>NC_064619.1:404550456-404872379 GCF_023898315.1 Schistocerca nitens | reverse complement strand
CGTACATAGGTTCCTGTGATCACATCACTGCATACGGGTGGTGCCAGTGGATGCCATGTCAGCTGCAGGTGGCTTCACTGTACACAGTACCTCACCTTCTATTTGCAAACAGCCTCCAAGGTGAGGTAGTGGCCATTTGTGGCCTACCAAACCTATACTGACATGTGGGTCTGAATATGCTTGGGCCCAGCCCTGTATGTGCCACAGTAAGAGCTACTCTAAGGTGAAGAAGTTGTCATAGGACAGGAAGTCATTGCTGGCTTTATCAAACAAGTCACTAGAGTGATGACAAGTATATTAAAAAAACACTATATTAAAAAAAAAAACACTTAAATTTTAACAGCCACCTGTAGCATTGTATTTCAGACATATCCAGTTTCTTCTGTTTCACATTTTCAATGGTCATATTGCAAACTTAAATTTTTGGGACATAAGTGTCTGTTCTGAGCTGTTGATAGACATCATTACATTTTATTCCACTGAAAAAACTTTCTTATAGTTTGGGAGCCTGTGTCAAGAAAGTGCAGCTATATTGTACTACTTGGTGTTTCAATATGTTATTATTGATAACTTTAAAAAAATTATAGATTGTTTGCACCATACACAGTTCCTTGACATCTTTGGAACATTGCTGATGGCATTAGTCCCAATTAAATGCTTGCTGACTTTTTCTATCAACCACTTATATTGCTAATAATTAGCAAAAAAAAATTTTTTTTAGCTAGTATAAGGTAGTTCCTGGGCATTACATTGCATGACCCATTTTGAGGGGCATGAGCATTGCATGTCCCAGAACACAAACTTTTTGATAATGGACTTCTCTTTGTTAAGCTGTCAATAACAGCATTGTAAAATGCTAAGTAGTCTAAAATACTTGCACTTTCTTGTCACGGGCTCATGGTCTATTATTGTCCTCTGTGATTGAGTCCTTTGTCACCCTTGTTTTTATTTTTCAAAGTTTAGCTCCCTTGTTTCACTTCCCATTTTTTTTTTAAATTTAGATTGTTTCTCTTTTTATGTCTATCCTAGTTATTTTTGTTTTGTTTATTCTTAACAAAATTGTGTACTGAGCACCAACAGTCATACATTGATCATTAAGTATTTTGTCAGATGGGGAATATTTTCACTGGACTCTGCCATCATTATCTGTGCTTCGTGTACCTCTATTACTAGTGTGAGATCTTCACTCACTTACTTCAGCACCTCTTGAGTATAGCATACATGTACATCCGTTTTACGTATTTATTATCATGTACTCTCCCCTGCCTCCTATCCATGACTTTCAATGATTACGTACCATACTTTGTCAATTCTGAATTATTTATTGATATGTCCACTTCATATATTCCGTCATCAGAATTTGAATGAAATGTGCCAGTCCGGGTTTACTGTATGTAACTTCACAAATGCTGTTGCAAAACCATAGTTTACTTAGCTTTGTCTGTCTGTTTGTAGCAATAACCATACTTATTGTACTCCAGTACCTTCATAAATACTCTTGAGGTGCCATAGTTTACCCATATTTTTCTATCTGTATGTAGTGATAACAAAACTGATCATACTCTAGCACCTCTCCAGCTTTTGTGTACACTGTTCTGGTTATTACCTAAAACTAGATATGCTAATCTGATTGTCTATTGATGTGATTAGTAGTCTCTGCTGAAGAAAGCATGGTACATCTCACATTTTCCAACTTTTCGTTGGTTAATGGTATATTGAGGAACTTCATGAGTTTCATGTGAGCTGCAGAATGCTTTCATTGAAGCCTGATAGTGCCTCTGATTGATAGATTGTACTCTGCATATTTAATGTTCTTGTTGTTCTTGAAACACTCATTGAAATTATTTTATAATGTACAAAGTAATTAATAAATACCATTTACCTTGTTGGAGCTTATCAAATTCAAATCATTGGATTGGGTGCTCTTTAATGTCATTCTCTTTCTAAGAGTCTCCCATGCCAGTGTACAGTCCTTTTTATCAGCTTTCATTATTTTTTCATCTGTTTGCTCTTTCTCTTGTACATTCCAACATATATTTTTTATGTTTCTTAATTGCTAGTCATTTCTCTGATTTTTTCTGGTGCTAAGACAAGGAGAAAATTTCTTGGGACGGCACACACTTCAAAAATATCAACAGAATCTTATTTCTCTCATTTTAACAATGATGAGTCAATGTTATCTGCAAATATTGCCAACGGACATTCAATCAAAGCTATTGAAGCTATTGGAGGTTTATAAATAGCCTGCTCCTTCATTTTTCACAATTAAGAAATGTGGCCGATTTCAGACATAGCTTTACTTTTCGTGGAAGTTGCCCACCTGAACAGTGTCCCAAAATTGCAGCCACATATAAAAGTGTCATGGTAGGGCACTACAGTGTATGGTATCGGATGATCAGGAATAATATGGGTGTGAAGGAAGAGTGTGGTACAGTTAACATGAAGAACTGACTATGAAGTTTGTGCAAGCTAGTTGACACATTTGTTGTTTGTTGACATGAATTACTCAGCCATATTGGGACAATGATAAAACGAATCTCATTTAAATTTTACATTGACAGTTAACCATTTAAAGATCCATTGAAGAACCTCGAGATTGAGACAATTTATTCTCTTACTATGTGATATGTGTTAACCAGCATTTGGAAGATATAAGAAAAGCTCATCTCATCGTAGAGTGTGCCATTATATAAGAAGTTGTGAAATGCATGATGCTGACCATGATACTTGTGTATGGTGGTCTTGGGTCATATGAAAATTCGAACTGTGAATGAATGGGGGGGGGGGGGGGGGGGGATTGATGGGTCAAAGAAGAATGCAGCCTGCATATCCTTTTGCTGTTCACTCAAGCTGACATGCTGCAACAAAGAGAATTTTTTTCTAAGTATTTGCAGGGAATCAAAGCATATGCACTATGTCTTTCAGGTCTGTATTAGGAATCTCGCGAAGTACTACCCAGAAATGATTTTCATCCTTTAGGAAAATAGAAGGTGGACGTGTTTTAACTGAGAGGCTATCTGCAGAGCTGAACTTGTGACTATTATCTTTAAAGACCAGTATTATTTCATGTGGGAGGGTATAGTGAATTCTTGTAATTTGTATGAGTGAGCAGAAGAAAACTGCCACAGCAAATCAGTATGAGGGTATAAAAAAATATATGGTTTCAGTATTTGGCGTGAAATTACCAATAATTATCCCAAAGGGACAGAAGGTATACCTTCAAGACTGTCACGTCTGGTTAATGCCTGACAGCTCCTGAACAATTCCTTTCCTTTAGACTGGAATGATTATGGAAGTTCTGTAGCATATCCAGTTGGATCGTGAGACCTAAATCCATTTGATTTCTTCTCAGGGAGCCATCTGAAATTCCTAATTCATGAGGTTTGGATGTCAGACATCAGTCTATGGCAAAGACTGCAGCATGCCTCTGACACTACACAAAAGGACATAGACCGGAAGGATTGTGTTCAGCCATACTTCCTGCAAGATTCACAGTTTGCTGTACACACCATTGCCTTTATTCTGATCAATACTTATGGAACACCAGTGTAGCTGAAGAAGTTTTGTTTGTTTCTATATTAGTTTCAGTTTTTACACTTAAATTGTATTCATCTGATTTGACTGAGATGTAACTCAATGTTTGTAGTTTGTATTTTAGTACTGTATACCTGCTCCTTAAAACGAACTCCAGGAAGAAAGAAAAATAGAAATAAAAGAAATTAGTGCATTTGAATACAGTTCCTTCTCAGTTTTCTTTTATAATTCCATCTAGTCATGATTCATGGTAATGGTTGAAGAAAAGAGAGATAAATTGGTACCGTCTTTGATTGCATTCACACATGCAGACCATTGTGTGACAGTTCATGACTTGCCTTACAATCTTCAGCATAGCCCACTACATCTTGGACAAACTGTGCTGGTAGGAATGCCAAGTGTCCCATACAGTTTTGAGTATGACTGTGAAGTTTCCAGTATTTCAAGGTTACAAAAATTATCTCATACAGACGTTGCAAGAGACAATCTCATATATAATATTTTTCTGCTAATTTGTCTTGATTTGCCTAACTCATTTTACAATTAACGATGCTTTATGTAGATGAGCCAATACTAACTGCAGCTCCAAAGCAGTGGCAATTTTGCTTAGACAGTAGACGTTAACCATCAGTGATTGACAGTCAGTATTAGTTGTTTGTTGTGTGTATATGATTAACTCTTAGTAAAAATATCTAATTCACCTCCTAGGTGAGTTGAACACCTGTGTGTTTATCTACAGAAATGAGAAAAGAAATATCTGTGTCCAACAAGTGTCAATAATTACTTGTCTGAGGCAAAATGTGTAACATATAGCTACAGGTGTAAGGACTGTTTTCTTTTAAAATTTTCATGACAAGAAACTGTGTACCATAGCAAAAGAAGTATATGAATGTGATTTTGCCAGAGATTAGCCTCATGATGGAATGATATATGTTAATGTTTAACTCTTTAGTATTTGTATTCAAAGTTAATAACACAGTATTTTACAATTAACTGATTAACATACATTATCCAGTTACTATATTGTGCATGCGTGATAGAAAACAGCTGTTCAGAGTAAAAATTTGGAGTTATTATTGGTGTCCCATATTGGATGTTGTAGAAGTTGGGGAACTTTATGTGCAGTCCTGCTGCTCTTTCCTCCTGGATCATGCAGTAGAATTGCATTGTAGGAATGGAATCTGTCAACAGGACAAACATTAGACAAAATGAATTGGGTGCAAAGGAATCTGTGTCTAAAAATTTCATAGGCAGGGAAATTTCTCTTTTTCTCAGTAGTGATATTCGCAGTTTAATGAGGAGGAGCAGTTTCTGTGGATGCCTGGCACAAAGAAATAAGGTGCTATAGAAAATTCTCAAGGTTGACAATTTTTAACTGTTCCATAAAAAAAGTCTCTTCCATGTATTTAACCATCTGTTATATTGCATCACCTCATCCACAATCACTTACGTCTGATGTAGGGTTGACTGAGTCACACTGGCAAAATAAGCTGCAGTTTGTAAGATGGGTTGTGCCATTATTTTTACCGCAAGATTTTATAAGACATGATAGAGAAGTTTTGAGTTTTGGAAAGAATTTTTATCTGTCATCATCAGTTTTGAAGTAGACCCCATTAGGTAAACAGTTATGCTAGCTTTTTTTCCAATCCCCGAAACACGTCTGTAATTTGATCTTTGAGACAACTTTTAGTTCTTCGGGAATACATTTGTAACCTTCTCTGTGCTTCGATTTAAGGTTTTCTTCATTTTTGGGACCAGGATAAGTCAAATGTTGCCATCCCTGATGAATATGAAGGCTGGTGCATTAAAGCATTTTTTCCCCCAAAAACTCATGAACAGGTAGTGAAGTGTAAGCAGGTGAATTATAGTGGTGCAAAAACCATGAATTGTTTCACCACAAATCAAGGCCCTCTCACCCTATGCACTCTGATTGCTGAATGCAGATGTCATTGAACTTGTAAGTAGTACCCAGTAAGCAGTAGTAATCATCTGACCATCTGGCAAGAATTCATTGTGCACTATAGTGTTAAAATCAAAGAACGCAGTTTACATTTGACTGTTCTTGTTGAGGTTTTTTTGTTCTTGATGAGGCAGAATGCTTCCACTGATATGTTTCAGCATAGTTTTGAAGTCATATCCATAAACCATTTTCACCGCCTGCAATGATATGTTTCTGTAGATCTGCAAAGTTACTGACTTCGAAATTCAACAGTTTTGTAACAAATTTTGCTGTTGCTTGTTTCATACCAAAAACATATGAAAAAATTTCTCCATAAGTGACTTCTCTGTGATCCTTCAATTGTTCATAAATACTTCTTTCATTTTTGCCACAGTTTCAGTGTTTGATGATGTGCAGGGTGCTCATTGTCATGAGTGTCCTCACAGCTGTCTTCCAAACGCTTATACCATTTACAGTACTATGTTTTACTTGTAGTTGACTCACCAAATGCAATATTTAACATTTCTGAGACTCTGTTGCTCCTTATTCTATTCTTAGATTAAAATTTAATGCAAAATTTATGATCAAGTTTCATACAAAATAAATGTCACCAATACTACCAAAACATGTTAACTTTTTGACGGCTGACACCAGACTCAATATTTGTCATAATATCCTAGATATGGAGGAGGGCTTGCCAGTAATTACTGAGCATGCAATGTGCAGTCATCTGTAAGCTGTGGTTCACATCAGTGCTAGTGATGCCTGTCACTTGGTTTCTGAGGCATCCTCAGTTCATACAGATGGCTGGTGGAAGTGGTGGAAACTGCTGGCCTTGCACACGGGGAGCAAGCCGAGCTCACAATTTGCAGCATTTTTCCCAGAATTGAGAGGGGTCATTTAGTTTGGAGCCAAGTGGAGGGTCTGTTATTGTCTTGGCTCCAGATTTCTGAACCTGCGTTATTGGGTGGAGAGCTGTAGGTCTCGTCTTGACAGGTCAAGGGTGGACTACACAAAGGAAGCAGCCACTCTGATAGCAGAGTACTTTAGGATGCACTTGAAGGTTTTGTAGGCTAGGTGATAGTTTGAGGACTTTTGATTAATACTCATCAGTCAGCATGCAGATAGCGAAATGGGATCAGGTTGAGAGTAAAATTGCCTTGACTGTCAAAATTTTATGAGTAAATTGTCAAAGTATTTGTAACAAAGTTCATGAATTTATTGCCCTTCAGGAAATTTGTCATGCTCAAATTATTCTCAGGGCCAAGAACTGGCTGAAACCTGAAGTAGAAAGTTCTGAAATATTTAGCAAGTCATGGAGTATACATAGGAAAGACAGATTAGATGTCATAGGAGAGGGAGTGTTTTGCAGTTGACAAAAATATGGTCTCCAAAGAGGTCTGTTTTGAGTATGACTGTGAAGTTATCAGGATTCAAATAACAGGTCTAAGTGAAATAATGTTAATTTGGATGTTTTTATCAGCCACCTGATTCTGCAGTTTAGGAGTCATTCGAAGAAAGTCTACGCTCAGCAGAGCAGAAATACCTGGATCATTCAGTATTAGTTGTAGGTGACTTCGACCTGCCGAGCATAGAACGGAATATCTGTGGATTCATTTTAGAGTTAACGGACAGGCAGTCTTGCAAAGTAATTTTGAAACCATTTTATGAAACCACCTTGAGCATCCAATTTGACAGCCCACATGAAATGGAGATATTTTGGACCCTGTATCTACAAACAGGTCTGACCCTACCTTTTCAATGTCATCAATATGGAGACAGGGATTAGTCATCATAATTTCATTTTAGTAACGGTGGTTACTTAAGTTGATAAATCAGTCGAGAAGACTAGGATAGTATATTTGCTACAAAGAACAGATGATTGGAGATCATTTAGTTCCAGTATAATGGAAGTACAGGAATCACTGACAAAGTTTAAATGGATTGTAAATCTCTGGAGAAGTGTATATTGACTAAGTGGATTAAGGATGGAAAAGATACTCCATATTTTAATAACAAAATTTGGAACATGCTGAGGAAGCAAAGGCCGTTGCATGCTTGGTTTCTCAGTTCGAAAAAGAGTGCGCTAAACAGGACAGGCAAAAATTAGTAGAAATTTATGTGTCTGTAAAAAGATTGATGCATGAAGCTTGCAACAATTACCACCATCATGCCTTGGGAAAGGATCTAGCCAAGAACCAGAAAAAATTCTGGTCCCTACATAAATCACTGAATGGCTCAAAGGCTTCTATCTGATGACTTTTGACCCGTTTGGTGTGGCAGTAGAAGATAGCAAAAGAAAATCTAAAGTTTGAAACTTCACATTTAAGAAATCATTCACACAGGAGGATTGTACAAACATATGTTCATTTGACCATTGCACAGACTGCTGTATGGATGACATTGAAATGGGCATCCCTGTTGTAGAGAAGCAACTGAAAGAATTGATAACAAACAAGTTGTCAAGTCCACAAGGAAACCGAATATGGCTTTATGAAGAGTATTGTATCGTATGGGACTGGGGACCAAGAAATCAGAGAGGCTTTGTCTCTGCCTTAGCTTGCAGTGGTACACAACCCCACAACAGACTACAGCAGTCCACTCTCCCCACTGCCGCCCCACACCGAACCCAGGGTTATTGTGCAGTTCGACCCTCAGTGGACACGACCCTCCCCTCCCCCCCCCCCCCCCCCCCTCTCCCCTCGCTGCACCGGGAACGTTTCACACCAGACGAGTGTAACCCGAATGTTTGTGTGGTAAAGTAAAGATGGTATACACGTACATGGAGAAAGTGTTTGCACAGTAATCACTGACATAGTGTAACTGAGGTGGAATAAGGGGAACCAGCCCTCATTCGTCAAGGCAGATGGAAAACCACCTTAAAAACCATCCACAGACTGGCCGGCACTTCAGACCTCGACACTAATCTGCTGGGCAGATTCGTGCCGGGCATCGGCATGCCTTCCCGCCCAGAAAGCAAAGTGTTAGACTGCACGGCTAACTGGGCGGGCTTTATGAAGAGTACTCTACAGCATTGGCCCCTTACGTAGCTTGCTTTTATCATGAGTATCTTACTCATTGCAAAGTCCCAAGCGAATGGAAAAGGTTGCAGGTGATTCCTGAATATACGAAGTTTAAGAACTGACCCACAAAATTACAGACCAATTTCCTTCAACATCAATTTGCTGCAGAATTCTTGAACATATTCTCAGTTCCAATATAATAAAGTTCCTTGAGATGGAGAATCTTCTGTCCTCAAACCAACACGGTTTTGAAAAGCATTTCTTGGGTGAAACTTGGCTTGCCCTTTTCTCAAATGATATCTGGCCAACTATGGATTCCGTATTACATTTCAGAGAAGCTTGTGATATGGTGCCTTACCGCAGACTGTTAATGATGGTACAAGCATATGGAATATGTTGCCAGATATGTGAGTGACTGGACAACTTCTTAAGTAATAGAACCGAGTACATTGCCCTCAATGACGCATGTTCAACATTGACAGGGGTATCATCTGGAGTGCCCCAGGGAAGTGTGATAGGACTGCTAATATTATCTATACACATAAATCATCTGAGGGACAGGATGAGTAGCAATCTGTGGCTGTTATCTGATGATGCTGAGGTGTACAGGAAGGTGTCACCATTGAGTGACTGTAGGAGAGTACGGGATGACATGGACACAATTTCTAATTTGTGTGATGAGTAGACGTTGGCTCTGCATGTAGAAAAATGTTAGGTAATACAGAAGAGCAGGAAAAACAGACCAATAATGTATGAATACAGCTTTAGTAGTGTGCCACTTGACACGTTCAGGTTGATTAAATATCTAGGTATAATGATGCAGTTCAATATGAATGGAATGAACATGTAAGAATTATAGTTGGGAAGGTGAATGGTCAACTTTTGTTATTGGGAGAGTTTTAGGAAAGTGTGGTTCATCTGTAAAGGGGACTGCATATAGAACACTGATGGGACCCATTAGTGTAGCTAAAGTGTTTCAGATCCCCATCAAGTCGGATTAAAGAAAGACATCGAAGAAACTCTGAGGTGGACTGCTAGATTTGCTAGTGGTAGATTTGATCAACATGCAAGTATTATGGAGATGCGATGGGAGCTCAAATTGGAGTAATTGGAACTAAGGCAACATTCTTATTGAGGAAAATTATTAAGAAGTTTTAGAGAACCTGCATTTGAAGCTGACTTTAGAAAGCTCCTACTGCTGTCAGTTTACATTTCATGTAAGGACCACAAAAATAAGAGAAATTAGGGCGTGTAAAGAGACACATAGGCAGTCATTTTCTCCTTGCTCTGTTTGCGAGTGGAACAAGAAGAGGAATGACTAGTAGTGGTGCAGCATACCCTCCATTACACACCCTGTTTTGTGTTGCAGAGTATGTACATAGGTGTTCATGTACAGATTCTGTTTAGACATACATACGAACACAACAGTAACAAAATTTCATGTATCATACTAACACAGAATGTGAAATTACAAAATTCCCATTACTTTTTGAATACACTGCATATTAACTGATACAACTGACATTATTGACTTGCGTGACATGTGCTCTATAAAACCAATGTGGATGAATGTATAATGGAGTGGGTAAAACAAGATGGCAGTATTCAACTTCATCGTTTGTTAAAGTGTCAAGAACATCTTGAGTTTTAATGCTCCATCAGAAGTAAAAACAGTTATGTACACTGTAATAAATCTCACAGAATAAGGCATCACAAAGAATGCCATATACTTGTTGAGACCATTGGTACACTGATTGCTGAGTAGGACCTGCATATCACAGTCAGTTAGACTTGTTTTTGTGATGTGCATTTCATGTACTCACACAGTTACACGATTTGGCATTTATTATTTGCCATAAGTAATTGAGACAAACAAAGTCCCCCCCCCCCCCCCCCCCAAGAAAGTCCTTCAAAATATGTATTGTATAGAGTTCTTAAGTTAGGCATGTTTTGTCATCATTACAATTTTATACAGACTTGTACAATTGTTAATTCTATTTGACATCCAACGTGTTGGAGCAAAAGATATTAGTAGAAAGAACAATGTATGTCTGCAGCTACAATTTTTGTATACAAATAATGAATTGTTTGTTCACTTGCATGCAAACTTGCTTGCATACACACGCCCACCTATACACATACACATATATTCAACAACAACTTTTGGACACATTTATAACATATCTTTTGGACAAATCAGTCTTTGCTTTGTTTTTAAAACAGAGTGGCATGATTTCAAGTTGCCACTTGGGCATAAATTTGTGTTGAGGGTTCCAGCTTATTTTGATGGTATGGGCCATCAAAGTTACAGACTACAATAAGTTACTTCTCGGCAATGATTGCAAATTGCAGCTATGTCTTTTCAGTTAACTCACATTATTAATTGTGTACACATGGGGAGACTGAATGATGCCTCAGAAATATTTCCAAACTGCCACAGATATGGTATCTCTTTGATAGGAAATACAACTATTTCAATAAATTGTTCAGTTTGACAGTTCAGTTGCAAATCACCACCTGCGTGTTGCACAATTCTACATCTCATCACAGTGAAAACAGTCTTTGAAAATCTGTGGCTACTGTGACAAAGTGGAAGATGGCAGTCAGTTTCATGGAAGAATTAGACAGTGTTGGGCAACAAGTCAGTACGATGTGTGTATCGCTGCACTGTTGGTGTAAAAAGTCTTGGAGGCAGTGTAACTGATGGGCGTTGCCTGTCTTCCCAGCGCAGCTGTAGTTGAATCAGTGCAGGTGTAGGTCTATGCTGCATTACTGTTCGTGATGGTGGTGCTGGTATTTGTTTTGGCAGTTCACTTGATGTCACGTGAGACCTTGGTTCCACAGTTGCTGCACGAATGTCTCTCCTGTTCCTTGGTTCAGCTCCAGAAGGAGGTCGTGGTAGTACTACTGCTCCAGCTATTGCTGTGAGTATGGCAAGCAGCCCCCAGATGCTGCATCTGAAACCAGAAGTACATTGTGTTTTATGCAGATATTAAACAGCACCAGCATTAAGTACTAAGTAGGAATAATAATAATAATAATAATAGTTGTGCCTGTGTTTGTCCTAAAAATGTTCCTTTACCACCTTTTAGGTGCACTGTTTATGACTGTCATGTCTTCCTCATAGTAAGGTCAATGTAATTCAAGTATTTATAAATCATTTTGTAACTGGAATGAAAATATGTAACCAGTAATTGTAAGTCACTGATTATTCGTGTCAATGAACAACAAAACAAATTACTTTTAGGGAGGAAAATGGGAAGAAAAAACCTTATGAAAATTGGAACTGTAACAGCTGCATGTCGCTTATTAATAATGTCTTCCGATAAATTTATTGTAAATTTACTTATGTCAAAGCACTATTGTCCATTTGACTGCTGGTGTCATACACAGAATACCTACTCTGATAGTCATCTGTAAGGGGAAAAAGTTCTGTTGGTGTTGATTGGCATTCTGCTATGTAAGAGCGAAAGGTACTTCTTTGACTAAGAGTTTTCTGTTCATCAGAATTCAGTTATAAAAGAATGAATAAAAACCTTGATAGACAGGGACCTTTGCTGATTGAGATCTGTTGCCAGTAGAGAGGTATCGTACCACTTTGTATGTATGATGTACAGACAACTGTCAACAACATATTCCAGCTTAATGAGATACTGTAGAAGTTAAGGATTTAATCAAAGTGGCTGATCGACAATGTAGAAACCAGAAACAGCATGTTGCAACCAAAAACAGCAAGTTGCCATCTAATTTGTTTCACATAGGAAAGTCAGGAATTAAAATCAACATTTTAGTCACCTATCTGCAGTTCAGCAACTACACACATGCATCTTTGAAACCTTTTCTTATGAATTTTTACAAGAACTGACACAAAGAATTAATAATATCTGTATTGTACAAAGCAGTTATTAAACAGCCCTGATTTAGTGACATTACGAGTTTACTGAATGCCAATATGCTGCACTAGCTGTTACTGCTAGTATTAAACCATTCTCTTATATTTCTCACTACTATAGCTTTCAGCTGTGTAGCACTCTCGGGTGTAAAATATAACCAGTTAAATATAGATACTTGGGTTACAGTCAATGTACTTGTCTACTGCACACAACTGTAGAAGCAGAGTGGGCTTTGGAGCAACGATGCTGTGCTACTGCAGGTGTATGATGTAGACAAGTGTGTTGATTGTAAAGCAAGTATATGTATCTAACTGATAATAATTTGCACGTAAGATTGACTACATAACCAAAACTACTCATTAGTGAACAGTATGAAGTAAAAGGGTGCTTTAATCCCCACAGTTACAGGCAGTGTGTCAGATTGATGCTTCTCAAGCCATTTAACATGGTTATGGACACCAATGCAATAATTATGATTTTAATCAGACAACACATAGACTTATACAGAAACACTGTAAGATCAATACTGTGATTAAAAAGGTTTGTTGAAACATTTTTCCCAAGTGCTTCAAGATGAGGAGAACACATTGTAGCACAAGGAAGCCAGTTTTCTGTAAATTGTAGCTGAAACCAGTGAGGAAAAGCTTGTTGGTTTGTGCCTGCATTGTTACTGTCTGCCCAGAAAAATAGTGATTATTTCTTTCTTTATACAGTGGATGGATTCAAAGTTTTGTACTTCTTTTGGCTTGCCCATCAGAGCACCCAGAACAAAAATTGTGTAATGAAGATCTTGTAATATGTACTTAAGACGTCACAGTGGACGAGCGGGAGGATCCGGGATTCTAGTGACTTCTTCATGAAAGAGTAAATACATGTCATATGAGGTGGTTATTGTTGTTGTTGTCGTCATCGTTGTTTAGTCCAAAGGCTGGTTGATGCAGCTCTCCATCCTAGTCTGCCCTGTGCAAGACTCTGCAAAACCTACAACTGTATTCAAGTCTTGTTCTTCCTTTGTAATCCCCCCTCCCCTCCCCCAAACTTCTTCCATAACCAAATTGACATTTCCTTTATACCTTAGGATGTTCCCTGTAAACCATTCCTTTCTTTTAGTCAAGTTGCGCATACATTTATGTCCCCCCCCCCCCCCCTCCATTACAATGGAATACCTGCTTATTTCCTACCTAATCTAGAATTCTTCTATAGCACTACTTTTTTTCAAACTTCTGTTCTCTTCCTGTCTCAAATACTTATTGTCCACATTTCACTTCCATACAAGGCTACACTCCAGGCAAGAATTCCTAACATCTAAATTGATGTTAGATGTTAACATAATCCTGTTTTTCAGAAATGCTTTTCTTGCTATTGCCGGTCTGCTTTTTATGTCCTTCATACTTCCACCTTCATTAATTCTTTTGCTGCTCAAATAAAAAATTTCAACTACTACTTTGTGTCTCATTTCTTAACCTACTTCTCTCAGCATTGACTGATTTAATCCTCTTACCAAATTTCTGCTTGATTTCCCTTATTGCTTCCTCAGCGTGCAGATAGAATAACATCAGGGCTAACATGTGCTACACTGGCTCGCTCCCTCCCAATTACAGCTTCCCTTTCATGTCCTTTGACTCTTATTACTGGTTTCTGTAAAAGTTGTTGGTACCTTTTTCTCCATGAATGTTTGCTCTTCTACCTTCAGAATTTCAGTGTGTGACTTCCAGTCAACATTGTCAAAAGCTTACTCTAAATCTGCAAATGCCATGACTGGAGGTTTGTGTTTTTTCAACGTATCTTTTAGGGTCTGTCGTAGGTCAGTATTACCTCAAATGTTCTTACATTTCTTCAGGACCTGACCTGACTTTTCCAGATGTCAGCTTCTACCAGTTTACCCATTCTTTTGTAATTAATTTGTATCAGTATATTGCAGTCATGACTTATTAAACTGATGATTCAGTGGTATCCGCACCTGACAACACCTTTCTTTGTTGGAATTGGAATTATGACATTCTTCCTGAAGTTGGGAGGGTATTTCACTTGCCTCGTATATCTCGCACACCCGGTTGAATAATTTTGTCATGGCTGGTCCTCCCAAGCACCTCAGTAAATCTGAGGGAAGATCATATACTGCAGGGGCCTTATTTCCTCATAGATCTTTCAGTACTATGCCAACTTCCTCTTGTAGTATCATATCTCCTGCTTCATTTTGACCTAATTTCTGTTTGCTTTCTACAAAATTGTCTTCAAGTTTGCCTCCTTATATAGGCCCTCTGTATATTCCTTTCAGCTTTTCCTTATTTGCTTAGTGATGGCTCCCCATCTGAGCTCTTGGTATTCATACAACTGCTTCTCTTTTCCCCAAATGTCTCTCTGATTTTTGTACAGGTGCCATCTACCTTTCTTCTAGTTGTGCATGTCTCTACAGCCTTGCATTTGTCTTCTAGCCATTCCTGTTTAGCCATTTTGTACTCTCTCTCATTCTCATTTTGTAGACATTTATATTCTCTTTTGGTTGCTTTATTTTTATATTTTCTTCTTTTATCTCTTAAACTATCACCTATGTTATACAGGGACTTCTACTCCTTATACTTCCCAAAACAGCAAATATGATGTCAAGGGTGTGGTGTTGAATTTAAATAGGAACATGCCTATCGTAAGTCAACTTTCATTTTGTAAACTAATTCTGTGACCAAGTTGAGAGGACATCCCACATTGTCATCCTATTCCTGCAGTTCCATTTGACATATGCATTAGAGGGGGCGTGTGGTTTGCACACCTCTCTCCTAGCCTTTTACATACATAGTTCATTCTTCTCATAAGGCTAAGTAGACTAATCTCCTGCTGGTAAAAAAAAAAAAAAAAAAAAAAAAAAAAGCCTTGTGATGTGGAGCTCCAACACAGGTCATAAGGCGGCCGTTGTGCTGCAGAAGCAAAGTTTCCCATAGAATTACAAGTTCTGATGAGTCATCCTAGCCGGCCGCGGTGGTCTCGCGGTTCTAGGCGCGCAGTCCGGAACCGTGCGACTGCTGCGGTCGCAGGTTCGAATCCTGCCTCGGGCATGGATCTGTGTGATGTCCTTAGGTTGGTTAGGTTTAAGTAGTTCTAAGTTCTAGGGGACTGATGACCACAGCAGTTGAGTCCCATAGTGCTCAGAGCCATTTGAGCCATTTTTGAGTCATCCTGCCTTTACTGTCAGTGCTTTCAAATTTCATTCCTGTGGTTTGTAGTGAATAGGTCTGTATGTATATCAAGTGGTCATGCCTATTAGTAATTTTGTAGGTAGACCTTGAGAAGGACTTTGATTTTAGTTCAGTGAGCAATTGAAAAAACAATTTTTAATTTAGTAATGCATTTGGTGTTCACCAAGATACTCTTTCTGTTATGAAACAAGTTGAAAATATAACGTAAAAAAATAAAAATTGTGATCAGAACGAGAAAAGTGGGCCCAAAAGGTGATGCTGCCTTCCATTCTGAGCTGTGAACAGCTCGGGATGACTGAAACCTCTAGCTAATTAATAAGGTCAGTCAACCTTGATTACGACAGCGTGTTTGCAGTCCACATACTGCATCGCCCACCCGTCCTTAACGTCCACCACCAGGCCTGTTTATGCGTGTTCAGGCGTATGCTTAACGAGTTTACCATTCCATCTACCCTTTCTCTTTTCTAAGACTGTTGTAAACAGTAACAGAATGAAGGTTGTGTTTCGGCTCGAAAACAAAGGGCCGCATAAGTAAGTGTGGGATAGAAATCTCCTTCCACCCACGGTCTCGCGGGAAAACTGTAGGCGAATGACGGGATAATTCCTTAAGTATCACGACTCCTTCCCCCCTTGCACGGCCCTCACCACATCCAGGTATAGTGTTCCATGTCTTAAGTTCACCGACCCCACGTTAAATATTAACTGTCCTTCCTCTTTCCCTAAATAGTGTACCGTATTGAGCGCACACCAGGTTGGTCAAGTGAAAACAGTTTTTTAACGTAGTAGTATGTAAATACGAATTGAAATACTACAAAAGAAGTTGCAGTTAATACGTACGTTACTTGGATTTGCCAAGAGCTCAGATGGGGAGCCATCACTAAGCAAATAAGGAAAAGCTGAAAGGTGGAAGGAATATACAGAGGGCCTATATAAGGAGGCAAACTTGAAGACAATATTATAGAAAGCAAACAGAAATTAGGTCAAAATAAGAATGATCATTGGCGCTACAGGTAAGTCAAAAATCAAAATTTTCAGTGAATAGTTTCTGTAAAATCGTTTGAGAAAGGTAACAGGTTGCGCACGCTCCGGTTCTGTCAGCGCAGAGCGTCGCCAGTCGGCGCGTGCGAAGTATGGTGTACGCGTCGCAATATGCGCTACACCCGCGCGACTTGGACGGAACGTGCGTGTCGCGCTGTAGTGTCGTGTCACGTCACACGTGCTATACGCGTCTCTATTTGCGCCTAGCCAAAACCGTTTGCGACATAAAAGGGGCCTTACACAGCTCAACCTGCACACCAAGAGGCATTTCATTGCTAGTTCTACTACCAGCTCACCACACGACACGAGAGTTAGTACGAGTGCAGAAATGTCGCCACTTGTATGTATGTACCGTACGCAAAAATGTACAGTGCAGCGTGAAGTACACAAAGCTAATGCTTCACCTTACTAACCAGATACAGTTCAGGCTTGGAGAGATATATACTGGGAACAAATGGAACCTCTGGTATATGTACCACTCATGCTTTCAAGAGGCGAGCAACAAATTATGGTTCATGTCGGTTGGGCTCACCAACCTGCTGGAGACTAAGGACCATCACGGCCCTCCCCAACAGAGTCAAAGTGGTTCAATAATTATTCGACACTACTGTGTGTGTCTGGCATCCACGGTCACTTTATCCAAATGCTACTGAATATGTCTGGGATGTCATCGAGAGGAATGTGTGGGTCTTGCAAAGGTGTACTGTCCCCTCCGACATAAAGCAGCAAGTGGCCGCTACATGTTGCTACTTAGGTATTTATGTCACCTCACACCAGACTCGAAAGGATGTTACAAAAGAACATGCTGCGTACCATCTTAGTTATTTTAATAAGAGCCAGCAGGTTTTTTTCTCTGCTCATAATGCGAGCACAATTCTTCTAAGTTAGAGCGATTCGTTCAATTATGGCTCTGTTTATTATAGATAGCTTTTAATGGTAAATGGAGGAGCCACAACCTCACTGTGATGCTGTAAGGGCGGCTTCTATTGTCTCGAAGACAGCCATGTTCGCGCGTGCAGGAAAAAATTCACGGATATTATCCTTTGCCTTTCTTTTTATCATAACGGCACTGATCGTACATGGAGTAATTCTTCTTTATCATGTTTCATTCTCAACACAGTACTGAAATATAATCACTGTGGATACTATTGGAGATGACGAATGAAACTTAATCATGTACAGCAGAAAAATAAATGCAATTCTGATACTGATTGTTGTCTCCGTGCACGTCACACTTCCCATCTATGAAAAGGCATGGTTCAACACATTGTTCTCCAAAAATTTAAACCTCCCAGATTATGTCTGCGCGTCAATATCCATTTACTTTAAGCCGAGTCACGTGATGCCAACTTTATGTGGGAGAACGGTAAACAAAATCAGTGAGTGGGGTCATTACCTGTTCCAAACAGATCTCCCAATTAGAGGGGGGGGGGGGGGAAATCGTCACAATTTAGTGTCGTGACTTCATTGAAATTCTCTACAAAACCCTCAGGACATACAGAAGTACAAAACAAGTCGTGTGTGTCATTTTATATCTACCTTTCTCAAACGATTTTACAGAAACTATTCACTGAAAATATTTGATTTTTGACTTACCTGTAGCGTTATATGTCAGCTTCGTGGCGAAGTGCCCATCATCTCGCTAATGATCATTCTTATTGTGATGTACACAGTTTAGTAAGACACTAAGCAAAACTCAAAAAGTTTGCAACGAAAATTAGGGGTCGCTGTGATTTTGCGTTTGGTACGTATTACACCATATGTTGCTGCGTATGAAATTTAACTAACATGTTAAATTTTTGTTTAGACTTGGGAGGAGGTTTCTATCTGCCACCGATCTCGAGAAAATGGAGCCTATGTAGCGCGCTCACTTCCGATCTCACGCCCGCGAGGATGAAATACTCGCAACATCTCTCGTATCTCCTAAACCGCTCGAGACATCGAAACGAAAGTTTGGCAAATGATAGCACACAAGGAGGAAAGTGTTTTGTCAATTCTTAAACACACGGAACTTTCTTATCTATGGCGATATATCAGTACTTATACTTCCCTTTTTATTTATTTCACTCCAGTGACTGTAATTTTTTAAGAGTTATCGACAGCTAGCGAAACAAGAGCGTCCTAGTATGAAAATAAATATGAAATTTCTTCTATTATGTTACTGCAAATCGACACTATGAGGTTTATCGTAAGCTGTTGAGCTTTGTGATTGCCACATACTTGTTAAATGAGGCACTCCGTTTCGTAATTCTGTCACTATAGCTGCTGTGAGATGAGTTTGGAAAATTACACTGTGACAAAGGAAGTACAATTAAACCAGTCGCCAAGAGAAATGTGGCCATTACTCACAAACGGTCATGCTTCTTCGAATGAGAAAAGGTTAAGAACTCACACAAAAATAGATTACCAATTCTGTTGGAATTTTGGTGGAATCCCCGTAACCCATCGTATTTTTATCACTGAGCGACTGGAATGGAAACTTACCAAAGGATTTTATTCCTTCTCTTGATCTTAGCAGTATTAAAATAATGACGAGCGTTTATTCAGGCGGAATGATAGGCTCATGCCAGATACTGGTTACTCACCTACGGCTTGCCAAACTGACAATGTGTGATCGCGAATAAAATAGTTGTTATTGAGAAAAATAAACAATTGATCTGTCGCACAACACAATAGTCAGTGTATTGTCAGCAGCGGAGGATAATGCGCGCGACAGGAATGCACAAGCTAGCCATGTGTGCTTTGTGAGCTGGGGTTCAAAAAACATTGTCAAAAAAGTAGATCTGCCTTTGTCAGCAGTACATTTCAACAAATTAAATATATCTAATCATGACACTCTTATAGGATTTTCCTACTCTCGTAATAATACCGATTATTTTCTTCATTTGCATAGCCTGTTGGATTAATGCTCATAATGTGCATGCAACAATTGAAATGCTTTCTCTCATCACGGCGAACCAATTAAAACATTATTATTTGTGACTGCTTTTCGACTGTTTCTAGCTTGCAGTGGAAATGTGATGTTCGCATGCATGTAGTACAGTGTGTTGTATTACATTATTACATTCATATCCAAGTAATCACAGTGAGACTTCTGTACTTCAGATCTTGGACGCTTTTTACCAGGAGCACAAAGGGATCACACCTGTGGAGATTTTCCCTTTCTAAATTTTTGTAACAGATCGTACAGATATGCCAGTATACTAGGCAGCGAGAAGATAACCTTGTTTTACTTTCCTGCCTTGCTTCTTAACCACATGATTTTATAATATTCCTTGCTTCCTTATTCACTACCCTCTGTCCCTTCTTGCAATCTGAAAACATCGCAGAGGCATATGATACAATTCCAGCGGCCAGTGGCTCTCCAGTTAATGAAGTATGCATTTTTCTTGACAGAAGAAAAACAAAACTATGCAGATATAAATAACAAAAGTATGATGTACTAACGAAGAAAGCTGGAGCGCTTAAATGCCGAAAAACGAAACACTACCCAAAGGCAATAAAATTTAGTATACAGTAAGGCAAAATTTATCGTATGGTTAATACTACCACAGCTCATATGCTCCGTTCCGATGTGAGCAAATGGCCGGGCTACTTTTCCGCTTCCCGCCTCAAATTTCCCACGGTGCTAGCGCGGCACGCGCGACGCGCGGCGCGGGAAACTGTGCCACTACCACAACGCCGCGCGACCTGGCGCAAGCGCGTGTCGCGTCCTAGTCGCGTCGCGTCGCAATTTGCGCGGTCCCATTTGAATCAGTGAAGTTATAAAAATGCGCGCTGCGCTGCGTCGCGCTATACGCGTCTCAATTTGCGCCTAGCCTTGTTGGGCGAACACCCGATCGCCGCTCACCTCGTCTCGCCACCATATATATGTGGAGCGAGTGGGTTGGCTCTCTGTTTGACCATCATGATTTATGTTCTTTGTTTCTCTTCGAGTGAATGTTTGGCACTGCTGATTGTCTGCTACAAGAGTCCAGCATCTCAGGTAGCGCGCCGTGTTAATCTCGCGTCGACAATACTTTAAATTGTAACCTCCCCTTACTGTTGTTTCTACATCATTAGAATCATACCCATTACCCATATATGCCATCAGATGCATATGAGATGAATACAATAAAGACATATCATGTTGTCTGGATTGATGCAGCTCTCTGCCCTAATCCGTCGTGTACAACCCACTCATCTCTGAACAATTACTGCAAACTACGTCCTTTTGAAACAGTATACTGTATCCCTCGTTTGGTGTCTCTCTATAATCCCTCCCCCGTCGTCCTTCAACACTCCTCCCTCTCTCCCTCCCACCCTCCCCCTCGCTCTCCCTCCCCCTCCCCTCTCCTCCCTCCCCATATTCGATACTACAAATCCTATTTTTCAGAAATGAATTTCTTGCTGTTGCCAGTCAGCATTTTATATCGCCTTCACTCCGACCATCGTCAGAAATTTTGCTGCCTGTATAGCAAAACTCAGGTGTTACTTTGAGTCTTAGTCCCTAACCTACTTCCCTCATCACCACCTGACTTAATTATACTACAGTCCATTATCCTTGTTTTGCTTTTGTTGATGTTTATCTTGTATCCTCCTTTCGAGGCACTGTCCATTTCTTTCAGCTGCTCTTCCAAGTCCTTTACTCTCTCTAACAGAATTACCGTGTCATCGGCAAACCTCAATTTTTTTTTATTTTTCTCCCTGAACTTTAATTCGTACTCCTCATTTTTCTTTGGTTTCTTTTCCTACTTGCTCAGTGTACTTATTGAATAAGATTGGGGATGGGCTACAACCCTTTCTCACTCCCTTCTCAATCACTCCTTCCCTTTCATGCACCTCGACTCTAATAACTGGCGTCTGGTTTCTGTACAAATTGTTAATAGGCTTTCGCTCCCTGTGTATAATTCCTGCTACCTTCAGAATTTCGAATAGCAAACATTGTCAAAGCAGTAGATACTGTTGCTACATGTAACACTTCTGTAGGTTATGTTTAAATTCAGCTTACTTATGCTGTTAGTTTTATTAACATCTGAGCGATTAACACACCCAGCGAATGTTTTCAGATGATATTTTGTGTCCGCCAGTGCAATATCTTATAATTCTTCAGACGTGCTTTATTCACTTTTGAACGCCATTCCGAACCTACTTTGTAAATATACTGTCGAGTATGCCTCTGTGATAGCATCTGTCAATCTTGACACGCAGTCAGTGATTGAAGTTGAGTTTACCGTGAATGTATATACAGTGGACTGCTGTAGTGGTGAAATAGTTCTAGGACGCTTAGAGCTGTAGTCAGCCTTCTCTCCACGATCTCACCATAAACTACGTTGGCAAGAACGTCATTTTCCGGGAGAACGGCCCCAGCGAAATGCGATGGGTGAAGAACAGCTGCAAAAAACGTTTTGACCGGAGAGGAAAGTGTAGCGAGAGTACTTTCACGGCATTATGGTGGTGCTGTGGGTGCTTTGGGCAGCTGTACTACACCGGCAGGCATGCTGCAACAGGCTTTCAGCAGTCAACATTTCACAGAGAAGTGGTTTGATTCCAGTTAAGGTTCATAAGTAATAGTTTCAGAACGTCTGTGTCGTGTTACATGCTGTACATTGGTCTTCAGTGGTTAACGGAACGTCGGATGCGTAGTAGTTATAGAAAAGATTGATGCAAGTTAACTAGTGACACGTCCCCCCCCCCCCCCCCTTTCCATTTTTCGTAGTTTATTTACGAGTACATAATACACACCAAAATACTCGTCTTAGTCTCGTTCTCTAAATTAACCTTGCAGTCCTAGTTTTTATAGTGAAAAGTGCGCTAAATATGCAAGGTGCTTTAAACAGGGCGCGAATGTAGTGATCAAGTTACGCAACAGATCGATCTGGACCTCGGTCTACGCTACAGATCAATTTGTCATCAGCCAAGATTTCAGAGGGAGTCAACTAT
This sequence comes from Schistocerca nitens, assembly GCF_023898315.1. Classification (NCBI taxonomy): domain Eukaryota; kingdom Metazoa; phylum Arthropoda; class Insecta; order Orthoptera; family Acrididae; genus Schistocerca; species Schistocerca nitens. The sequence continues at coordinate 404,849,839 of NC_064619.1, read as the reverse complement.
TACGCTCTAGCTGAAAGAAGTTATCAGTGGTAGGACTAATGATCGCTACTTGCTGAAGAAACAAGCAATTTTCGATTGATATCAAACTACGTATTTTTATTCAGTGAGTGGAGAAATCACGTCACGCACGTCTTTGTTCATAACAGGTCTGAAAAAATCCTGTAATAGACTAGCCATCACATCCGCAACGACTGCTTCCTTACGCATAAGATAGTAAAAAAAAGTCGTTCAAAGACACGTACAATGTAGCCAAGCAGAAAAGGTTATGTTGCTTATTTTTCTTCCCTTTCTCCGAGTCCATTTGATCTCTTCCCAGTAGAGTCTGTTAAACACTTTGGTCACATTGCATCGTTCAAGGAAAAATTCCAGAAATAGATCAGTAATTGAGTTTCAAATGGTGCTGTGCTGCGCGCAACTAAAAGCGGCGCGTGCGTACAGGAATTGTCAGAAACTGTGAGCTTCATTTTTCTAGCATTGTAAGACAGATTCCGTCATAATTTTGTTCCTAAACCATGCCTTTGGCAGCCAGTACTAACTGCTTGATATCGAGAAAATTCTCTAACGTGCAGCAACGAAGCGGTGGAGGCTTTTCATAAGAGCTCTCAGATGCTTCTAGTACGCATGGGCAGACAGGAGTGCGTGCACGTACCCCATCCACATCTACAACTATACTTCGTAAGCGTTATTGTCTGTGATGGAGAGAACTTTCTGCACCATTTTTTGTTCCCCCTTTCCTATTCCAATCGCGATTGGTGGACTGTAAGAGGAATTGTTTTTATGCCTCTGTGTGAGCTCGAGTCTCTTCAGTTTTATCTTCTCGGTATTTCGCGGTATTTCGGTTCAGGAAACCATGATCTCGAAATTTTAACAGCATGCCACACCGTGATACACAATGACTGTTGTAGCATCTGGCGCTAGAGTTGGGTGAGTATCTTCGTGACTCATTCGCGCATACTAAACTAATATGTGACGAAACGCGGTGTTCGTAGACCTCTCCAAGCCTGTCTCGTACGGGTCCCAGATTGACGAGCTGTATTGAAGTAAACTGTCGGACAAGGGTTTTGTAAGCTACCTCCTTTGTTGACGGACCGCACTTTCTGAGGAATCATTTACTGAATCTCAGTCTAGCATCTGCCTTTCCTGTGATTAGTTTTATGTGGTCATTCCACTTTAAACCATTCTGTAAGCATTCTCCAGGTATTTAATGGATGTGACTTTCCATTGATAGTTCGGCAGTTAATAACACAGTAATACGCGAGTGTAAAACGTGTTCAGAAACTGTCCAACAGCCGGACGTCAGCGTTATAGATCTTATAGTTGTGGGCATCCGTGCGGCGATCCTATTTGAAAATGGGAACTACCTCTGTTTTTATCCAATTACTAGGAGAGCGTTGCTCCTCTAGCGACCTACGGTAGACGACTGCTAGAAACAAGTTATACGTATTTCCACACTAATTCCTTCTAGTGCATCTTTATTTCGACTGTGACGGTGCACCCAATTTGTAACATTCTTCTGTCGCATCACATTAAAAAGGTTTTCTACTTATGGATGAGCACGACCCTTGTTCCATTTCGAAACAGTGCTGTGCTCAACACTTGTTTCATACCTTTTGTTCCGTTAGACTTGAGCCAGTAAATCCTTCATCCGCCATTCTTTAAAGAATCGAAGTTCCAATTACAAAACAGTTTAGAACTTTCATTATAAATGAGTTAAATGTTTGATGGTAAGGATGTTTAAAGAGAAAAGGTTTGAAATTATGCCTAAAGTTTGTTGGAAGTCGCTAAGTGCACTAATTCTCAAATACGAGGTGCGTTCAATAAGTAATGCAAAACATTTTTTCTCGGACAATTTCGGTTGAAAAAAATGCGGAATTTGCTGTGGGATACCGTGGAATATTCTCGCTTCAGCGCCTATAGTTTCATGAAGTTCCGATAGGTGGCGGCGCTGTGCTTAGCCTTCAAAATGGCATCTGTAACGAAGGTGCGTTCCAAGCTGTCATCGAGTTTCTTTTGGCGGAAAACCAGAACATCGCAGATATTTATAGGCACTTGCAGAATGTCTACGGAGACCTGATAGCGAACAAAATAAGGGTGAGGCATTGAGCAAAGCGTCTGTCATCACCGCAAGAAGGTCGCGAAACCTCCCCGATCTTCCGTGTGGCGGCCGGCCGCACAAGCGTGACTCCGGCAATGTTGGACTGTGGGGATATTCTCATTCGAGGTGACTGACGGATCACAATCGACCGCGTTGTTGCGCAGCTTGGATGTCTCTGTTGATTGTGCTGACACACTCGTCCACTAGTTACGATACTCAAAGGAGTGTGGTCGACGCGTTCTTCACCCCTAACAGGAGACCATAGAGAGCAACGCAGGACCATCTTTGCGGAATTGCTTGTGCATTACGAGGCTGATCATCAGTTTTATTTGTCGAACATCGTCACAGGCGATGAAACACTGATTCAGCACTTCGAACCGGAAACAAAACGGCAGTCCACCTCTCCTCCGAAGAAAATGCTGAAAACCACGCCCTCAGCCGGTGAAATCGTGGTGTTGGTCTCCAGTAGCTCTGAAGGAGATATCCTGTTTGATGTCCTCCCTCAGTGTGCAGCGATCAATTCAAGTGTATCGTGAAGAAGCGACTTTAATCTATTTGTCGCCCAAAAATGCAAATGAACTGCTTCTGCATGACAACTCAAGGCCTCACACAAATCTGCACACACTGTTCTTCCTCATCCACCACACAGCTCGGATCTCGCACCGTCCGACCTTCTTCTGTTTGGCCCAATGAAGAACGTACTCCGCGGGAGAAAGTACGTTGATGGTTGGGAGGTTATTGATGCAGCCAGACGTTGACTCCGACTTCGAGCAGTTTAGTGGTACCATGTGCGTATACAGGCGCTCCCAGTAAGGTGGCGTTAGGTCGTTGTATTGAACAGATGTTATGTTGAAAAACAGGGTTTTGCAGACAGTTTTTTTCTTTCAGAAAAAAATGTGTCGCATTATGTATTGAACGCCCCTGGTACTATATGAATATATCGTTTGTGTCGCCATCCTCCGCAGCAAGCATATAAATACTTGTTTTTCAAATCAAACTGCCTTTTCCTGCTGCTAGTTACTTTATTTATCCCATACGCGTTTCGCCTTCTCCTGTTCTAAGGCAACATCAGTGGGGTCTATAACGATACAGTTTTGTTAGTTATAGATTATCAAACAGTTCACTTCGCGATTTTTTGTAAAAAAAAGTAATTATTTACGATTTGCTGATCTGCATTTCCTCACATCTGATCTAGAGGTCGCACTACCACTTTTATCACCGACATATATTCACATCTTTGTGTTCTCGCCATCCACACATTGTTCACCATGCTTCTCACTCTTTTTTGAGGTGGACTGTTGTTCTTTTGTCACTCGATACAACTATTTCGTCGTATACTTCTTTTCACAGTGTAAATATTGCGACTCCATTGCGTGTGTGTGTTTGTGTGTGTGTGTGTGTGAGAGAGAGAGAGAGAGAGAGAGAGAGAGAGAGAGAGAGAGAGAGAGAGGATAGAGCCGATTTTTTTTTCCGGTTGGGAGGGGGGGGTGTAGGCGGGTGTACTAGCTGTTAGCGAGTGGCTGAAAACTTTGGTGACAGCTGTTTTGACTTTTCGTTTGAATATTCTGGGGAGGGGTCACGGATGAGTGAGTGTAATGACGTTGGGTGCTATTATTAATACATTGGACAGTATTATTATATTTATCCTTTTTGCGAATATTATTCTATTATTTTATCTCAACCACTAGAGAAGATGACATGAAAATAATTAGAATCAACAATAAAAAACACCTTCTGACCATGCAAGAAAATTACCACATACATAAAACCAAAACAGAGGGGAAAATCCTGTTGAATGAGGAAGTACACATGCCAAGCAATTTATTATTTACACTAATAGATAAAATAATAGAATAACATTCGCAAAAAGGATAAATATAATAATACTGTGCAATGTAATAATAATAGAACCCAACATCTTTACACTCACTCATCCACGACCCCTCCCCAGAATATTGAAACGAAAAGTCAAAACAGCTGTCACCAAAGTTTTCAGCCACTCTCTAACAGCTAGTACACGCGCCTACCTCCCCCCCCCCCCCCCAAAAAAAAAAAAAGAATTCGTCTCTCTCTCTCTCTCTCTCTCTCTCTCTCTCTCTCTCTCACACACACACACACACACACACACACACACACACACACACACACACACACACAATATAAACATCATAAATAGAAGTTAGTAACGAACATATACTTCGTTTGGTTGGCAACAAATAGGTAAACATACCAAAGAAGATGAAACACGTAATGGAGTCGCAATATTTACACTGTGAAAAGAAGTGTACGACGAAATAGTTGTGTCGAGTGACAAAAGAACAATAGTCCACCACAAAAAAGAGTGAGAAGCATGGTGAACAGTGTGTGGATGGCGAGAACAGAAAGATGTGAATATATGGCGGTGATAAAAGTGGTAGTGAGACCTCTAGACCAGATGTGAGGAAATGCAGATCAGCAAATCGTAAGTAATTACTTTTTTTACAGAAAATCGCGAAATGAACTGTTTGATAATCTATAACTAACAAAACTGTATCGTTACAGATCCCACTGATGATGCCCTAGAACAGGAGAAGGCGAAACGCGTATGGGATAAATAAAGTAACTAGCAGCAGGAAAAGGCAGTTTGATTTGCAAAACAAGTATTTAGATGAATATAGTCTGGGTAATTTGCGCGCCGTGAATTAAGCTGCCTCAAGACATATACACAGTTTCTAACTGTAATACTTGTCTGTCTTCGTTAAGCCTTTAGCCTAAATGGGTAGATACCTCCTAATGGGCAGATACCTCTGAACGGGAAGATCAGTTTGGATTCCGTAGAAATGTTGGAACATGTGAGGCAATACTAACCTTACGACTTATCTTAGAAGAAAGATTAAGAAAAGGCAAACCTACGTTTCTAGCATTTGTAGACTTAGAGAAAGCTTTTGACAATGTTAACTGGAATACTCTCTTTCAAATTCTGACGGTGGCAGGGGTAAAATACAGGGAGCGAAAGGCTATTTACAATTTGTACACAAACCAGATGGCAGTTATAAGAGTGGAGGGGCATGAAAGGGAAGCAGTGGTTGGGAAGGGAGTGAGACAGGGTTGTGGCCTATCCCCGATGTTATTCAATCTGTATATTGAGCAAGCAGTAAAGGAAACAGAAGAAAAGTTCGGAGTAGGTATTAAAATTCATGGAGAAGAAATAAAAACTTTGAGGTTCGCCGATGACATTGTAATTCTGTCAGAGACAGCAAAGGACTTGGAAGAGCAGTTGAACGGAATGGACAGTGTCTTGAAAAGAGGATATAAGATGAACATCAACAAAAGCAAAACGAGGCTAATGGAATGTAGTCAAATTAAATCGGGTGATGCTGAGGGAATTAGATTAGGAAATGAGACACTTAAAGTAGTAAAGGAGTTTTGCTATTTAGGGAGTAAAATAACTGATGATGGTCGAAGTAGAGAGGATATAAAATGTAGACTGGCAATGGGAAGGAAAGCGTTTCTGAAGAAGAGAAATTTGTTAACATCGAGTATAGATTTAAGTGTCAGGAAGTCATTTCTGAAAGTATTTGTATGGAGTGTAGCCATGTATGGAAGTGAAACATGGACGATAAATAGTTTGGACAAGAAGAGAATAGAAGCTTTCGAAATGTGGTGCTGCAGAAGAATGCTGAAGATTAGATGGGTAGATCATATAACTAATGAGGAGGTATTGAATAGAATTGGGGAGAAGAGAAGTTTGTGGCACAACTTGACAAAAAGAAGGGACCGGTTGGTAGGACATGTTTTGAGGCATCAAGGGATCACAAATTTAGCATTGGAGGGCAGCGTGGAGGGTAAAAATCGTAGAGGGAGACCAAGAGATGAACACACTAAGCAGATTCAGAAGGATGTAGGTTGCAGTAAGTACTGGGAGATGAAGAAGCTTGCACAGGATAGAGTAGCATGGAGAGCTGCATCAAACCAGTCTCAGGACTGAAGACCACAACAACAACATATGTCAGCATTTTAAATTCAGTCAGTAATTATATAAAAAAACTGAAAATCAAAATTTTGTTGCCCATAGTAGTCACCAGATAGGTAACTTGCAATTAGGACCGTACACCGGGTTAGCCGTGTAGTAATACAGATATTTGACACCGTCTGGTCTCTGCTTTGTCGAGGATATCTACTTTGCACTTTCACAGATTGAGAGACAGGCTTTTACGACTAGTCACATCTTGGTGAGATTTTAGACTGAGACGCCGGCTTCTCGGAAGGCGTCCGTTCCGCTTGCGCTGTCTGTCCAGCGAGCATGCAAGGGCAGCGGCGGCGGTAGCGAGGCGCGTCGCGGCGCTCTGGTTTCTGCCGACTGCACAGCCGAGTGAAAGTTATTTCGCCTGACCGCCCGTGCCTAGTTGTCGGCGGCAGGCGCTCGGTCTGGTAACCTTTAGTTTAGCTGTACCCGCGGCAAGGTCGGCCGCATGCGCACGCACACGCAACACGCACTGCGCGCATCGGTCGCGCACGTCCCGCCCAGTACGCGGGTGAAAGCCGGGGCAAGGCGCAGCGCGTGATAAGAGAAACTGTCGGGCCGTGCTACGCACGCGCCGCCGTGGCCCGCGTTCCCAACAGGTGCTCCCCTGCGTCCTTCGGCCTGCCGTGCTTCCCAACTGTTATCAGCCGGCCGCAGTGGTGTTTAACGGCCTTGCTTTCTATGTGACATTAGGGGCGGAGCGAACACAAGCGGTCGTGCGTCAGTACGTCTCTCCGCTGTAAAGGTAGGCGAGCGCGAGCAAACTGCGTTCGACGGAGTTCGTTTCGCATACGTTAGTGTTCGTCCGTCTTTCGCTGGTCTTTTAAGCCCCTTTTACACGATGACTGTTTCAATCGACAACAGTGACACCTCTCAAGACTATACCTTTAAGCCGACCTCCTCTCTAAACTACCATAGTCTTAAGGAACGGCCGGCCGCGGTGGTCTCGCGGTTCTAGGCGCGCAGTCCGGAACCGTGGGACTGCTACGGTCGCAGGTTCGAATCCTGCATCGGGCATGGATGTGTGTGATGTCCTTAGGTTAGTTAGGTTTAAGTAGTTCTAAGTTCTAGGGGACTGATAACCACAGCAGTTGAGTCCCATAGTGCTCAGAGCCATCTTAAGGAACGAAAATAAACTTCCATAACACGAATGCGCCTTTGTCCCCTTTAACCCTAGAATACTGTACTAGTTTCGAACCCTTCCATACGTATACCTTCGTCGATTCGACAACACCACCTAGGTTTGGCCAGGAAAATTAGTAAAAGCGACGTAATGGAGGAATTATAAACCCTCGCCTTGCTGCGAGGACGGCGCACCCCTCCTGTCCACAACAATGCTGGGGTACTGAAGGGGAAGTTGTTTGTCGAATTGAGTACCACTAATAGTCTAGCGTTAAGATGACCACCCCTTTTCCCGACCAGCGACCACTCTTTAACTAACAGTGTTCTCCATTTAAGACGACCACAATCAATCACAGAAGAGGGAATTAAAACATGGTATTACTGTAAGGTTTCTCGTTCTGTAAAATTTCTTTGTCAATTGTACGTCTAACCGCAAACAGTTCAGAATTTTCCCCTGTAATAAAGAATCACGGCAGCCATGGCTACTTCAGATAAAAGAAAACTTGTTCTTCTACCTGATTAGTGAATTTCCGTTATTAGAGAAACTGAGAAAGTAAAATCTTAGCGTCAGTTAGCTAGTGAGTTTAACTGTGGAAAAAGTCAAACGCAAAATACCATTGCGAATCGCAGCAGGTATGTTAAGGAATGGGAAGAAAACGCCAGCAAAAATTCAAAGAAAAGACAGTGGCAACCATTTTTAGGGTGGGTTTATAGAGCACGTCCCAAAAAATAGCCCGTTAGTGGTCCGATGCTACAAGAAAAAACTCTTAAATTTGCTTATGATCTTGGAAGTCCTAATTTCAGTGCAGGGGTATAGTATTGTTTTCCGAGCAGTCTGTGGATAAAGTGCAGAAGTTAATTAAGATTTAGTATCCGACTGGATGTCGAGACTTAATTATAAATACAAGCGGCTATTGCGATAGTGACATTTACAACATGTAGCTGTGCCAGACAAAACTCTGAAGGGTGAATAACTTAAATTAAAAAGATGAGCATTCAGAGACGTAAAGTCTTACTTTTCATAGATATGCAACATGCCATTGCAGCGAAAAGTTATGAGATGTGGAAGTTAATTTTCCTGCCAACACAACAGCCAACCTAGGAGTGATCCGGTCTTTTAAAAGAAGCTTCTGCGATCTGTATTTACGAAAATGGACAACACTACATCCGTTTATTATCTAGCTAAGTCTGTGACCATAGGTGATGCTATCAGCTGGATTCAAAGTGCGTGGAATAAAGTGAAAAACGAAAAATTAGAAAGTGCTTAATTCTGATTTTCAGTCTCCACAAAATGTGGACGCTGGGGAAGAAGAAGGTGACGATGAATCAGTAAGTATTCTCAATCAGCTGCGCCATGCTGCTAATATTGAATTGGACGTTTCTACAATGAACGAAGAAGTTGAATGCTTCAGTATTGTTGGTAACTGGGAAGATATCATTGCAGAAGCCAACCCAGATCTTCAGTGTACTCACAACCAAAACAGCGATAGTGAAGATAAAGTAATTCTTGAAGTGGCAATCCCATTAGATGATGCCTTACATAGTAGTGCTAGACCAAAGCCCCTTGCTTCTGAGCTTTACAAGGAGAATCAGATGTGCTTTCAGTCTGAGGCAGAAAAGGAATATGAGAATGTGACTGTAAACAAAAAGTATGAAAAAGTGTGTACATAGCAATTCTCGCTTATTTTACGACGTAATCGATTAGGTACATACTGTATTATTATTGTTATTAGTACATTATAAGAGCTTGTTTTTCATTGTAGCAGTACTTGTCATTAATTGTGTTTAAATGATTATGTTCAGCGTCACATTTTACATTGATCACTCTTTAAGAAGACCACCCCTCCAGATGACTACTTTCTCACAAAAATTCGTGTGGTTGGCTTATAAAGAAGTTTGAATTCGTGGCAAGTGAGTTTACGGCAGACGTTTTATTTCCGTACCGAGTCTCACCTGTCACAAGCGGTCGTTCTCTTTTTGCACATCATCGATAAAACTGGGTTGTTTTGAGAGCTGTCTACTTTGCAGTTTGGCTCCCAACCGGCGAAAGTGAAATTAGCAGGGACCACTCTTTTACGAAAAATTCGAAATATATAAGGGGCGATCAAAAAGTTTCCCTTCGAATGCCATGGATACATGTCTGTGCCTATATACCCGCATCGGAGTCGCGCCGTTATTGCCTGTGTGCTGCAGAAAAGCCCGCAAACGGAAAAAAATTCATCGCCCCTTTCACAGTATAGTGGACAGTCAAATGGTAACGAGACAGATGGTGTGACCTAACCTAATATAGCCGAAGGTAATCAACTGTTCATTGTTTGAAAAGTCATGGCGATAATTGTTAATACATTTATTCCAGTGCGACCGAGACTGATTGCATCTGGGCGCGCACCTCTTCGCCTGAAGCAAATTTACAGGCACGAATGTCTTTCTTCCGGGCTCCAAAAATACGGAAATCGCCTTGGGGGAGGAATCGGGACTGCATGGAAGATGTCTGAGACGGGCTCGCGTGGTGCCAAGGGTGTGTCGACTACAGTGCAGAAGTTCGCTGGGAAGTCCTTACAAGGCCTTCCTTACGGTCCCGATCTCTTCCCAAGCGATTTTCATATTTTTGGATCCCTGAAGAAAGACACTGGCGACCGTCGCTTTGCTTCAGACGAACAGGTGCACGCCTGGGTACAATCTGGGTTCCGTAGGCAGCCGCAAACATTTTTCCATGAAGGCATTGATCGTCTTGTCTGACAGTGGGGTAAACGTGTTAAGTTATGCCTCGTTTTCATTTTAGTGCCCCTCGTAGTAACAGACATTAGAAACAAGCAATGATAATGTCCAAACCGAAATTCATAATCGACGTTTAGTACAAAAGTCACATGGTAAATTGAGAACTGTAAGAATAGGAAAAGTGCCAGCGAAACATTTCAGAATATCTAGATTATTTTCTCGATGAAATATATACTTCCAAACACATCAAACAATATTTAGAAGGTGGTAAAACGCATTTTTACTTTATGCTTTGTATCTTGTTTCCTTTCTAACACGTGCTAAAAACACTGATAATTATTGTTCCTGATGTTTTTTCGGTGTTAAAACATCTTTCATTAAAGTCATTCATCTATTTACGTTCTTATTGATGCGTAGTGTAGGAGTTTTTTTGGTCCAGGTATTGTAAAACGTAAATACCGTGTTACTTTCAGGTATTTTGTCTCCCTTGTGGGAGAACAGTAGTAGGGAAAATACCATTCCCTCCAGCCACTTTTCCACTGTGTCACGAGAGCAAAACAAACAACGAGATGAAGAAGACACAGAAGCACGAAATCCTTTAGAATAATAGGAGTGAGCTCGGCAGGAACAGATTAACTTCTGATGTTGGCAGGCGACACCACAGTCCTGTGTTTCTGCACATGCGCAGTCTGCAGAGTGCAGCAGACTCAGGAACTTACAACTCCACACTCGGGATCAGTGACGTCACTGACCCACTCGCGACGTGGTTGGCGGCTGCTTTGCACGCAAAACACGTGGCGCGCATCCACAGCGAGTAATCGATTTTGACCAGAAAGCCGCTCGTGTAAAATGGGCTTTAGCGAACAATCAAAGCAGTTCACACCCTCTCCGCTTCGGCGTTAGCAGCACAGAGCATTTGTCTGCTGTTCTCTTCCGAACTACTGTTGTTGAATTGAGCGAGCGATGGAGTGCCTGACGAGAATGTAATGTTGATAATATAAGAATATAGACATGATAGGTGCTTGTGGGATCTAAGATATCGGCAGCACAAATGCCGAAGGGAAAAAAGTGAAAAACGTAATTGCTTAAGAGGTTTTATTTGCCCAGATCGCAGTGATTACATGTATAGATGTCTAGTTTCGGCAGTTTGGAGTGCCATCTTCAGATCACCTAAATAAATCAACTGTTGTGCCACTCCACTGATGCGTCTTCTCAAACGAGCGACCCTCAGATATGTTTGTGACTAGGTGATGTATGTAGATTATTTGAAGATGGCAATATAAATTGCCGAAGTTAGTCGTCTATATATGTAATTACTGCGATCTGGGAAAATAAAATTTATCTAGTCAGAGGATCACATTTTTCAAATTCAGAAATCGCGTACCTGCTGACAATGTCAGGCAACTATAGAAAAGTAAGTTGATTGCCATAAAATTGCGGAAGCACTTAAAGGTCTATAATTGGCGACATGAGAAAGACAGTAAATTCATTATATGTTTGCGTCAGACGGGAATGGGTGAGTAAGCCAAGCTTTGTTTTTGTTAAAAAGTAACAGCACAAAAAGTTTTCTTGAAAGTAAACAATTGCGAATTTGTGTCTCTTATACGGATTAAAATTAAAGATACACGAAAGACCTGGTCATTATCGTTGCTTACCTTCATGGTAGCTTTAATTACAGGACTGATGTCACTTATGTTAAAGATTGTTGATGTAATAAACGTATTTAACGGCGATCACGGAGATACAAGAAGAAACTGGATTTACTTCTCACCAGATTGAGAGATTGTACAGCACGTTTACAAGTTTGGACCGCGGTGACTGCGGAACATTAAGCAGGGAAGATTTTCTTCACATACCTGAATTGGCAATCAATCCTCCTCTTGGCGACAGAACCGTGCACGTATTTTTTGAAGACGGTTGCAGCGATCACATCAATTTTCTACAGTTCTAGGCATGCACAACTGCTCGTCAGTTACGTTTCACACGTTCATAGTTCTCCTGCGCATCCGAATTACCGTCTCCTTTTGCCAACCACGGCGGCTTATCTCCCGCATGGTTGGCCCAGGTCGGGGCTAACGATTGCGGTTCGCATCCGGTCCCTTCTGTCTGAACTGGAGTCCTTCCCGTTACCACCTCTCCTCGACGTCCATTCACGGACACCTGCATGGTGTACACCTAGGTCGCATATTCTTCTGGACCTTTTGTCAGTTGACCACGGTTTCGATTGCACTAGGGCAATCTTCATCAGACTAAAAGATTACGTGGTGGTACGTCTAGATACGACTCTGACGGGTGGCACGTACGTAAGCATCCTGTCTGATCACGTGCATCCATTCCTGTCCATTGTGCATTCCGACGGACTTTGGCAATTCCAGCAGGACAATGCGACACCCCACACGTCCAGAATTGCTACAGAGTGGCTCCAGGAACACTTTTCTTAGTTCAGTCATATTCGCTGGCCACCAGACTCCCCAGACATGAACATTATTGAGCATGTCTGGGATGTCTTGCAATGTGGTGTTAGGTAGAAATCTGCACCCTCTCATACTCTTATGGATTTATGGACTACCGTGCAGGATTCATGTTGTCAGTTCCCTCCAGCACTACTTCAGACATTAGTCGAGTTTATGCCATGTCGTGTTGCGGCACTTCTGCGTGCTCGCGGTGGCTTTGCACGATATTGGGCAGGGGTACCAGTTTACTTGGCTCTTCGATGTATTTCCATCCATTGTGACTTTTCGGCTGCTGCCAACATCAGATCAAAATTTAGAATTCAGAAAACAAAATTCATTGAGAACTGCAATAAAAGCTACCCGTATGCCTAAACGGTGCGTTGTGTTTTGAAAGTAGGAGAGAGGTACCAACACAATGCCTTTGAATGTCTTTCAGATTTTCGGTTAAGGGCAGCAGTCAGGCTATTTACGCGCAGGCTCTCCGCCAAATAAGCCTTTCGGAGTGAATTCATTGCTTCTTCCATAACACCTCGCCGACAACACTTCAGTGAAGCGTCGTGCGAGAAACTGGAAACGAAATGAAGTTACGTCTTGGGCTCGGTTAGACACACTGCCCCGCTTAGGCATAGGTTTCATTGCAAATGACACTCAAACTTATTTTCCAGATTCTGAATTTTGATCTGATGATGGCAGTAGCCGAAACATCCTAATAAATAAAGATATATTAAAAACTCTAAACGACTTCACGCGCAAAAATCCACAACGTCAACAGACTTATACGAACAGTTATGAATAAATTACTTATGCAGGGTGTCAGAAAAGTCCCGAATACTTTGAGAGGTGGTAGTACTCACCGAAACGAGAAAAATAATTCCAATAAACATGGGCCCGGAAACGCACAGTTCCCGAGATAAACACGTGTTTTGTTGCGGATGTTAGCACTGTCGTTGCATTGGCGCTCCGTCACATGGTCGGCATGGTATTATAATGTCTTACACACAGTACTCTACCATTAGATGGTCCGCAGTCAGTTGTGTGGTTCGAATCGTGTTGTAGGCTACGTTGGTTTTCGTCTTATTTGTGCGCCTTAGTGTATAGCATTGTCAACACTGTGTATGTATCATGGTGTTTTACCTTATTCAAACGCGGGTTCACTTCTTTGTTTACTGTTATTGCGCTTCTTATACTTTCAAATGGTGTGGTATGTTTGCATTTTCTCTCTTCCACCACTTGTCAGCAATGGAAACCTACTACTCGACAAGTGAAATGGTGGATATGATGTTCTGCTAAGGTTTAGCAAATGAACATAACCTGCGAACCCATGCACTCTTCGCTGAGAAATATCCACAGCGCAGAGTGCCCTCTGATAATCTGTTCGGCAGACTTTTCCAGCGTCTGAGGGACACAGGTACCCTTGCACCTCGGAAGCCCGACATTGGAAGGCCCTGCACAGTCCGCACGCATGACATGGAGGAGAGTGTGCTACGTTGGGTGGAAGAAACCCCTGGGACAAGTGTGCGACGATTAGCAGCAACAGAAGGCGTATCTCATTCTCCTATCTGGGGGGTACGTCATGAACAATTGCTGTACCCATGTCATCCACAGGACGCCCTGAATCCGCTGGATCATCATGGCTGACTACTAGTCACTAGGCCTCAATTCCCTAGACTTTTGGTTAAAGTATCACTTGGAGGAACTGGTCTACGCCACGCCAATCAACGATGTGGGGACACTACAGGGTTGCGTCTTCAAAGTGTGCCAGTAGGTACAACAACAACCGGGTATACCTGAAAGGGTGCGTCATTCCTTACGCCGGAGGGTAGAGACGTGCATTGTCATGAATGGACGCCACGTTGATCACCTCCTGTAAACAGGTGTCTATCGCAGAAAGTATGCACTTCCAGACCCATGTTTATTGGACTCATTTTTCTTGTTTCGATGAGTACTACCACCTTCAAAGGGTTCTACACTTTTCTTTTGAACACCCTGTATATTTTCAACTGAAATAAAATGAGATTTCGAGGCGTCAGTAAAACGGCTGCTAAACCATGGATATGTTGTAATATGTCAAGGATTAACAACTGAAGCAAGGAAACTCCCTAGAAAATGTGCCCTAAAGAATGTGGAAGCCACCTGGTCTGGAAAAGTTTCGGTGACAGTCTGTCGTTTGCACGCCGTAAAAATTATCAAGAAAATGCAACTACTGACATTTTCCAAGGAATTTTTGTAGATGCCACTGCATTTTAAGATGATCCTCTTCCCGAGGGCATTGTCCTCCACATTCCTATAGTCAGGACCAAAATTACGAAATCGTTATAAGCATTCCTCCCTGATTATCTCCGTTATTTGCATTTGGCCCTCTTGCGACTACTCCGTCTCCGTAAGATGTAAGAAGTGGCTTCGTTCGAGAAGGTGCCCTTGGAATGAGGAGATTAATAAATCGATTACTTTTAAATGATCAATCACCATAGGAAATTGTGTCCGTTAAAACTTCATAGCTAACGTTAAATATTCCACCCGTCACCCACCCCATCCCGCCGATGTTTCGCCATCGTTGCAGGAACCTTTTTCGTGCGACTTTCTTTATCTTACTGAACTTTTTACGACGGCGTTAAGTGCACATTTTTGTATTAAAAAATAAAATAAAGTCGTCACTTGTTTTTATGTTTTAACAGGTGCCCTCGTTTGGTGGCTCCTTGGGTCTTATTTGTATTCGTTTGCTTTTTATCGGATGACACAGGGGAGAAGGTGGCAGCTGCTGATGTAAAGATGTTTGTTTACAAACTTTGGTTAGCTGCCTGACGGCTCCTACAGTTTACGTAGTTTCTCTGCCGCGTGGCAGCACGCTGTCTGGGCCGCCTTGTTGTTACATCGAAGGCTGGGACCCATGCTGTTAGCAATCTGAAAAACAGCCGCAGTGAAGTTTCTACGGCCTCGCACCTCTCCTGGATACTAGACGAGTGGGAGGCAGTAGTTTACCAAAACATTCGAAGCTCTTACAGCAGAAAAGGGGGCGAGCTACTCCCATAAGACCAAGGAGGAAACTTCCCGTCAGTCTGAAAATTTCGGCGAAGAAAAGACATCTCCGAGAATAAGGCTCTTCCAAAGATACCAAAATGTTGGAATCAAGGCACGATGGTGACACGGTACGAAGTCATTTTAAGCTACGAAGGCAAGGTTAAAAGTTACCACCCTGACAATGAGAGACTGAATTTTATAGCTAAAAATGTACTTATTTATCTGCACTTTGATTTGGTTTTCAGTGTGTACTTACAGCCAACGGTATTTTTTTAAAGGTCTGCAAAATGCGGCTATTACAACTTCTTCATTAGACTCAAAACATTTGCCATTCTTCAAAGACCTCAGTTTTTTTCGTTTCCAAAGCACCTTTGTGGTCAAGTGCACTGTTCTGAAGAATTCTTATTTTCTTTTGTTATGAATGCCTCTGTTCAAGAATTTTTTTCATCCATTTGATCCGAAAGACCTACGTACTCTCCGCCGGTTAATCCTTCAACTTTTCAAAGACTGTGAGTAAAACCATACCAGGGAGCAGTGGTCTTTAAATTCGTATCAGATTAAATCATCTTATTTATTTTTGTTTTGATGGACCATCCGCAT
The DNA here is from genome assembly GCF_023898315.1 of Schistocerca nitens. Taxonomy (NCBI): domain Eukaryota; kingdom Metazoa; phylum Arthropoda; class Insecta; order Orthoptera; family Acrididae; genus Schistocerca; species Schistocerca nitens. The sequence goes on along the minus strand of NC_064619.1, from coordinate 404,833,830 downwards.
TCATCACTTGCTTCAGTACTTTTTTTTCCTCTTTTGCGTGACGTGATAGATCCGCAAACCATACCCAGTAAAGAATCGACGCAAACATCGGAAGTTTTTAACTACCCAAACATCCTGAGGAACTGGATTATGCATCTGCTTTTGGTCAGCATTCAACAAGCACTGCACTCATGTTGCGCAATTTTTTTCCAGTTAGGCCTTATTCTTGGCATAAAATATTTCGCACAGTTTCTCCTGACACGTCCAGGATTTCAACTGCTACATACAACATTATTCACTGATGGTTCAGTACAATATTGTGCTTGTTGTTTTTCTTTATGTCTGCGATTTCATCCCTTGACGTGAATTATCGTCAGGAGTTGTAAGTTACGTTTAAATGTCTCATGCGAAACTGATCAAAATCCTTGACGATCGGAAGCTTGAATTAATTCCCGCTGTTGATGAAGATAGGCAGTAGTTGTACTCGTGCAACATAACGGGCAGCTACACGAGACCCATTTAACAGCAGAAAAATTAGGCTTATATCTGTGTGTGACTTTCGGGTGGAGTGAGAAGAACAGACTTATTTAGTGCTTTCAACATGTCGGGTTTTGTACCTAAGAAACAGCATTTGCGGGAAGTATTACCCTTGTGCTTTGACCACAAGAAATCTGCTGTGGAAAGTCATCGTTAGTGGACTCGTGTGGAGAACGTGCTCTGTCTGAAACAACGTGCAGAGATTACTTTCGACGATTTAGAGGCAACGGTTTTGTGATGGGTGATAAAATGCATCGACGTGGTGTAGTATCAGCTGCTACAGCCGGGTTAAACGGTGAGTGCTGAGCGCTACGATGCAGAGTTACTCATCTTGAATCGCGCGCTTAAGGACAAACGCTCGCAATACGCTCAGAGAAATGACAAACTGCATATTGACATATAGCAAATCGGGTGAAGGAAATGTCGAAAGGACTTCGATAGGACGTCTTATCTCACTCGTCATACTCATCAGACATCACCTCTTCCGACTACCATTTGTTTTGATCCCTGCAGCATGACCGTTTTGAACAACGTCTCACAGCCTTTAACGATCTCTTAAACTTGCCGCGTGAGTAGATCACTTCAAATGAACTTGAATTTTTTATTGCGGAATCCATCTGTACCCTAAAAGTGGGAAAAGTTGTAGCTGCCGAATACTGTTCTTTTGACGTAAACAGTTGCATTCTGCCCAAGAAGCAGCAAGGATTAATTCAAATACCCAATACTATCGCATATACTATACACATTTTGCATGATGGTACGTAGTTTTTGCGATGGTCGGTTACTGTACATTCGTTTTTAACAAACTTTTTAATTTTTGGTTCATAACTCATCACCAGTTTTCTTCTATATTAGCAGATCCTTTGCCCCTCCATTTTCTGCGATCCATTGCTTCCTCCTTAAGGCTGCTGTATGTTGTACCGTCCATCATGTCATCCAGTATCTGAAATTTCTTCATTCCTCGCTTCCTTTTCCCTTCTATATAACCTTCTAAAACTGTTTTTATCAGTCCGTCATTCTTGGTATATGCCCAATCCAATTTCTTTTTCTTCTTTTTATTACATCTAGTAACTGTCTTTTCTACCCACCAAGGTAGCCGAGAATGCTAACGCGCTGCTTGCTGGATTCGGGTAGGCGCGCCGGCCCCGGATCGAATCCGCCCAGCAGATTAACGACGAGGGCAGGTGTGCCGGCCAGCCTGGATGTGGTTTTCAGGCGGTTTACCACATCCTGCTAGGTGAATACTGGGCTGGTCCTCACGTTTCGCCTCAGTTACACGGCTCACAGACATCTGAAGACATTCGTACTATTCCGTGGCTTACACTAGACGCAGACAATTGAGATACACTAATTCCGTCCGGGGGGGGGGGGGCTGGGGGTGGGGGGGGGGGTGTACGGGGTGGCGACAGGAAGGGTATCCGGCCACCCCTTACATTAACATGCCACTTCCGATTAATCATGGCCAACCCTTCATCACTATGAGACAAGGCTCAAGAAAGAGAGAGAGTAACGGTCTTTTCTCTCCCACTCTTCTCAGTAGTTCTTCATTTTTTACTCTGTCCACCCAAATTATTCTTTCCATCTTCCGCCATGTCCACATCTCAAAAGCCTCCGGCCTTTCTCTCTCTTTCTTCCTCAGGCCATGTTTCAGCGTCATGCAGAAGAACACTCCTTACAAAACATTTTATGAGTCTTTTCCTCAGTTCTCTGTCCAGACTGGTGCAGAAAATTCTCCTTTTCTTATAAAGTGCTGCCTCTTTTGCCATTGCTATCCTTGTTTTAATTTCTGTACCGCACTTCCAGTCGGTGTCTATCCTTCTTCCAAGATACTTGAAATTTTGCACCTGTTCTAATATTTCTCCATTCAGCATAATTTTTATTTATTTATTTCCTCCTAGTGCCAATACTTTTGTTTTCTTTGTGTTAATTCTCATTCCACAAGTTTTTTCCGTTAGCTTCAATGGTGTTCACTAAATCCTGTAATTCTTTTTCCCCTGTGGCTAGAAGGACCATGTCATCGGCAAACCCCAAACACCCTACTCTTCTTCCTCCAATTTTTACTCCTTTGTCATATTTTCCAAATAGTGATTGAAAAGGGTAGGTGATAGGCAGCATCCTTTTCTTACTCCTGTTACTAGTCCGACTCAGATTGTACTTTCTCCTCTCACTTTAACTGAGGCTTTTTCATTCAGATATAGTGAGTTTACAAGTCGTCTAGCACAAAAAATTTTTCTGGTTTTCCAGAGTGGACTGAAAACTGGAAAACCAGAAGATTCGTAACTATTGTACATTTATTATTACAAGACTTTTTGTACTTTTTACTTATTCTTTGTAGGACGTATTTATCGTGAGATCCTTACTTGACGTAGGCTCACCCATGATTTAAGCCTGTATCGAACTGCAGATGACCAGAGATTAATCTGTTGAGCCCGCTAAAGTGCAATAAAAGTGCAGCTGACGACTGAGATTTATTTGGAAAATAGAATCCTTCACTACTTTCGATGAGTTTCCGTTGGTGATAAACCGTCCAAAGCGAGTTTTACGCAGGCTAGGTTTCCCAGATTATCGAAATGCATTAAATGCGACACGGTGCCGCTGAGTGACCAGGCGTCGTGAAACGGCACTTGATATGATGTCGGCTGTCGACCATCGGCTGCTGAAGCCTATGGAGTGCATTTGACTCCGTGCAGCGCTGGGAGAAGTGGGTTCCTGAAGCCCCACATTCAAATAGGCGGCGATGTGACTCGGAGCATATCGTCGATGGCCCACTATGGCTCTGTGGCGACGACGTGACGTCCGTTCGTCACTTTATGGTCGTCCGGTGTGGCTTTTTACGCTTGTGCAAACGTTGTCTCTGCACTATTGACGATTCGTCCTAGACACTGTGACATCGACCTCGGAAACCAGAATTGCTGTGGAATCTACGATATGCTGTAGCGGTATAGCCCATGCATCTTGCGCTGATTATCATCCTACGTTCAAAGTCAGTTCTCTCGCGGCGAGCTGCCACTTGCACTACACACGTCTGCAACGCACTGCTCGCATATCGCGTCTACGCTCGCGCCATATACATCGTTTTGAAATGGGGCAACCCCAAACAATAAACTGGTGTTTTTTACGTGCTAATGTTGGAAAGTAGTATTTTTGTCTGCCCCGACAAAAAATACTATTTTATATCGGTAGAACGTAAGAAATAGTAAGATTTATATTTTCCGATTTCCTGTTTGCAGTAAAGCTACAGAAAGACGACTTCAGGGGAAGAGAGGCAGAACAACACACACGCAAACATCCAGTAAAATAAATTTGTACTTGATAATGAGAATAAATTCTCGAAACGGGTCGTACTACGCAAGGCAAGATATGTAGATACAGTGCAGACTCCTTAAAAGCATCTCCTACAATGAATCAAATTGATGTTTTTTATTTTCGAGCAGTGTTGGTTAGGTTTTTCTGGACTGAATCGACGGTCTAGATTAACTCCAAAATATATTTGGAAACTGTTGTGTCACATTGGTACATTCACGAACGACAGCTGGAGTTAATCTGTTAAGAAAGGCGAAAAAGATGACTTAAGTTTTGCTGGCACTTGGCAGTACACACCATTAATTATTATAGGCCTATATTAGTTTACAACTGCTAAATCGTTGGTTAAGGTGTGCTCAGTATCAGCAAAACATTTTCAGCGTATGTCACTAGGATAGTAGAATTTTTCCCCTTGTCTTTGTGGCATGTGAGATATATTAATAGCAGTGATGCCAGGACGGATCCTTGTGGTAGCCCGTACTTTAGTTTGGTCACTTTTAGTTGTTTCAGCGAAACCCACGTGAAAATTTGTATAATGTAGCATGTTGTTGATTGCCCTAGCGTAAGTGTGGCAGGGAATCATTCAAAGCTGTACGTCAACCACAGTGGTTCAACAAGTAGTCTAGGTTAGAATGAAAGATCTCGGTGTGCAGCGTGTCAGTCATACGAAGCGAACTGGTCTGTAGGAGATACGAAAGTTGGGCGCGGCTTTTCTCTACCGTAAGTGTGTGCCGTATTGTAGTGGCGAGCGCGTTGAAGCCCGGACGTAACGTCGCGGCAGGGCTAGCGGTCAGCCTTCAGCGGAGCCGGTCGCCCGCGCGCTAGGGCGGCGTCCGTGGCGAGTGGGCAGTGTGGCTGGCGGCACGGCACTCCTTTCGCTGCCCGCCTCGGGAAGGTGCGGAACACGGGATCCGGTCTGTGTGAGCCGTCTCCAAGACACCAAAGATCGATCCCAGCGGATTAATGCTTCTCGGGAAGGTCCTGTATGCGGAATCGGTGTGTGTTAGCCGTTTCCGAGACGCCAAGGGACGATACCAGGAACTTACTGCCTCTCTGGATGATGCTGTACTTGAGATTTGCCTGTCAGTCATCTCCTACAGGTCAAGGAAAAATCCTACACTGAAGAGCCAAAGAAACTGGTACATCTGCCTAATATCGTGTAGGGCCCTCGTGAGCACACAGAATTGCAGCAATACGACGTGGCATGGATTCGACTAACGTCTGAAATAGTGTTGGTGGAAACTGATACCATGAGTCCTGCAGGGCTGTACATAAATCCTTAGCAGTACGAAGGGGTGGCAATCTCTTCTGAACACCACATTGCAACGCATCCAAGATATGCTCAACAATGTTTATGTCTGGCGAGTTTCGTGACCAGCGGAAGTTTTTAAACTCAGAAGAGCGTTTCTGGAGTCACCCTGTAGCAATTCTGGACGTGTAGGGTGTCGCATTGTCTTGCTGGAATTGTCCAAGTCCGTGGGAATGCACAATGGACATGAATGGATGCAGGTGATCAGGCAGGATGTTTACGCACGTGTCACCAGTCAGAGTCGTATCTACACGTATCATGGATCACACATCACTCCAACTGCACACGCCGCACACCATTACACAGCCTCCACCAGCTTGAACATTTTACTGCTGACATGCAGAGTCCATGGATATATGAGGTTGGTCTCCATACCCCTACACGTCCATTCGATCGGTACAATTTGAAACGAGACTCGTCCGAGCTGGCAACATGTTTCCAGTCGTCAACAGTCCAAATGGTTCAAATGGCTCTGAGCACTATGGGACTTAACATCTATGGTCATCAGTCCCCTAGAACTTAGAACTACTTAAACCTAACTAACCTAAGGACATCACACAACACCCAGTCATCACGAGGCAGAGAAAATCCCTGACCCCGCCGGGAATCGAACCCGGGAACCCGGGCGCGGGAAGCGAGAACGCTACCGCACGACCACGAGCTGCGGACCGTCAACAGTCCAATGTCGGTACTGACGGGCCCAGGCGAGGCGTCTTCTGTCGTGCAGTCATGAAGGGTACACGAGTGGGCCTTCGTCTCCGAAAGCCCATATCGATGATGTTTCATTGAATGGTTCGCACGCTGACACTTGTTGATGGCTCAGCATTGAAATCTACAGCAATTTTCGGAAGGGTTGCACTTCTGTCGCGTTGAACGATGCTATTCAGTCGTCGTTGGTCCCGTTCTTGCAGGATCTTTCTCCGGTCGCAGCGATGTCGGAGATTTAATGTTTTACCGGATTCCTGATATTTACGGTACACTCGTGAAATGGTCGCACGGGAAAATCCTCATGTCATTGTTGCTTCGGAGATGCTGTGTCCCATCGCTCGTGCGCTGACTATAACACCACGTTCAAACCTGCCGTTGTAGCAGCAGTAACCGATCTAACAAATGTGCGAGACACTTGAATTATATAGGCGTTGCCGACCGCAGCACCTTATTCTGCCTGTTTACATATCTCTGTATTTGAATAAGCAAGACTATAGCAGAGTTTTTGGCGCTTCGTTGTACAAGCCTAATGCGCTTCTTAATAATATCGTGTGTGGTTAGTGCTCGTAGGTGACCACCACTTCGTCCTCGCTTTGCGCAAATAATAATACATAGCCAGACGGTAATGGAGAAGGGAGTGACAACGCGGCATGTCCTATCCACCATGCTTTTCAACCCATACATACAGACAGTAAGTTGTGAAGAAAACCAAGGAGAAATTTAGAAGATGGTTTAAGGTTCAGGGAGCATATGGTAGTCCCAATCTGTCAATATTTTCCTCAGGTTAATTAATTGCCCATGAGTCACAGGTTAATTCGACCGATTATGCATTTATGGCTAGCAGATTAAGTAAGTGAATGGAATACGGTCGCCAGATTAACGTTATCAACGATTTGTCTGGAAGAGTAATTGTACACATTAACATAAATAGAAATAAAAATACTGTGGATCAAAGGGCATCGGTTCGATCCTACTTTCAGGGTTTGGCAGCAGTATTGTAACCGTGGATCGTTTCCAAATGTGCTAGATGATATAGGGTAGCAAACACAATTATTATTTTATCTAGCTGTGCAACATAATTTATAAAAACAGAATCCTGGTAAAAAAAAGTGAGTGTATTCTTAACGTATTTCAATCCACAATCTGTAATGATACAGCCAGAGAAACCCGATGAGCGTGGGAGAAAACAGGGTTCTGCTATACGCGGAAAGTTTACCTTCATAGGGCAAATTGGGTTGCAGCGGCGAGAATGAAAGTGAAGAAGAATTACAGGAGCTGTTAAATGGAATGAACAGTTTAATGAGTACAGAATATTGTTGGAGAATAGATCGAGAAAGACGAAAGTAATGAGAAGTAGTAGAAGGGCGACGGGGGTTACAGCGGCGACAGTGACCTCGGTGGCGCGTGGACCCAGTATCGGAAGCAGAGGCTTATTCTTCATGGAGACAGTCGCACGATACGTCTGCTCTCAATCACTGTCCATCTGCGAGTGGTTTCTTGTTCCATCATGAAAACCGTTGACCTTCCTTCCGCGGGTGGCTTCAAACAGTCTACTGCACTGGTTCCTCACAGACTGCCAACACAGTTGGTGTCGTAGGCAACCGCCTCTCATAGGGGTTGGGTTGTTTGGGGAAGGAGACCAGACAGCGAGGTCATCGGTCTCATCGGATTAGGGAAGGATGGGGAAGGAAGTCGGCCGTGCCCTTTCAAAGGAACCATCCCGGTATTTGCCTGGAGCGATTTAGGGAAACCACGGAAAACCTAAATCAGGATGGCCGGACGCGGGATTGAACCGTCGTCCTCCCGAATACGCCTCCCATAGGAACAACAGAAGAATTTGTCCCTGTTAAGACACATGATAAGGTCGATTTTGCACGAGGTCTGACTGTATCTCTGTCTTCTCTACCGAGTTTGATCTTAACTACCTCGCTCGATCCCATTTCCTGTCGCAACAAGCCGCCATTGTATAAAATCAAAATCGTTTCGACACGCAACGAAAGACCACGTGTCGCCAAATACGCGCCATGCTGTCCTCGTGTCATTTCCCTCGCTCACTTCATTAACAGTTTTAAAAAAAAGTATCTTGATGTGTCTAACATTGCCTCAGTATCACACGTCCAGCTATGCAGTGACGAATCAAAATATTCGTCTCACTACAAGCAGAAATAAGCTTTGAGGTTCGCCGATGGAATTGTAGTTCTGCCAGAGACGGCAAAAGACTTGGAAGATTAGTTCAACGGAATGGAAAGTGTCTTGAAAAGAGGTATGCAGATGAACGTCAACAAAAGAAGAATAATGGAATGCATAAAGTCGAATTCAGTCAGGCGATGCAGAGGATTAGATTAGGAAATCAGACACTAAAAGTAGTTGGCGAGTTTTGCTATTTTGGCGGCAAAAGACAAACGATGGCCAAAGTGAAGGGAATGCAAATGGAAATGCAGATCGAAAATAGCAAGAAATGACTTTCTGAAGAAGGAAAATTTGTTAGCCTCGAAAATTAAGTGTTAGCAATTCTTTCCTGAAGGTATTTGTGTGAAGTGTAGCTTTGAACAGAAATGAAACGTGGACGATGAAAATATAAGCGTTCGAAATGTGGCATGCACAGGGATGCTGAGGATTAGCTACATAGCTCAGGTAACTGATAAATAGGTACTGAATCGAGTCGGGGAGAAAAGAAATTTGACACAATTAAAAGAAGCGATCGGTAGATACGGTACATAAAGAGGCACCAAAAATTATCATTTTGGTAATAGGTGAGGACAAGTTAAACGATAAAAGTGGTAGATAGAGACAAAAGCTTGACTGTAATAAGAAGGTTCACATGGATGTAAGTTGCACATGACAGAATACCGTGAAGAGCTGCATCAGACCAGTATGCCGACTCACAACAATAGAACAGCCGTTGCATTAGAGCGGTGTTCATTCTCCGCGGGCTGCATCAGAGCAACGTCACTGATTCTCTAATCCCGTTGACGGATGCAGTAGTTTTATGTTGTTCGAAAAAAAAAAAAAAGCGATGAAGTCTTTCGCCTCTACTGTTCAATCTTTACATCGAAGAAGCAGTGACGGAAATAAAAGAAAGATTCAAGTGCGGCGGTTAAAATACAAGGGGAAAGGATATCAGTGGATAAGATTCGGTGAAGACATTGCTATCCTCAGTGAAAGTGAAGAAGAATTAGAGGAGCTATTGAATAGAATGAAGTCTAATGAGTAAGGAATATTGCTTGAGTGTAAATCGAAGAAAGACTAAAGTAATGAGAAGTAGCAGAAATGAAAACGAGAAACTTAACATCCGAGAAACTTAACATCAGAATTTGCGATCACGAAGTAGATAAAGTTAAGGAGTTCTGCTACCTGGGTACCCAAATAACCCATGACGGACGGATTAAGGACGACATAACAAGCAGACTAGCACTGGCAAAAAGGGCATTCCTGGCCAAGAGAAGACTACTACTATGAAACATAGATCTTAATGTGAGGTAGAAATTTCTGAGACTGTACGTCTGTAGCACGTCATTGTATGGTACTGAGACATGGACTTCGGGAAAACCGGAACAGAAGTGAATAGAAGCATTTGAGATGTACTGCTACAGACGAATGTTGAAAGTTAGATGGATTGGTAAGGTAAGGAATGAGAAGGTTCTGCGCATAAGCGGCGAGGAAAGGAATATATGGAAAACATTGTCAAGAAGAAGGGACAGGATGCTAAGGACATCTGTTAAGACATCGGGGCAAAACGTAGGGTAAAAAATGCAGAGGAAGACAAGAGACTGGAACACAACCAGCAAACAATTGAGGACATAGTTTGCAAGTGCTACTCTGAGATGGAGAGGTTGGCACAGGGGAGGAATTCGAGGCAAACCGCATCGAACCAATACAAGAAGAAGGTTTCTGTAAATGCTAGGGATTGATTATGAAATAACATAGTGATACTGGGAAATTATTCAGTGATGGAGAACTCAACAGTTACGGTACTTACACGCCTCTGTCGCTTCAAAAACTACTATTCCTCGATATTTCCAATCGACGATAATTTCCTGTGGAGGAGGAATTTTTTAATGTTGCCAAAACAAAGTTTTCGCAGGAGCTATAATCTGAAAAATGCGGAGGATACAGCAGAACGTAAGACAGTTAGATACTTCTGGTTGTGACATGCTGACATACGAACGGAAGCAGGTCGTGATGAAAAAGATTCTTCGTTTGTTATAATTTCGCTATACAATTTATTCGGTAAGGATATCTGATAGATTTGGCGCTTTCTCACACAAATTCTAAATGCTGCTGCTAGAGAATTGCAAATGCCAGTTTCTGACTTCTTTGAAACATATTTGCTTTAAGGAAAATCTGCGCTTCGATTCGTAACTGCTGACGTAATGTATTATGATTTCGCTCGGACGTAGCTGGATTTAAATGCCTCTTTGGGCATTCTAAATCGGGTTCAACTCTTTCAAGCTTCGTCGATGGACGAAACAGAATGAGTAACCTAAGGTATGTTATGCTCCACCTGATTATCGTTTCCAAGCAGTAGTTGTATTGGTTTCTTTTTTCCTTTTACGAAAAATCCAGTTTGTTTAAAAAAAAAAGTAAGCTAACATTTAGCACTACAAGTTATTTTTCTAAGATCCGTGCCCTCAAAGTCTGACAAGTATTATTTCTCCAAGTAAAATATACAGAAAAACATCAGGAGCAGTTGCAACAGCAGGATGAAACTGTATGAAGTAACGTGACGTCACTACATTCTAGACTCAAGCCGCTGACAACAGGTGTTTCACAGTGATGGCGGAGTGATCCTAACATCACCAGCTTAGTTCTTCACTGCCCGGATTTCTGAAGTCAACTGAAACTGGTTTTTACATGTTCTTCGTTTGCGGTAGGTGTCAGCAATACAGAGTCTCGCCGTTAACGGCGGATGAATATCCTCCGTTTGTCTTACCGGCCTGTGTAGCATGCGACAGTTTCAGATTGCCGTAATTTCCCACAGTAAAAGCTTTCAGTACCTGATGGTATTTCTTACCCAACCCAGAACGCTGTTCAGTCCCCATCGCAAGCGACAAGGACCATTAGAATACGAGAGGAACAAGCGAACCGCCGCTTATTAGGACTGCGGAAGAGGGAATCCTTATCAGGCAACTGGCCGTGTTACACCGTTTCGCTCTTGCCATTCTCACCGGGAGCTGGCCATGAGAAATGAAGACGTCTTTCGAGGTAATTGGTTGGCCGCTTTAACATAACGTATGCCTTAAGCCGCGTCTGCTATTATACGCAGGGGCATTGCGCCGCACTTCCTCAATCCGGGCAGATTTTTTTATTTTATTTTTTCCACACCTGTTCCAGAGCAAGTTCCGTGGATTACACAGTTGAATATTCATCTTTCAAACTGCATTTTTCGCGGTGTACTTGTGTGCGGGTTGAGTTTCGTCAGTTTTCTGGCTGGTTTCATGAGGTCCGCAGTGTCTCCAGGAACAGGAGTAGAAGTCGTGGCGGTGTACCTTATAATAATTGGAACTTTCCGTGGAAGTGTGTTCGCTATATAACCTTTTGTGGCATTAGTGTGCGTAATCACTCAAAGTCAAATGAGAGACACAAGAGCAAGCATGACATACAAATTATAAGCGCAAAAAGTGATCCTTCCCTCCTGCCCTCCCCCCCTCCCTCTCCACTGAAGCTGCAAACAGACTGATATTTAGAGAGTGCGAATTGGTCATCACGGATGATAATGACCTTAATAACATAAAACAAAAATTTGGGAAATTGGGCTGAAAAATACATTTTGAAAATACAGAAAAGCTGGTTATTGGACGGCACGGACCAGATGTTCGCGAGCGAGTTGCCCCATTGTAGTCTTGGAAATAGATTGGAAACTGTTAAAGCTACTACTACAAGATTTTCGATGCTTTCCCATCTAAAAAGTAGGTAGAAGCGTCAAACTGGAGCTGCGCTGGATGTCTTGACCTAAATTGTTTGCGTTTTTGCAAAGCGTTTCACTGCAGCCCATAATAAATGCAAAATAATTACATAACTATATTCCTGTTTTCAAGGACTCTCAAATGCTGTTAAGGAAGCACATAATAGCAGTTACTAACGGCGCATCTTTATACTCGTCCGCTCGTGAACTATATCTGGTTAGATATCTTGGTGCAACATCTTCAGAATCTCCGGCAATCTTTTACGTTAACAGTTTCGGCAACTCATTCGGTGTTTTGAAAGACGTTATTAACAATTTTAGGGAGTTTGTAAGTACCTTGGATATATTTTCGTAAAAGGATCGATTTGTGAAAGATACATACGAGATGTTGTTAACGTGGGACTACAGGTCGCGCACGAAAACACTATAAAAAAATTTAATAATTTTTTTCATAATGTGGGCCACATTCATAATATATTCCTTTAAAGTCATGACCGCCATTGGACTGTTTTTTATTTGCAGTGTTACATTTACATGATCATGATTTCGGCTTTAAAGTGCCATTATCAAGTGTTATACAGTGCCTAAGATGGCACACTGTCGTATTTAAAATACACTATTACACACATTGTCTAAGGGTCAGTATTTCTGGTAAAAGCCTACTGCTTTATCACTGTGTATACTCAGTGATATTTCTGGTAAAAGGCTATACTCAGTGATAAAACAAAGCAGTAGGCTTTTACCAGAAATACTGACCCTTAGACGATGTGTTTAGTAGTGTATTTTAAATACGACAGTATGCCATCTTAAGCGCTGTATAACACTTGATAATGGCACTTTAAAGCTGAAATCATGATCGTGTAAATGTAACACTGCAAATAAAAAACAGTCTAATGGTGGTACTGGCTTTAAAGAAATATAAAAAAATGTATAGCCCGTCGCAAACCTTTGAGATCGAAATTATTCTTACGGGAGAGAATCTGTATTTACTTCGATACTCCGCAATCCAGCGTACGGCGCGTGGCGGAGGTACCCCTCGTAAATTGAGTGTTTCGAGATAAGGAATTAATGGTCAGGGATGATCGAAAGAAGCATGAGGGGTACGTGCTTGTAAACAGGTCATATTTTATAACTGCGATTAGCGACCGCTTGCCTCATCGGCGTTGCTGGCGCTATCTGTGATGTGAACACGATGTGGAGTTTACTACCTGTTACAGGAATGTGCGTACTTGCCTTTAATGTATGGTCCAGCAGGATGCAATGCTCGGACAGCCGAAGGAATGTACTGTGAGAGGTTTCATGAAAGGTATCATCCTAATTGGAAGAACTGATACCATGATTTTGGATCGTGAGGGGGAAAAAATTATGAATAAGAATCGGCCAGTTTTCCAGTGGCACCCATAATGCGAGGAAATGCAGTGTGGAGAGGGCTGCAGGAGAAGTTATTAAGCACCTATGATCAACAACGTGTGCAAGCCATGCGCGTGCAAGTAATTTTCAGCACAGAGTAACAGTTTCGTCAAAAGTTGGGGATACCATGTCTGTTACTGATGTTGAATGAATTGTTTACAAACAGTTTAGCAGGTGCGTATGTTAAGCAAAGAGTCAACCAGACAGACAGACAGATGGACAGACAGAGAGGAAGACGATCTCTGTTAGACAGTGTAGAAGGAAACAGCTTGAGTGGAAGATAGGTGTCAGTCTTTTAAAACATGAATTTTTAAGCACCGGGAAGAGGACGAAGCATGAGGATGAGGAAGAAGGGGAAGTAGAAATAGAAAAATTCCGTACGAGAAGACGCGACTATCAAGCTACTGACGAAGCATGACAGACACATTTGGCGTGATGGTCGTATACGATTAAATATTTCTTTCTGTTTGATATACAGATAGTTTAGGTCAGTTGTACACATCAAAACGCAATTGAGGTGTTCGTCAATTAATTGAGAGATGACTCCAAAAATTACTCAGCACTGATCACTTTCCGCGGCTGTTACTGGCTCGATTAACACACAGTCTGTTCGGAAAATAAAGAAAAAAGGGAGGAAGGAAGGAAGGAAGGAAGTGGTAGGAGGCTTCATCCCGCATTATGCAACAAAGGAAAAGTGGTTGCCTGTCATTTTCGAATAGACTAGGAGCGTTCAAATTGTGCTGTGGCAGTGAAGAAGTGAATTGCGAAAGCTCACGCAAATAACAAGCGAGATTGTCACTAATTTCGAGACGCTTCTTGCAGTAACATGGAACGTTAGATGAGCTTGTGATCCCCATTTGTTTTCACTGTCGGCTACTTATCTCTTTTCTTTGAAGCCTTTCAAGAGTTACACCGGGAACGGTAAAAGAATTTCCTTCTCCTAGTTCAGTTTGCGCCGAAAATAGGTACCTTCATGAAACAAAGGCCTAAACCGATTATATGTTTAGTCTCTAATGATATAATTTGTTGTCAGCTGGAAGTTAAAACATAATATAAAATGGAGTCCAACGCGTCGTTTATTAGTGTTCAGTGCACACGTCATATCTGAAGGTTATTCTGGTTTTTATTAAATCTCACTAATACCCACACCTAGTCGCAAATTTTGTTGTTCCACGATGGTTCAAAAATGGTTCAAATGGTTCTGGGCACTATGCGACTTAACTTCTGAGGTCATCAGTCGCCTAGAACTTAGAACTAATTAAACCTAACTAACCTAAGGACATCACACACATCCATGCCCGAGGCAGGATTCGAACCTGCGACCGTAGCGGTCACGCGGTTCCAGACTGAAGCACCTTTAACCGCACGGCCACACCGGCCGGCTGTTCCACGATGGGTTTGGCGGCTTCGAGCATCTTTATATGGACGACTGTATTTTTGTCTGTATTATTTTTATCACACATGGATTCAGAGAGATCCTGCCATATGCTGCATATCAGTAGCATAAGGACAGCAAGAAAAAATGTTGTACCGACTGAATCTTTTCAAGAGGGAATCATAGCTGCTTCCTGCTATTTTCATACTACCCTCCACCCTGATTTTCATTACGCGCTGTGTAAGCTAGAAACATGTTGATACTTCCTGCCTCCATTCCACCAGTGTAGATTTCAAGGCGATTTCGTGTTCAGAATTCTGTTATGCCACCTTGTATTGCAAGCACGTCTAATATTTTGTAATACCGTCGAAATTTTTCGTTCAAGAACCTTTTCGAATCGTGCGCGGCGTTCATTAGTGGCAAACCTAAGTTGGCTAACTGTGTTAGAGGCCGTAACGCTATTTTCAAATGCTTATTTATGCGCGGTCTGTCTGGCACACGCGTACCCGTTCACCTCGTTCCGAGAACATCGCAGACGTTCACTTTCGCTGCGGGTCGAATAACGGAGCAGCCATGGAACGATACGAGCGCGAGTTGCACTTGTTTTTCTTTCGTGTTGAAATACAGGTAGCGGCGACTCCTTTCGCTCTGGTTACTTGCGGTGCAAGGTCGTGGCCTCAGGCTCCGGTCTTCCTGGCAGGCCATGCTCGCGCCTGCAGTCCGGGAAGGCTCGCATTGCCATCACGACCACAAAGTGGCGTTGCTTCGTACAAGCGAGTTTGGTGCGTAAATCAATTACGTACTGCTGTCGATTGTCTTAGCACTTGACTTTCTGTATACGGTTAGCTGCGCCTGATTAGCTGATCGAAATTATTTGGAGAACCTGTTAGTGGATATTAACGTGGATTGTTCCACCCTTCACGTTTAGGACGGCGTGAATTCTGCGGGGAATACTTTCAGTGAGGTGTTAGAATGTCTGTGGACGAAACCAGAGAAAGTCGTGATGTTGGGCGCTGAGTTTTGGAGCGAAGCCAAAGTTCTAACTCATCGCAAAGGCATTACACCGGGTTCAAGTCGGAACTCTTGGGAGGCAAATCCGTTTCAAGAATATTACTGTCCACAAACCAGTGCCTCGCGGATGCTGCTTAATGATACGGTGCATTGTCATACTTTAGAAAGCATCGCTCCTGCGAAACGCAACTCGCCCTTTTTTCACATATTTTGGGAGCCATGGATGAAGGGTATCAGACGGTTGCCATATTCCTTGACTTCCAGAAAGCGTTTGACTCGGTGCCCCACTGCAGACTCCTAACTAAGGTACGAGCATGTGGGATTGGTTCCCAAATATGTGAGTGGCTCTAAGACTTCTTAAGTAATAGAACCCAGTACGTTGTCCTCGATGGTGAGTGTTCATCGGAGGTGAGGGTATTATCTGGAGTGCCCCAGGGAAGTGTGGTAGGTCCGCTGTTGTTACCTACCTACATAAATGATCTTTTGGATAGGGTGGATAGCAATGTGCGGCTGTTTGCTGATGATGCTGTGTTGTACGGGAAGGTGTCGTCGTTGAGTGACTGTAGGAGGGTACAAGATGACTTGGAGAGGATTTGTGATTGGTGTAAAAAATGGCAGCTAACTCTAGATATAGATAAATGTAAATTAATGCAGATGAATGGGGAAAGAATCCCGTAATGTTTGAATAATCCATTAGTAGTGTAGCGCTTGACACAGTCACGTCGATTAAATATTTGGGCGTAACATTGCAGAGCGATATGAAGTGGGACAAGCATGTAATGGCAGTTGTAGGGAAGGCGGATAGTCGTCTTCGGTTCATTGGTAGAATGTTGGGTAGATGTGGTTCATCTGTAAAGGAGACCGCTTATAAAACACTAATATGACATATTCTTGAGTATACTGCTCGAGCGTTTGGGATCCCTATCAGGTCGGATTGAGGCGGGCTGCTAGATTTGTTACTGGTAGGTTTGATCACCACGCGAGTGTTACGGAAATGCTTCAGGAACTCGGGTGGGAGTCTCTGGAGGAAAGGAGGCGTTCTTTTAGTGAATAGCTACTGAGGAAATTTAGAGAACCAGCATATGAGGCTGACTGCAGTACAATGTTACTGCTGCCAACTTATATTTCGCGGAAAGACCACCAAGATAAGATAAGAGAGATTAGGGCTCGTACAGAGGCATATAGGCAGTCATTTTTCCCTCGTTCTGTTTGGGAGTGGAACAGGGAGAGAAGATGCTAGTTGTGGTACGAGGTACCATCCGCCACGCACCGTATGGTGGATTGCGGAGTATGTATGTAGATGGAGATGCAATACAATCGTCGTTGCCGGACTGTTCCTCCACTGTATGCAGTACACAACGCTGTACAATGCGGTCGTATCTACCCACATTTAGTGTCTTCTTGAGTGGAACAAGGCGACCACACAGTAACCCGGAAAAGCTCGCTCATACTATAACACGATCTCCTCCGTACTTCGCAGTTGGCACTACACTTGATGGTAGTTATCATTCTCCAGGAATTCGCCAAACCCAAACTCTTCCTGCGGATTGCCAAAGGATTTAGCGTGATTCTTCACTCCAAATCACTCATTTTTAGTCATCCGCCATCCAGCGGTGTCGTTCTTTACACCACGTCAAGCATCGCTTAGTATTGGCTGCAGAAATGTTTGGCTTACGTCGAGCTGCTGTACCGTTGTTCCTCATCCTTCCTTTTAACTCCCCACGCACAGTCTTTGTACTAGCTACAACAGACGAGTGATACCTTCCACTGGTTTTACGCGATTTTTTACAACCATCCTCCTGTCCCGCAGTATGTGCCGTGGTTTGGTTGTGGTTGTTCCTTTGTGTTTTTCACTTCAGCATTACATCACCAACAGTCGACTTGGACAGCTTTAGAAGCGCGGAATGCCCCTTGTGGATTTGTTACTCGGCTGACATCTAATGAGTAGTCCATGTTCGAAGTCGCAGAGCTCTCCTGAGCAACGCATTTCGCAGTTACCGCGTCGCTATTGATAACACAGTACTCCCTGTCTCCTTTCATACTGGTGGGCCCGCTTCGCGTTGCATTCATTCAGTGGTCAGTTTCGTATTACACAGGAGTGTCCAGATACTTTTGATCAGATAGTGTGCACTCTCCTGACACGTTATTATAAGCCCCGTATAGCTCAGTTTGCTAGACCAACTGACTAGACACCGATGACATGCCGATTCGCCTCCCTTGACTATCTGGAGTACGATGTTTACTTTTTGTTTTGCGTGTTCCCTGGATCATATCCGCAACACCTCGCCATGATAACAGTTTACAATTAAGATAAATTTTCTCCTTGAAAATATGGCTGCATGATTCGATTTTTTAAATTTTAATTTTAATGTGTAACAAAATTTGATCAATCTAACCCAGCAACGTGCTACCTACTTAGAAAATCGTCTGTGGAGCAGAAGCAGTTGTCAAGTACAAATGATTTCGGTTTATTTTAAAAACTTCTTTTTATCTGTCAGCACGTTTAATTCACAATGGATGTGGTCGAATGTTTATATGGCTGCATACTTTGCTTGTTTATGTCTAAGAGTAAGTTTGTAGATAGTGGGGGCTACTTTTGTTCTTAGTGTTATGTTTGTAAATGCTGTTATGACTTTCAAATTGTGCCTGATTCATCACAACAAACTTCACAGGAGAGTAAAAAGTTAGCCGTGCTAACAACAGTCTCATCATACATTTAAACAGTTGCTACACGAAGTTTGAGGATGGTCACGAGATATTATCCTTATTGCACGTTTATGTGGAATGAATACTTTCTGTCAAACTATTCCATATGATATAACTGAACAGAAGTATGCGATGTTAGGCAATTTGCTAATGGTTTCATCACCAAAAACAACAATTACACGCTTTTCCCAGCTGCGCTTCTAATTTGAAGGGTTGTCGGATGGTAGTACCGGGGGGGGGGGGGGGGGGGGGGGGGCGTATTCATAACGCTTAAGGTCCGTACTTTTTGATCGTGTGAGTACAGCAATTTTGTTTTGTCAAAGCATATCACCTCCGATAAATGTTCTATCCTCCATAGGGCCAATAGTTACGATCTATTGATGAAAGCGTACTCATGGGACGGATTTAAATCTACTTTTCATAGAATGCTTTGCAGATCGGTTAATGATTGTGGAGATGGCCACAAATTATCCAGAGCAAATACTGCCCACATTGACAGAGTTATTGCAGTAACGGTTGTGCAGCATTTCTTCTCAGGTGTTTCCTGCTAGATGAGCCGATCTGTGAAGCAAAACTTGTGACTCACCGGAGGGATCAATACGCTTTCGATACTGCGGTTACGGCATCCTCTCCCAGTGCGCTGCGGGTTTCGCTTCATTACCGCCGTGAAGATGCGCCTTGTGGCCCGTCGTGTATTGAGACGACGAGCTATTCCACTGTTGCTGATTACTTCGCTTCGACAGTTGTCATAGTCGATATTTCCTCCAGACTTCAATAGCGCTTTAGCTTCGCTGTTTCCAGTCTGTTATCCACAATGTCGCGAGCACTCTGCGCCTATTACACTTTCACCAAGTATGTGCACGAACAGTTCGCAAATATATTCATATATAATTTCTGTCGTTAACCGAAAGTTGACGATAATTATTTTTAGAAATTGTACCTAAGACGACAGCGCTGCTGTGAACTGGATAACAACCGACTGCATGCCAGTTTACTTACAAGGGTGTATCATAATTAATAGCGAAAACTGGCGCTGATGAAAATACGCAGTAATAGAAGTAAAAACGTGACAATTGACCTGGGTCTGCAAATGAGTGGTTTGTTGAGTACGCATGGTTACGAGCCTCCTCTAGCTTCAGTATGATATACAGGGGGCGGACATAGGTATGGAAACAAAACAAACACAGTGCATTACGGTGTAGGAAAGCCGCTGGCATTCAAAAAAGCTTCCAGTCATCGCGGAACGGATAAATACAAATCCTTTATGGCTTTCGATGGGCTCTTCTTCCCGTAAAATAATAGCAAGTTCAGGTAATGGTGATGGAGGTGGACAGCGATTACACAACAAAGTAGACCAGAAAGGCTTAATAATATTGAGATCTGTTAACTTTAAGGCTAGCCGGCCGAAGTGGCCGTGCGGTTCTAGGCGCTGCAGTCTGGAACCGCGTGACCGCTACGGTCGCAGGTTCGAATCCTGCCTCGGGCATGGATGTGCGTGATGTCCATAGGTTAGTTAGGTTTAACTAGTTCTAAGTTCTAGGGGACTAATGACCTCAGAAGTTGAGTCCCATAGTGCTCAGAGCCATTTGAACCAACTTTAAGGCTCACGGGAGATGCGACATTTATCCTCGTGGTCACAAAACCATTCCTGTACGATGTAAGCTGTGTAAATAGGGGCCCTATCGTCTTGGAAAACATCATCACCAGTAGGGCAACAAACAACTGTGGGATGGACCTGATCAGCCAAAATTGTCTCTCAAACCTAGGCAGTAGTGCAACCTTGCACAGCAACCATGTGGCCTATGGAATACCACGATAAGGGTGCTCAAATCATCACCAAATCCCAGCCAATTTAACACTTGGGACGTAAAGGCGGCCAGAAGTTGGGAATAGAGTGAAACAAGACTCTTCCGACATAATTACTTTGTTCCATTGATCCACAGTTCAGGTTTTATGGCTTCCGTGGCATGTTTCGGGCATTTGCATCACTGACGAGTGGTTGTGGAATTCCAGCTCGCCCTTGAATCCTCAGCTTATGTAGCTACTTTCGTGCTCTTTAGCTGCTGACGTGGTTCGCGAGTGCGACATTCTACAGTAACTTCTGCAGCTGGCACCTTTTTGTTTTTCATCTCAATCCTCTTCAGTGACCGTCTGCCACGATCACTCAAATCTTCGATTCGGTGCCGCTCGAGACACCAAACACTTCGGCTCCTTTGGTTCAGAAGCACCCACCATACGAATATCAACAAATTGCCCACGACCGAATTCACTTAGCTCTGACATACTACACATGTGCCCTTCGTGGTCAAATACGACGACACAACCTACAGCCTTGACTAGCATTTGCAGTTATGTTCTCGCGAAGTTTCCATATTTTTTGTTCAACTCCTGAATTTTCCTAATCAGTAGAAATGTAAACTTTTTTGTTAAGTCTCATTTAATTCGGCTCAGATTTCATGCGTAGCCGGGTTAAAAAAAACTTTTCATAGGGTTCCACTATTGCTTCAGCTTCTTACACGCGCACTTGTTAAAACACACCTTCCACTTTTCGCCCTCTCATTTAGATGCAGTGCTGCAGTGAGATACGAACTGTTTGAAACACCCTCAAACCATCTCGCATACTTGTCAAGACTGTATACAGTTCGCTGCTATAGTTCTTCAACTGTATAAGTGAGTCAGGTGGTATTGACGACCAAAGTAAAGGCCATGTTCGCCCTTATCCACCTAGGACAATGTTGGCGCGTTACATGTCGTCTTATACCAGCAGCAAAATGTGTCGGTTCCTATCATTTATTTACGTTTCCCAACCAAGAAGCATAGATGATATATGAATGTCAATAGGTGGGAACTTAACCCATTCGCTTACAGTGAGGGGTACACCCGTTACAGCACTGTAGATCAACACGCGAGTTTTCCATAGCTGTTCCGGATTGTCCCTCGGTTATTAACTGATACTTTTTCACTCGTTGGTGTTTCTTTAGACGTTGTCTACAACTCGTAGTTATCGATAGTTATTCTTTGTTGCAACGCCGAAGCCGAAGCAAGATTTCCGATGTGTCACTGAATGTGAAAATTTTCGCCAACAGCTGAACTTTATCGGTGAATTTCACTTTGTAATGTGATCGATTTCGGAGTTGATAATTCCATCTTTAGGTGTTATCAGTTAAAATATGTGTGTCTTATTGCATCTGGTGCCTCTTCATTGCGTGCATTAATTGCTCTACGTAACTAACAGACCTGGTTGAGTGCATTCGATGGCGAGCCTGAGAAAAAGACGCAATCATCAGTTTTGAAAGCGACCGTGCTGTAAACCTAAGTTCAGCTGTAGAAGAAATCTTATCATTCCATGAAACATTTTGGGGGCAATACCTTTTCGGAATACTAAATTATGTACAGAGAGTAATGGCAAGTAGCACAAGTAAAGAGCAGTAACAGAAATGAATTAGCGATAAACTTAATGTTAAAATTGTTGACAAAGAAGGGTTTTAGCTACCTTGGAGGCAAAATAACACATGGCAGGCGAAACAAAGAGGATATAAAAAGCAGAGTGGCACAGCCAAAGACGTCACTCCTGGCCAAAAGAAGTCTACTAATATCAAACATCTGCGTTGATTTGAGGAAAAATTTCTGAGAATCTATGTTTGGGGCATGGCATTGCGTGCAAATGACTCATTGAGTGTGGGAAAACCGGGAAAGAAGAGAATCGTATTTGAGATAAGTTGCTGAAGCAGGATGTTAAAAGAAGATGGGCTCATAAAAGATGTGAGTAGGTTCTCTGCAGAATCGGCGAGGAAAGGAACATGTGGAATATAATGACTAGAAGAAGTGATAGGATGAGGTGACAGTTCTCAGACATCAGGGAATGATTTCCTTGGTGCTAGAGAGAGCTGTAGAGAGAAAAACTGTAAAGGAAGACAAAAATTGAAATACACCCAACAAATAATAGAACACGTGGGGTCCATGAATGTCTTAGAGATGAAGAGAGTTGCACAGGAGAGGATTTCCTGGCGTTCCGCATAAAACCAGTCAGAAATCTAATGACTAGAAAAAGGAATAATGCATTATGTTATCACAGATATTAAATTTGACAACAAACGTAGAATAACGAAAACATTTCGTTGGCCATAGAAAATTACTGTGAAAAACATTCACGGCGCACTATATTTAAGGAATTTAAAAGAATTTTTAGGGATAACGGTTCTTCTTGTGTATACGTGTTCAGTTTGGCTAACTCGTCCTTTCTTCATAGAAGTTTTCTGAGAAAATACGCCGTAGGTGAACCTTTGTCGCATCCTTGTTGCCATTCTAATGATTCATTGAACCCATAGGGAGCACGGGCTACATGAATTCCCGAACACCCTGTAAAAAGCCGCCAAATTATACCCACATTATGGGGACTTCGCATTGCTGTCGTGACAGATATGCTTTACTGACTTTACTTTGAATAAAGCCTTTCGTGATCTTCGGCGACTGACTTTTATGGCCGAAAGCTCCATAGCTGTGGCCCGTAAATTCGTTCTCCGCCTATTAATACAGTGTTTTAAGCTTTTATTATGACGCCATAGCATTTCTCGATTCGTTCTTTTGTCGTCTTGTTGTTGTATAGCGGGCATTCTGTTATAACGATGGATGATTGCTTTTCTCCTATTGTACCACCATTTACACGAGTAGTTTCCTTGCTTTTTGTTATTCTGTTTTAGGCGTTGAGATATTTCAGTAGGGAAAATTATTTCATTATTAAACCTGCAGCGCGAAACACATTCCTCTTCCTATGTAATCTACAGTCGCAAACATTAAAGTTTGACAAGTACACACACAGAGGTAACACTGTGAAGTGCAGAATATTGTACAAATGGTGGCAGGTAACGTAGTCTTACTTGGTATACAGATCCTCAGCTTCCGTGGTAGTTGTTTTATTGCACGTATCTGCTGCCATAAAGTTTCGCGTAATTATCGTCGCTGTTCTAGCTGGTAACGTTGCGTGTGAGGTGACATAACTGGCAGGCGCTTGTACCAGTCTTGCAGCAACAGCAGTGAATCCTACTGTGACGGACAATTGACCCGCAATACTTAGCTAGCTGTGTTTGTATTGATGTAGTCATTACAGTAGGAAGAATGTGTTCTGTGTTAAACGAAGAAAACATTCGTCTGAATTACACGCTTTCGCCTCCCGATTTCATCCACAGAGTATGCACATGAAGTCTAAGGCGATAGTGTACGTCGCCGTGGTTGCGAGGATGTATCGTTGTCGTTCTGACGCTTAAGGTGCTGTTCCTATCTTCAGCACATCGTAGTGTAGTATGGAAATGGTCGCGGCTAGGAATAGCGGAATGTAGGTGTGAATGTGTAGTGAACAGCGACGCAAAGTGATGCCGCGTAGTTGTAGACCATTTAAGATGGAGGAACTCTGCTATCGGATAAAACTATCTGCTGTCCTACCAGAATGGTAATTTTATTGTTAGATATAGTTTCTCGAAATACGAGTTGTCCATGAAGGGCTTGTGGTGTCTAAGTCGTTGTTACCAAAGAAACGGAAATGACGGAAGTACTTCAGTTTCAGTAGCTCCGAAATATGTGGCTCGGTGGCTCATTGACGGAAGACAGATGGAAAGGTCCAACAAGTTCTTTTTCCTCTCACTTGCCGCTTCCACCATTGACAATAATTTGTTAATGTGAAAAATGTCAAATTGCGCCGGGATTCGGACAGTACGCAAAACTTTGGGTCTCCCCTCCCCCTCCCCCCTTATAACTTTGTAGATAAGTTAGTTCAGATGTCGGAGGATGACGAAGCCATACCTACTCGAGTATTGTCTAGTACAGCAATGTGGTCAAACCAAGCTTCAAGTCGATGACGTCTGTATCTCGACACAGAAATACGCTGCTTCAAACATCTATCAATTAAAATCTGTGAGTTAAGTATTGTCATGTGGATTTGATTAAACGACTGTGATGGGTGCGTTGTCAGAGTGCTATGATTACATTATTTCACGATTTAGTAGCAAGTATCTTTCTTCAGCATTGATATTTTGCTGTAAAAAGATTTCTGCTCTTGAGCTGGATGCAGTTCAACCAGACTCACCTTTCTCAGTTATTCGTATATGTGTGCACTGTATTATAGTTCCTGATTTTGAATCTGGTTCATCATACTGGTAATAGTGGAGGCCCTGTGAAATCACAGAAAACGTGTGTCTATAAACTTTTGATTTTGCAGGAACTATTCTAGAGTGAAGGGTGGGACTGACACTTCGTTAATCTTCTTGTAAGGAATTTTTAGTCGTTCGAGTATAAGGGACTATACCTGAAAAGAAATGAACAACTATGTTGCTTGTTTAAGTGGATATGCGTTTCAGGCTGCAACATCAGTACAAGTAATTTATGATGCAGACGTGATTGTATGCTCATTTCAGACAATTTTTTTCAGTTTGCTTCTTATTTGAAATAATGTACTTATATTTAAAAAGTCATCACGAAAAACTGATTTCAGCTCTTGATTTCTTGCGCGGCCCCTCCCGCCGGTGGTTCGAGTCCTCCCTCGGGCATGGGGTCTGTGTTGTTCTTAGCATAAGCAGTGTCTAAGTTTAGGGACAGATGGCCTCAGCAGTTTGGTCCCTAAGGAATTCAGACACATTTTCTTGATTTCTTGAAATGAACATTGCATATTTGACGGCGGTGATGTTTTCGCTAGCATGGGAAGAAATTGCGTATGGTTGCAGCAGCATTTATTTTATTTGGATTTCTTAAACGCTTTTCATTTATGATCTTTCTTCATTTAATGGGGTATATTCTTTTGGTTTTGGCATAAGAAAGCGAGAGATAACTAGTGCCAACCATGTCGACAAGCTAAGCCAGGTAATTTTGTCGACTGTTTGCCATATGTTCGGTACTACATTCTCTAGTTCCGCACTGCAGTATAAAAAATGGTTCAAATGGCTCTGAGCACTATGGGACTCAACTGCTGAGGTCATTAGTCCCCTAGAACTTAGAACTAGTTAAACCTATCTAACCTAAGGACACCACAAACATCCATGCCCGAGGCAGGATTCGAACCTGCGACCGTAGCGGTCTTGCGGTTCCAGACTGCAGCGCCTTTAACCGCACGGCCACTTCGGCCGGCCACTGCAGTATATTGGCATTGTATTCGACATTACGGCCCCAACTGCAGCATCATATGTTGCGCAATGTTCGGATCTGCATTTTCCCAATCATCTATGGTACAACAAACACCGCGCTTTTTCATTGTGAATGGCTACACTCTACACGCGTCATATTCCGAACATCAGAGTAGCGGAGAAAGCTCCATTTTACGTCGGACCATTTTCGGGTGGCAACTGGTTCTTAAACTTTATGTTGCAGAGTCATCTTGTTAAAGAAGTGTCGAAAAATGCCTACGGGAGAGTGCTGGACAAGTATAAAGGTTTTAGAATTATAATGAAATTTTACTCAACTTTAGCTTTAAAAAATGCTCAGGACTTTCCTCCATGTCAAGGCGAAACACGAGAGCCAGGAGTATGTGAATGACTCTTCAATATCATTGTTGGAGTGTCATTATTAATGTCTCGAATTGTACGTATCATTACCATGCCTCGAATTATACAGTGAATACCTGGCAGCGGATAGCTGTTGTTGGATGCCGTTATTGGGTGCTAATATCTTTCTGTTCGTGATGAACACTACACCGTCAGTCCAAAAAGTTTTATGATAGGGTAATAAAAAATAATGAAGAGTTATTATAATGGTTTTAATGCTTTGGGTGTTGCACATAGACTCGCCCCTTCCCCCCTCCCCGCACACACCACCCCCATCCCCACTCCCACCCTCACCGCTACCTCACCAATTAAGTTCAATGTGCAGGACGTACATACAACTATGTTAAACTGTCAGAAAAGTCCTTCTGTGGGATGATGATCAGCTCGTGCAACAAATTGGCTTGAACGTCGGTTATGTCGTCAAAGCGATAACCCTTCATACGAATTTCCGCACTTTGTCGTTTTGTGATAGGTTTGCATTGATAACAACAAATCTCATCATACGTGATGATATTTTCCTGAAAAAATTTGTCTGCGTTTTGTATTTCAATCAAGTCGCGGTAGGCGTCCACATATCGCTTTTGTTCGGGAGTCAAGGCATGCGCGACAAAATTTGCACTCTTTTTTTTTTCACAGAACATTCTGGAGAATGTCTGGAAAACTTGATTTAGAGATGTTCCCCCATTTGCGATTTGTGACACAACAACGTTGACACACTACAGTGGTGCGTCCTCTACTTAACGCTGCCTGCTCACGACTGACTGGTGTAATGCAGTATCTGTTGTCTGCAGTTGTTAGGTCAAGCTGCTGTCATAGCTACTAAGCCGACTCTGATTATACGCCAGGAATAAAATCACTCTCGAACCTTTCTAGGTGGTCAGCGTTTATGCCAAAGATGATTGTGTGATAGGCCTGTGAGCTTTTCCTTGTTAAGCTTTGTAATAATTATGTGGTATACGAGTTGTTTTAGGACTACGCCGATAAAAAACCGTGCGAGGTAACAAGCAGAGCACGTTGTTGTTGTTGTTGTTGTTGTTGTTTAGAAGCGTACCTCTTTTAAACTGTCGTTTGAGTAATGCATATGAGTGTAGCTCTTTGCTCATGGTAAGTAATATTCAGTAACCAATTCGTTGTTGGTTTTTTGTTTGTCACCCGCTAAGGTAACCGTACCACGTATTCATACGTATAAGACCATGGATCCAGCGTTCAGCGTAGCTCACCGACGTTGTGTGTTACGGTGAGCTATGAATAATCAGAGAATATCGTAGTGTCTACGAGAATTTATTTCTTAACTGGAGAGATTCACGGTATACATGTAGTGTATTTGTTGCTCATCATCAGCGCTTGAGCGAAACACAGACTATTACTTCTTTGCATTTTAGTGGTGGAAGTCAGGATTTAAGAACTCGGAATTCTATTGGTTTCACAGAGAAGTGTGACACCTTGTGTTTCTTACAGGGGCTCAAATCACATAATTGTTTGGAGGATGTCGCAGGAGAACAACGTAGATGACCTTCTGAAAGTACGAACATAAAACCACTAGATTTCGTATATCGTATGGTGTTTGTGTAGTGATTTGTCCATCGAAATGCAAATAATGCTGCCTTCTAGATATCTGTTATTCACAAATGAACCATACTTTACACGTGTGGGTTGATTTAGTCGGAGTAGTTACATCTGAGAATACATGTGACATAGCTGTCACATATAACGAACAGGGGTGGAGCGATTGATCCTGTAGGGCCTTTGCTGTTACCTGCACAACAGGAGCGGCTCTGTTTCTGCGTGTCACACTGACGTAACTGCTTGGATGTTGCCCCACAATATTTTGATGTTTATACCCGATTTCAGGTAACATTTAATTTTGGGGAACTCTGGATAGGCCGAGCAGGACCTGTCGCATGGCCAGCGAGTTTAACTATTTATAACACCCCATACTTTTGTTTTACTTTGGTGGAATGTCAAGAAGGTGTTGAACGTTAATTCATCAGCCACAAGTGTTGAGCTGATTGCCCGGATCAGTGCGCATCACCACTGGAAGCATAATGTTGTCATGCTCGATATAGTTGAAAGGTCACCGCAACAAAGGTATTTAGCACGTGGTGAGCTCCAGGGCAGACAGTTTGAACAGATCTCCTAAATTTATTCGAACATGTCTTCAATAAAATGGCTTTTGTGTGCAGTTGTTATACGTTCCCAATCTTACGTACTTCTCTTGCGCATAACTCGATGGTTAAAAAAAAAAGTGCTATCTAACCAAAAATTATGCTTTGTATGTGACCTGTCATGGTTCTATGTGAGGTCCCAGTACAGCCTATGTAATGTTACTTTATAGTTCGATTAGATCGCAGTAGGCCACCATGACGGTGTTCTTATTATAAAGTGAAAGTTATGCCACTTGTTCCAATGGATAATTACTTTCACATTGTCGGTCATTAGCGCAGGTTTCCGTTCATAACACTGACCAAGACTTGTAAGATACAGCCTCCGGAGCTAATGTGAGAGCTGTTGGCAGTCATCCCCTTCTCGTCAGCCTGACACGTTTCTCGTGTCTACCGTAAACATTTTCTGGGGTGATTTCTTCGACAGCAACAGAGTTCCTACCTCACCCTTGTCTGACAAATGTAACATTCAGTCTCGAATGACGTCGTTGTCGACGGTATTCTACAAATCACATCCTCCTTACATTTCACCCATAAATTGAAACATGCTTAACGAAAATTTACCTGAACGTGTAATCGTATCCGTCTTCCAGAATTAAGCCACACAAGGAAATATCGGCAACATGACCACAAATTATAAGGAGAAAAATGCACACCTCCAAGGTATCGGCTCCTACAGTCGATCTCGCGGAAAAATTTGGGCCATACTCTAAAAATACGCAGTTATGAGCTTCTGAAAGCACAGCTTTTAATCATGCGCTCGCACCGGTTGTTTGTCACTCGCTCGGCCCCGCGGCACCCGCTTTATGTCCGAGTGCGAAGTACTGTAGTTTGCTTTGATCATTGTGTCGGAGTGCTCGGTTTCTAATCTGTAGCTGATACCAGAGATCTCTTTGCTTTGAACATTTTAATGGCGCAATTCACAAAAGCTGATTAAGTGAATGAAACGAGTATCATTAAATAAGTAGCGTAGCGCTATTTGCTTATAAACATCGCTGTTATGCGCTCTTTTCTTTGGATTGTAAAGATGACTGTTAAAGTGAAGTACAGTTGGAGGAGTTGGGCTGTTCTGTAGTGTGTTGTGCAAGATTATCTTGTAAACCGAAGTCGTTAACTTGATTTCAAAATAATTCTTCAGTTTCTTAGGTGCGTCAATTTGATTTTGAGACATCTTGAACATTGTTAAAATCATATTGGACATATATGTGTGTAAAGTTGATATCGTACTCTTTTCTGTAAAATATTGAGTACTCGTCGAACAAGATTTCGAAACAGAATCGGCAGACGTGGCTGCGTCCTCCCTTCCCTCGCCATCAACAGCCCGCAAGTAGGAGGGCTGTGGTGTCACTCCGCTGCACAGTACTTCGCGTTCGATATCAGGCGGCGGAGTGAGCGACAAACTGGCGCGCGCGAATATTTAAAAGGTTATAACTGCGTGTTATCATGATTATGGCCCAAATTTACGCCCGGGATCGCTTGCTGGAGCCGATATCTTATAAGTGCGTATTTTTCCTCTTGAAAATAAGAGCTCTAATAGGTGATGTTTCTTCATTAGTAATACGATGTTCGGAAATATTCGACAATGAACTTTTTGAAGAGGCTTTCGACAACCTGTCTAATCCAGTCAGTTCTACTTCAGATAAAAATTTCTCAGGTACTGACCCACGTCATTATTAAGTTAGTGTTATCTTAACGAAAAAGTTAACATGGCATCATAACATGTTGGCAAATATTTATGATACTCAGTTTGAGAACTTTTGGGCAAGCACTCATTACGAAGTTGAAATCACTGTTTAAAAACATGCGTATTAATGACATTCGTCTCTGCTACCGTTCAATAAATTACTTCCGTCAGTAGTGGGGAACGCTGAGCAGATAGTTGTCGGTATAATACACTCCCATAAGAAAGTTTAAAAACGAACTAAAAGTTACATAGACTAGACAGGCACGGTGGAAACCACTGACCGATTAAAAAAAGAAGTTATTATATTTCTCAGCCTCTGTTGATGCAGGTGATATCATGACCGGTTTCAATTTCTTAGTAAATCTTCATAAGATGACCAGTTTAAAAAGAAGGAAAAAAGTGGGAAGCAAAATACTAGGAAACTAAATTACAAATAAAACTGAGTTCTGTACACAACCGTAAGCACTGGAATACAGTACGTAGTGACTCGACTTGTCAGCTGAACAGGCCAGGACAGGTGCCTAAAGTGTGAACATACATTTGGGATTCAGTAGTTACGAACCGCATACTGTTATGTAATTAACCGCAGTTTCCAGTTCCAGCAATCTGAGCACAGATGTGTAACGTCGTCAGATGCCTGTCGTTGTGTTTATAACTTAGTTTCATTTGTAATTTAGTTTTCTGTTATTTTAATTTTATTTTTAAACATGTTATTTGATGATAACCGCGTCGAACCTGGCCATGATATTTTTTTCGTCCTGAGACAGAGAAATACAATAAAAGAACTTTAGTCTAAAAGTGTTTCTGGGATAACTCCTTATGTTCCACTGACAACTTTTTACCCTAGAAACTTGTAGCGTGTTGTAAAAAGAGTACCATAGAATCTCTATATATTTTTGCTAGGTGGATACGCGGGTTTTGCCTCAACGTAATATGAATCTTTTATTGATGTAGTCATTGCGTGATAGAAGTGTTAGCTTTTCATCCTAAGAAACTATTGAAACTTCCACTATATTGTAATGAGGCACCGAATCATTGGTTGCTGCCTGACCGAAGAATCTTCAAGCGCTGCTAGATGTGTGCATCTTACAAGTGCTGACGGTGTTGGTTACCGGCCCGTTTGGTAACCCACCCCTTTCCGCTTTCTAATGACACTGAGCAGTGACGCACAAGTCCAAAGTCTTCCAGAGGAGCGTTACAAAAATGTAGTAAATTCCTGATATATCCCGAAAAAGTGTGGTGAGCAACTGTAGGTGTGTGCGCGTGCGTCTCGTCGTGTTTACCTGTGTACGCGGCAACAGCTGATGGACATGATGGGCGCGGTAGCGGAGGAGCTGGCCGTGTTTGCGTGGGTGAGCGCGCCGCTTTGCGTTGTGCGAGGTCGCGTGCCCGACTGACGGCGCAGCCCTCAGGACCAGCTGGTTCGGCCGCCGACCGTCACTCCCCCCTACCACACCCCACCCCCACCTCCGCTCCCACCGCCTCCCCACCACTGCCGCACTCCATTTCTTTAGCTGCTCGCAATGTTTCACTTAACTGCCCGCTCCGTGGTTGGGGTGCGAGACACATCACGGGAAAGGTTGGCCTTCACTGTCGTCTCTACCCTACCACGGCGTTATCACCAGACACAAGTCAGACGCATAGCTGCCTATCGCTTCAGTTTTAAAATCAGTCGAAGTAGTTTCCCGTGCAGCTTGGTTTTCGCAGCATAACTGTCCCTTCCTTGGAGGTACAGTACGGTAGACAACACAGAACAATGCTTGCGGGAGTGAGCCGGGGACTAGGGAAACAGGCCTTCCCTTCTCAAATGGGCTCAAATGGCTCTAAGCACTATAGGACTTAACATCTGAGGTCATCAGCCCCCTAGAACTTCGAACTACTTAAACCTAACTAACCTAAGGACATCATACACATCCATGCCCGAGGCAGGATTCGAACCTGCGACCGAAGCAGCAGCGCGGTTCCGGACTGAAGCGCCTAGAACCGCTCGGCCACAGCGCCCGGCCTTCCCTTCTCATCTTTCCGCCCCACGACTGCTCACGGTCTGCGTTGTTGTCGTTATTGTATTTTTTTCATATTTACAATCATATTGTTATCTACAGCATACAAAATATACTATCGCTTGCACATGACGACATACATCCAGGGCCGTACCGACGTGGTGGCGAGAAAGGCCCCCGCCAAGGGCGCAGCCACGTAGGGCCGCAAACACTGACCGAAAAAAAGAGAGAAAGAGACACAGTTTAACAACTGAAGAATGGAAATGT
Source organism: Schistocerca nitens (assembly GCF_023898315.1). NCBI lineage: Eukaryota > Metazoa > Arthropoda > Insecta > Orthoptera > Acrididae > Schistocerca > Schistocerca nitens. The sequence continues at coordinate 404,801,948 of NC_064619.1, read as the reverse complement.
CAGACGTTCTAAATGTCAAATCTCAGATTTGTTAGTAGAATCAAAAAACAGTGTGCCCTGTATCTCCGAATCCAAGACGTATTTAACCGAAATTTCTTGTCCAGGTGTTAGAGGGTCGTGTTGCATTTGCGGCATATGATTTGCAGTTTTTCTTTTCTTTATCGAATAGAACCTCGAGCTCCCGGTACACCGTAACTCTACTCTCTGCCATGACGACCTCTTTAACCTTGAACGTACGCTTATACTTTGAGCATTGTTGTCTGATGACGGGAAGTGTTTACTGCGGCAATTTTTTATCAGCTATTGTTTGGCTTTAGAGATCCCACTTCTAAACTGCGTAGTAAAGTGTGTGATGGATTGTAATGAGGAACAACGGGTTTCAACATCGAATTTATCACCAGGATCAGGCGTTACTGTGAAGCAAATTTCAGAGACATGGCCGTTCGAGATGCAGATACAACAAACAATTTTACGGCTTTGAGGAAGTATGGAGTCACGGAAGCCAGTGTTCGGAGGTAGCAAAAAGGATAAACAACGTCCGAAAAATGCGAAGTGGACTAGGAAAGTTTTCAGTGGCGCACAGAGCGGACGTTTCGAAAATATTGACAGGGAAGTAGTGACGTTTGTGCGCGAGAAAAACAAAGTATAACATAATGGAGGATGTCATACTAAATAAAGCACGTAAAATTAGCACAGGAATGTGGTGTTCAATTTAAAGCTAGCTCTGCGTGGTGAATTAGGGTGACGCTCAGCTTCTTCCAGCATCGTATGTGGAGAAGTTGGTCGAGTAGCAGCGACACGTAATAAGACTGTGAAAGGAACATGCTTACCTCGTAAGGCAAATCGGAAACGTTGAAGAGACACCTATTTACTTCGATATGCCATCCTGTATATCTGAAGAGAAAGGCGCCAAACGTGTACTGGTCCGCACTGCGGGCAGTGAGAAATCGCGAATCATCGAGAAGTTGTGTTTACCAATGGAGGAAAGACGCGATCCTATATCATCATCCACTGTAAAACAATGCCAAAAAGCAGCTGCCGCCTGGCGTCATATTTCGTTGCAACGAAAAAGTCTGGATGACCAATGAGTTGGTTATAGATGGGCTGTTTACTGTCTGGAGCAGAAGTTCAGATACTCTTCTGAAGAATGGCAGGATGTTGAGCCTTGATGATTTTAAAGGGCTTCTGACAGCAGCAAGGAAGGCAGAATCTTGAAATGAAACACAGATCTTGCCGCCATTCCAGGAGGCATGACGTCGCAGCTACAAGTTCAGATGTAGTGGTGAGTTAGCCATTTAAAGACATCTGAAACAGGGTACAGCCATAGGTTACTTCAAGGTTGTCGAGCCCTGACCCCTAATGGGAAGTTAATGAAGCCTTCAGTATATCTGATTGTGGTGATGATGATGATCGGTTTGTGGGGCGCTCAACTGCGCCTGTGCAAAGTCCCAATTTTTACGCAGTCCAGTTTGTTTACACAATCCAATCTGACGACTGTCACGAATGATGATGATGATAACCCAAACACCCAGTCCCCAGGCAGAGAAGATCCCCAATCCGGCTGGGAATCGAACCCAGGACCCCGTGATCCATGGCAGCAACGCTAGACACTAGACCGCGAGCTGCGGACATATCTGATTGTGGAAGGGATCCAGACTGCTTGGACATGCACATCCAGTGCATCAGTTGTATTGCCTTTAAGAAGTGCTTTGTAAGAAATGCATTAGATGGGAATGAAGACGATGTGCTGTGGGGGAAAAAGCAAGATAATCATGGCAGTGGCAGTGACACTGCAGATTCTTCGGAACATTCCAGTGAGGAGGTCTAAGTGGCATCTGTATCTGACCAAAGGAGGTCTTTATCTGATTTTATTTTCTGCGTACCGGTACTTTTATCGTTTCCTTCAGTTACCTGTAATAAGATATCCGTTTGCAAAATAAACTAGTATGTGTATACTTGTTTTTCGGCAACTCTTTGTTGCACAGTGGTGAGTCGTCTTGCAATCGGTCTCTCTTTTTTTACGTAATTTATTTGTATCCAAAGAAAAAAAAACTGGGCAGCTATTCTGATACCAGCCAATTATATTGCTCACTTCGTCACTGCAAAAAAGAGAGAAATTAGAAAATAGATAATTTATTAAAAACATTCTAAGTTTCATGCTTGGCAGCTGACAGGTTCTAAACGTCAAAAAGAAAATTTTCGTTTTAGTTGCTGTTAATTCTGAGGCACCACATTTTATATGTTGTTCTGCAAATACAAAAATACTGCGGTGGTTCTATAACTAGTAGAACTGTAAACAACAAAAATTGTTCCTCATGTCTATTAAATTTTTTGCTAGAGAATAATAAATTCATATTCAATTAAAAAAGCAGAACTGACTTCTGCCTCCTACACAATTCTTGGGGATCAGATGCTGCAAAGTTCACTTAAAATTCCGTCTGCTGTTGCAAAAGAAATGCTAACATCGTGAACAGGTCTTCCTGTACACGCCTGTGTTGGAGACAGTGTTCCAACAGCGTCATTAAAGTCAAAGAAGTCAGTTATACGCATTGGAATCACATGGGATGGGTTCATAGCTTTATGTGAGCCTACAATTTTGTGTAAATCTTGCGGAATAAAGATCTTTACCTTTTTTCGTTCTCTGAAATTGCAGGATCTCCGTAACGTATCAGATACCTGTGCCCACTCACCAATAATTTTTGTGTTATCCCTTCAAACCGTCCCAGGCTGAAAGAAGATCTTGACGCACTGCTTGCTACAAAGACCATGCACAATCTAGTATTGAATGTTTGAAATATTTTCTCGATTATTCGGCACTTTGAACATGTCGACGGCTACGCAACAGAATATGAAAACACAGTAACGCTGAAACGCGTTTTGAGGACAAATGGCATTTAGAACTTTTGCATTTCCACTCTTCAATTAACAGAGACGTACGTGAGTTACCTTCGCCTCTTGTTTCCCTCTCGTGCCTATTGAGACGAAAGCCCTTCCTTTAGCCCACAACTTTATAAGTGCACGCTATTATTACGACGTCTTTTCTACGGTGTCATTTGGTGCAAGTAGCATTATAAAGAAACGACTACAGTACCAGCGAACAGACGTCTATCGACAGCATGGTGTATATAGAAACAGTGCGCTTGGTTCACTCAGCTACCGCCTACACAATTCACTCAGGTTCAACAATAGAGTTCTTGCTGCTGCTTCGCTACGGTATTGTATGATTTCTGAGGTCGGCGAGCGCGTGCTGAAGCAAATATACTATTTGACTGAAGGCTTCTAGTTTTTTGCGATTTCTGCAGACTCAGTACTGGAGCGAGACGCCAATGTGGAGGAATCAAGCTAAAAAAAGTGGAGGGATAGATTTTCTTCCTCCCCCCCCCCCACCCCATCGGTGTTCGTGTTCCCAAGTCTCCTTTGAAACAATCTGCTATGCTTTGGGAGGAAAAAAGCAGCAGCATGCTGTGGCTGATAAATAATAGTGCGTGAGTTGTTATTCGTTGTGCCTACAGACAGTTACATTCTGTTTACTTGAGATGAATCATCGTGTAAAGAACGTAAAAGAAACATTTTCTCAATCTTCTTTCTTTTATTTCAAATTAATAATTTATGAACTCTTATAATTTCTAAGGAGCAAATAAAATGTTCCTCATTATAGATCGTAGTAATACCAATGTACAGCAACTATCATAATCAATAAGATAGTTTTCATTTTCCTTTTTTTTTAGACAGTTTACACAATTTGTAATATATTTACAACACTGGAAAGGGGGGGGGGGTGGTAGGCAGCTTTACAGTTCTGTCAGGAGCGCGATATCGCTTCGGTACGGCTCGGGGCGTCAGACGAATCCTGTACTAATATTTTTATATGTGTATTATCTTTTCTTTCGGACATGTCCAGCATCTCGACGTGGCATGGACTCAACAAGTCGTTGGAAGTACTGCAGCAGTATTCCGTTGCAGGATTTTGTGCACGATTTGACACCTCGATTATTTCCCATAAATGTATGGGGAGGGGGGGTGCAAATACTTCAAATTGTAGACCGGTGACATGACATCGTTGTTTGGGAAGATGAAGTCCGTGAATTACTGCAAGTGGTCTCGAAGTAGCCGAACGTAACCATTACTAGTCAGTCATCGGTTCAGTTGGACCAGAGAACCCAGTCCATTCGATGTAAACTCAACCAATACGGTTATGGAGCCACCACCAGTTTGCGCAGTACCTTATTGACAAATTTGGTCCATGGCTTCATGGGATCTGGGCCACGCTAGAACCCTACCATCAGCTGTTACCAACTGAAATCGGGACTCATCTGAACAGGCAGCGGCTTGTCAGTCGTCTAGGGTCCAACCGGTATGGTGACCAGCCCATGAGGGATGGTACAGGCGATGTTGGGCTGTTAGCAAAGGCACTCGCGTCGGTCGTCTGCTGTCATACCCCATTAAAGCCAAATTCCACCGCACTTCCCTAATGGATTCGATCATCGTCCATCCCACATTCATTTTTGCGCTTGTTTCATGTAGTGCTGTTTGTCTGTCAGCACTTACAGCCGTACGCAAACGCCGCTGCTCTGGACCGTTAAGTGAAGCCCATCGGCCACTGCGTTGTCCGCAGTGAGAGGTAATACCTGAAATTTGGTGTCCTCGGCACACTCGTGGATCTGGGAATTTTGAATTCCCTTACCATCTCCAAAATGGAATGGGCCATGCGTCTAGCTCCACCATACCGCGTTCAGAGTCTGGTAGTTCCCGTCGTACGGCCATAATCACGCCTGAAACTATTTAATATGAATCACGTGAGTAGATATGGCATATTTCCGTCAAGGCAATGCCCTTTTCTGCGTTGTGTACGCGATACTATCGCCATTTGTATATGTGCATATCACTATCCTATGACTTTATTACCTCAGTGTATGTAGTGTACGACAAGTTGAGAATTTGGGTCGGACATGAAGCTTGCTCGGGTAGCCGAAGCGATTAAGGCGAACGCTCGCGTAAAGCGGGAAATCCGAGTTCGAGACCAGATCCGGCATAAATTTTATGTTGTCGACATTGAATTTATTTCAATGCCCGATTGCGGCTAATGTCGGAATTTCAATATCGTCAAACCCTGTACTTGTCGGTGGAGCGAACCTGACACAATTGATCCAAGTTCCATTCAAAGTGTCCCTAGCCCGCCTTCTCAGCGAACCATGGTGTTGGGAGATGTTTACTATTGCTCATAATGGACGTCTAGACGTCCAGTTGATCATGTTGAGGCGACTGCGAGCTGCTTTGGTAGACACAGCCCTCCCGGTATCCTGCAAACAGGCAGGGTTCAATTCTTTTGTTTTCCACTCAGGGTGCGTACGCATAATTTGTAGTTACCGGTCATCAGCTGATGAATTGGACCGCGTACGACCATCACGAGGCAGATATTCCATGTGTTGTGTCCCACGGTAGGGATCCTGAATGTTAGGATGACATCGATGTGGTGTACGAAGTTCGGCGGGCAACATACGGTGCTGATAAGCTCTCTTGACTAATGTAATACTGTGCACACAGTCTAAGCCTGAATTGACCTTACGAGGCATGTCGACAAACTGCATTGCCCAGTTCACGATTGGAGACACAGCGAGCTCTAGTGAACTCCTCAGAGAACACATGTTTACCTTTATCTCCATTACCCAGGTAGGTATTAAACTGTTGAGAAAGACGTTGCCAAATTGTAGTATACCAGTTAGGTTCCTTTCGGAGTATGCCGATGCAATAGCTCCACACTGAACAATTATATACAACCGCTCGCTCGACGAATGACCCATACCCAAACACAGGAAAGTTGCACATGTCATACCAATATTCAAAAAAGGCAATAGGAGTAATCCACTAAATTACAGGCCCATATCATTAACGTCGATATGCAGTTGGATTTTGGAACATATATTGTGTTCGAACATTATGAATTACCTCGAAGAGAACGGTCTGTTGACACATAGTCAACACATAGTCAACACGGATATAGAAAACATCTTTGTTATAAAACATAACTAGCTCTTTACTCACATGAAGTGTTGAGTGCTATCGACAAGGGATTTCAAATTGATTCCGTATTTCTGGATTTCCGGAAGGCTTTTGACTGTGTACCTCACAAGCTGCATGTAATCAAATAGCGCGCCTGCGGAATATCGTCTCAGTTATGCGACTGGATTCGTGATTTCTTTTCCGAGAGGTCATAGTTCATAGAAACTGGTGGAAGGCCACCGAGTAAAAGAGAAATGATTTATGACCTGTTCTAACCTACCTGTGCTGTTCCTTATCTGTATAAACGATTTAGGAGACAATACGAGCAGCCGTCTTAGGTTGTTTGCAGATGATGCTGTCGTTTGTCTAGTAAAGTCATCAGAAGATCAAAACCAATTGCAGAACGATTTAAATATGTGTGAGTACGAATATTGGCAATTGACCATAAATAATGAAAAGTTTGAGGTCATCCGCATGAGTGTTAAAAGGAATCCGTTAAACGTAGGGTACACAATAAATCGGTCAAATCTAAAGGCCGTAAGTTCAACTAAATGCAGAGGAATTACAATTACGAACAACTTAAGTTGGAAAGAACAAGTAGAAAATGTTACGGGGAAGGCGAACCAAATACTGCGTTTTATTGGCAAAACACTTATAAATGCAACAGATCTACTTAAAAGAGTGCCTACACTACGCCTGTCTGTGCTCTTTTGGAGTAGTGCTGCGCGGTGTTGTGAAATCCTTACCAGACAGGATTAACGGAGTACATCGAGGAAGTTCAAAGAAGGGCAGCACGTTTTGTATTATCGAGAAATACGGGAGGGAGTGTCAGGGACATGATACAGGATTTGGAGTGGAAATCACTAAAATAAAGGTGTTTTTCATTGCGGCGAGATCTTTTCACGAAATTTCAATCACTGACTTTCACCTCCGATTGTGAAAATATTTTGTTGGCGCCGACCTACATAGGGAGAAACGATTGTCATAATAATGTAAGGGAAATCAGAGCTCGCTCGGAAAGAAATAGGTGTTTATTTTTTCCGCGCGCGGTTCGAGTGTAGAATAATAGAGAATTAGTGTGAAGGTGTTTCGATAAACCCTCTGCCAGGCACTGAAGTGTGGTTTGCAGAGTAACCTTGTGGATGTAGAATAATTATGTAAGTCTTGAGGATGGTGCTAAACTTTTATTGAGCTCTTAAGATTACCCGCAACTTGGATGCATTTCAAAGTAGTTTTTTCCTTGAAGGTACAATATCAGTTTATTGACAAACAGGCCTATCTGAAACATACAGCAGATATTCCATTTCCCCCACGTGGCAGAAAACTGGAATCATAGTCTTATTTGAGCCATTCTAATTAAATTTACCGCATGTTCTTTGATCGACTTGCGGCGAATTCTACGATAGTTCTGTTGAGAGCTCAGTCAGCTTGTACCTACTACCTTGAGTCTCAAGACACCACACAAATTATTACAATAATGATGGGTGTGTGTTGTACTGTCCTTAACGTCGACTAGGTCTTCAGTTGTACATTCTATCCTTTTCGCAACAGATAAGATAATGTCCGTTTGTTTCACACCTGTTATCTTTGCAGCCCCACTAGGTTACTTGTATATGTTTGAATGTGTACGCTGTTGTTCTTCCTCAGTTGAATGTTTTATATAGACGGCACATGAAATTCGTGGTCATCCTGTATCTTCCTCGCAGAGATAAGACATTCTTAAAACTTAATAAGTAGTGGAATAGCTCTTACGTTTCCTTCATGTGGCAGATTGTGATGGCGTGGTTACACTCAGGAAACTGAACGTCTCATCTGCAGCTTCCTCACACTCCGGTGTTACACGGCGATTAATGCTAGCTGGTGCCGTCCCAGACCTGATGGTATAGCGTGGTCTTACATCTTGGTACCATTATAGTCGCTTCATACAGCGCCTACTCCATTCACTTTGTATGAGAAAATGCTTACTCTGTGACTGCGAAACACAGTTCCGTTGTACTTGAAACAGCAAGATGGTCTCGTCTAGTTGAACCTTTCATATTTCTCATGATAGCATTTGCACTATTTTTCCCTTTCAGTTACTGGTATTGCACTGTGCGGCAGAGAACTGTCCAGCTTCACTGCTTGCTGTTTTGGTGTTTGCATAGCTCTTCGTCATTCTGTATATAGGCGTTTCCTGCCCTCCCCCCTCCCTTTTTTGCTCAGCAAGTGGAAGGTCGACACAAGGGTCTTACTGGGTTTGGGCTTCAGATAATTAGCCTCATAATAAAGGTAGCGGCTTGGGAGGCACAAGTGACAATTTCTTTTTCCCTGTCATTGTAAAAACTGAATTGTTAATTTTACTTGACAGAGCCAATGGCCCTCTCCTCATACAAGGCTCTCCTGGTTTAACTAAATCACTTGAGGCGAATACACGGCATAATTCTAATCCTTATTAACTGAGATGTCGACAGAATTGTAACGCAAACACGATTTCCTTTTTGGAATAAGAGAAGCTGTTTTCCACTTACTATCATTTTTCAGGTCGTAGAAAGGAAGAGCACAGTCCCTCAATTAGGAGTATGCGTAGTAATGCACTACATTGTTCAAACAACATTCAGTTTTATGGAAGATTTACTGTCGCGTCTCTTACGCAGAACAATGACATTCGAGTGTTTGCTCCTTTTGTGTTCCCTTTCGTTTTCCCCTTTTTTCACAATTTTTGGTATATGAAACTCGATACATTGTCATGTGTGATAAATGGATCCAGGCTAAAGCTATTTAGCCAGATGTTCCTTAATGTCGACTGAGAGTTACATACGACTGGCATCATGTGAGATCCATGATTTAGTCCCAAGGTAGGTGAAAAAAGAGAAGAAATAGTGCAATTAAAAGTAATAAGCCAAAGCAAAGCTGTTACTGTTGCTTCAATTTGAAGGAGGTCAAATAGTTTCTGAAATTTGATGTACTGAATTATGCCCTCCTAAGCTTTTCGAAAGGATCCGGAAAAAAGCGGCGTAAAATCTCGTTCAACGACGGCAACGCATCTGTTTTACAGGCTGTCAAACAGAAACGTACTATGAGAAATATCTAATCAGTACACTTCTGTGTTCATCGAAACAGCTCGGATCCTTTCACCGAACGAGGTGGCGCAGTAGTTAACGCACTGGACTCGCATTCGGGAGGACGACGGTTCAAACCCGCTTCCGGCCATTCTGATATAGGTTTTCCGCAATTACCCTAAATTGCTTCAGGCAAATGCCAGGATCGTGCATTTGAAAGGGCATGGCCAATTTCCTTCCCCAGCCTTCCCTAATCCGAGCTCGTTCTCCGTCTATAATGACCTCTTTGTCGACGGGACGTTAAACATTAATCCCCTCCTCCTCAGATCCTTTCAGGTGCCTTTAAAACTGTCTGTCACCACTGTTTCGAATTTTCTTAAGCGGCGATTGCTGCTGATCAAGCGTGTCGGAACAATTTTTCCAAGGAGGAATGCTGTGAAATCTTCAGCAAAGTGGGTTGAAGGGTGAAACAGTAAATATGATTTAAGAGAAGAGATTTGAGAATAGGAATTGGGGAAAGCTAGAAATTTGCATTTCTTTCTCTACATTCTCAAAATGATTCGACTGTCAGAACACTAAGCACCCTGTCTTTGAACACCCTCTGGAAACTTAATAGTGGAGTTTGGTTCCATAGTGCTTGAACGTTTATATTAGGTCGTATTGTACCGACTTCAAGCTCATTTTGGGTGCACGGATTCCATTTACACAAGTTGCTTGTGTGAAATCTACTGTTTCAAGCCAAGCAAGAATGTCTCCGTAATATGAACTTGAAGTGTAACTCCTTTTAAGACTTTTATCCATTGTGGATGTGGAGCACTGCGACTGTGGTGTGATTTAAAGGCGACTGGTTGCAGTAATTTCTGAAAACCTGTAACTCCTTTTGTTAGCAGGTAACTTCCGTCAAAAATTTTTCAATTTCGTAGAATTCCACGACATCGTATCTCCCGTCGCCTTATCGTTGTGGCAGTTTGACTGCGCTACATTCACGACGTTATGCATGTGAGATGGCCGGTCTGTTCCGCCTTTGGCGAGCCTCATAATGAATTAGTGGATTTTTTTTAATGCTCTGCTGCCCACGGCTTTCTACTCAGAATAATTCCGCCGCATGTAAGAGACCGAAAGCAGACAGACAGACAGACAGACAGACAGAGAGAGAGAGAGAGAGAGAGAGAGAGAGAGAGAGAAGCAAATTTGTATCAAAACTAACAGAATGTTGGTAGTGTTTTATTCAGAGATGCTAGACTTGCAGCGAAATTACAAGCTTAAAAACAAAAAACATTGCTCGTATATACAAGTATCTGCATACATACAGTCTTAGTGTTACAAGGAGAAACCGTATGGTGGGAACCACCTCGGCATTTGCCAGAAATAATTTGCTATGACCGAATTTAAATTCGAGCATGCATCCATACAATGCTAAGCTATTTAAAATAGCGAAAAACTCATTCGTTTTGTCCCTAATGTACAGTAATGTTTTCTCTATAAATTCTTGCAAAAGAACTATTCAATAACGAGAAAGCTGAAGCTACATTGTTCATTTGTTTATGGTCGATTACTACACACATAATTTCATAGTGTAAAACTATGCACACTATCACCTGACATTGGGACCTTGACGATTATGAGTGGTTTTCATTTTGTGTACCGAACTTCCAGTTTGTCAGCGACCGTTACAACCTAAAATTAAAGCAATAACAGCCCTCAGTCGCAAAAATGAAGTTTTTTTGACCTAGGTTTCGATCGCTTCTAAGAGTGCCTTCATCAGAAATAAAACATTTAAACTGGCATGTCACGTATAAAATAAATGTCAAGTTATAATAAAGCTTCACTCACATATCTTTAAAATAGAAAACATAGAAGGCGAGCCACTATGGCCTGCTCACACATGCCGAGCTGCGGTAGTCTCATTGTCTGATGCTACCGCAGCTCGACATATGTGAGCAGCCCATAGTGTCTTACCTTCTACGTTTTCTATTTTAAAATTAAGTGACTGAAGCTTTATAACTTGATATTTATTTTATATGTGACATGCCAGTTTAAATGTTTTATTTCTCATGAAGGCACTCTTAGAACTGGCCGAAACGTAAGTCAAAAAGACTTTATTTTTGCGACCGAGGGCTGTTATTGCTTTAATTTTCATTGGTCTGTATTCTCTGGTAAGTTCATAAAGTCAAACTCATTCGTGAACGCAGAGCGCTCTCATTTATACATAACGTCAGACACTCCAGAACGTGCTTCTATTAAATAAATAAGAAAGACACAGGTTCATTTAGAAAACATGAAGATTAATATTCATAAAACATAAATTACAACGTAGGTTTTATGGCGTAAGAACTACCAAATACGGTGTTCAATTGCAAAAGCGACTTAGTCAATATGACGTTTCTAAAGTTTTGCTTGTGGCGTAGTCAGCGAGCTTGCGTATCTTGACCACGTTCCTCTTCACTTTGCGAAAGTCTACCGTTTCTGATTCTGCCTTTTACGCGTGAGTTAAGTCCACAAAATGAAATTTCACATTGTCACGTCCACGTACGCTTTCACGTCCCAAGTGAGGATGGCAATTTATTGCACGATTTTCTTCTTTTGCAGAAAACGACGTTTTGAGATATCTGATTATTAATTCTAGATAAATGTAAGTTCTGTCTGGACCTTGTTTCAAAGTCATACAGTAAGAATCAAGGTTATTTTTGATTTGTGTAACTGATTAGTAAACATACTCATATGGCGTAGTTAACGTCCCTAATATTGTGAGCAGATTTGTACATGAGTAGTCATGTATTTCTCTTACTACGAGGACTATTCATAGATTAATCCCGGTTGGCTATTACAAATATAAAAAAAAAAAAAAAATCTTGTTGCTTCAAAGCGCTTCTCTTAGCTGAAAAAGTAGACTGAAAGCCACGTTTGTAAATCAGCTCTCTCTTTCGTTCGTCAGTATGTAAGCAGGAAGCGATCTAAATGACGTTGTTATTGTGTGTCCCGCCGGTTGCGAGGTACATTCTGTCACTCGCTTCCTGTAGCAGTGCCGCGAAGATTCATCGTCGATTGTGTCGTGCGTATGAGGAAGAGGTTATGAATAATTGTTTTATGAGAGCAGGAAATTCAAAGCTGGTCGCACAGATGTGCATGATGTAAGTGGTCGAGAAAGGCAGTCAAATGTGATACATGAATTTTTGGAACATGTCGAAGAAAATGTATATACGAGACGTGGATTCACATTTACCGAATTTTCTGAAAACGTGTCTCAGATTTCAAGGACAACACTGTCACTGAGATGTTAGCTAACCGTAACTGAATGGTGTGTACCAAAATGTCTAACTGATGTTCACAGACGTCGTAATAAAACTGATTATAGTGATATAGATGTACTAAACGATCTTGGGTCATAAGAAGTGTACGATATCGCACCGAAGACATAAAAACCAAAAATTCACTACTGCATATCTGTGCAAAAATGTTTAAATGTCCACATTTATAAATACTTAATGTAATTACAACCATGACTATGGACTTCCCAAAAATGATAGACGATTAATTGTATTTTAATTATGAAATGTATGCTCCAAAGATTGTTTTGCATAAATAGATCGATAAATGTTAGTAATTTATTTCTTACATGTTGTTAGAGGTAAATCTTTGTTGTTCTGGGCAGTTGGTTGTATAAGTTTGAAAAAAATAATTGTAGTAAGGACTATGTGACCAACCTGCTGACGTTATCGGTCCCTAGGCTTACACACTACTTAAACTAACTTCCGCTAAAGACAACACACACACACACACACACACACACACACACACACACACACACACGAGAGAAGACTCGAACCTCCGACGGGAAGAGCTGCGCGAACCGTGACAATGCGCCCTAGACCGCACGGTCCGAGTTTGAAGTGCGAAGATGGAGAACGAGTTATGTGTGTTCCATTGATTTGTGTTGTGAAGTGAAATGACTGGAAATATATTTGTAATTCTGCAGAATTCATGTTACGTATATTATTGAAACATTAACCCGATGATCCTCTAGACTATTATGGAAAGATAAACCGCAGAAAGGAAACGCACAACGGCCCATCAGTATACAACAAAGAAGAGCAACAAAAAAGATGAGTATTTTTATTATTAACAGAACTGGTTATTTAAATTCGATTGTCTCTGTCCCTCGCTGCAGTGTCACTATCTTAGCGTGGCAAGTGTTGTGAAAATGCGATCGGCCGCCCAAGCTACTAACTTACTCCGACTTTGGGCAACAAGAGGATGGAGTTCGGTCAGAACCTGAAAGAATGGATTCGACCTTGACATTTCTCGAACTGATGGTCACAGAAAGAATGGGTTCGACCATTTAACAGTCCTTGTTCTTTACCATGAATAGGGAAGGAAGGTAATGAATAGAGTCGTGACTGGGGACGAGGCATGGGTGCAATACGTGAACTGTGAAACTAAGTAACAGTCCAAATAGTGGATGCTCATTCATTTTCCCAATAAGCCCATAAAATTCAGACGCTGCCAAACTGCGAATGAATTTTGACATCGAATTTCATGAGAGTACGCTTGAGAATACTGCATCAGAGGTTTATTGTGAGACTCGTAGGAAACTCTGGAGGTCAGTCCAGAACTAAAAGGTGTGGGATTATTAACGAAGGCATCAGTGTGGGATTATTAACGAAGGCATCATCCTGCTTTACAAGGCGTGACCCCATTCTGCGAATCGAACGAAGGGGAAAAAAATCAAGACTTTTTGGCTGGATGATTTTTCAACAACCTCCCTATAGTCCGGACTTGGCAACGAGCGACTCCCATTTCTTCCCCAAGATGAACCCCTCTCTGGCTACTCAACGCTTCACGTCCGGCGACGAACTCAATGAGGCTGTCAGCGGTTGGCTGAAGCACCAGGCGGCACAATTCTTTAATGAAGGATTTAGAAGGTTGGTATCACGGCACTACACTTCCTTGTATTTGGGAGGCGACTGGGTGGACAAGTAATGACAACATGTATGTCCAGCTGTATTCACATTTTAAGCACAAACCTTCAATCCTTTTCAAAGTGCTCTCCACTTGCACTAATACACTGGTCTAATCTTGTATTACATTTTTCAAAACATTGTTTAAATTCAACTTGGGTGTAGTTCTTGACAGCACTCAGTCATTTTTTCTACACTTCAGCAATATCAGCAAAACGCTTTCCTTTCATGTCGCTCTTCATTCTAGGAAAGGAAAAAAAGTCGCACGGGGCAAGTTCGGATGAGTATTGGGAGGTTGGGGGGGGGGGGCGGAGATACCATTTTGGGCGTACCGACAGGGCTGGAGGCTGTATGAGCAGGGGCATTGTCATGGAATAACTAGTCACCCAGCCGCCACGACTCACTCCGCTCCCGACGCACAACGTTGTGCAGTTTTTCAGAACTTCCAAGTAGAAAGCCTGGTTAACTTCTGACCCTGCGGAACAGACTCTGACTGGACGGCTTCTCTCACATCGAAAAAACAAGCCAGCATTGGCACCAAGTTTCGTCACGAGTGAAATTTTTTTAAAAAAGTTTGGATCTTCTCGGGGCTCTTCTTTCAAAGCACATCATGCTTCCACGTGACCTTGTTTTTGCACATTGAACTCTCAAGTCCTCCACCATATCTTCAGTGGTCCTTCGTTGATCTTCGGTGATAATTGCAAGAATATTTTCAACAATCTCATGTGTTCGGGCCGTAGGAGGACGACCAGAACAACATTTGTCATCAGTTGTCATTTCAGTATTTTTGAAACGAGAAAACCACTCAAACACTTATTTCCCCGGTTCTAACATTTCAGAGGTTTCTGTTCTTTTTCCGAGCAAAAAGCAGAATTTCACCGCCGTACGCTGTTTACGAAAGTCAGTCATTGGGAAACGACTGTCACGCACAACAGTTGTTACTATAAACTCTGCCGACACCTGACACTGGTCCTAACCTCCTTCACCATTGGCACTCGGCTGACTCTGGAATGTTCGCTCTACGCCCTCCTAGCGGCAAAATGCGGTTTTACAAAAGCTGTGTCCACCAAAAAATTCGTTCGGTTTCGTTTGGTACCTTCTGTTCTTTCTTTTTTTTACTCGTGAATCGGATGTTAATTTACGAGTCGCCCTCTTATAAAGACACTTAGTGCACATCAGTTCCGCTGCGCTGGTTGTCGGCGGAGCCAAACGCAGGGAAGAGCCGCGTGGGGAGCACCGCCCGCTCGGAGAAACGGCGAGCACTTCCTGCGGTGCTTTCGCGGAAGGCGGGCAATACAGAGGAGAGCCGGTCGCCGCCGGTAAAAGTCTTTCCTGCCGCCCACAACCTCATTGTCCCGACTACTGCCTTAGCACTCGTCTCATATTGATACGGCCGCCGTCTTGAGCTTCCCACACTGGACGGCGGCCTCTGTGTCCTGTGTGAAAGTAAGCGGATACGCCTGTCGGCCGCATGCATAAAGCTGGCGTTTCCGGCGACTTCATCGGGGGCCGGTGTCAGGAAGCGGGTGTTGCAAGCGGGAAACGGCGGAGGTCTTGCTTACCGTGTACGTGAACCTCTCTTACCCAACCTCGCTAGTTTAGCGAAAATATGACGCGAGAGCATTTGAGAGGCTATCGTGATCGCGTATTCGAGACCTTCGTCTCTCCTGAGCCCACCGCTATGTTGTCCCCTTCGTATTGAAATCCTCTTCGTATTCCGACAGTTATTAATTTCACTGATACCGACTGTGGCTGGACTGAACTTGATCGGGAGTAAATGCTCAGATTAACCATCAACACTTTTGTCTGTCGCCGATCGAGGCGACACAGTGGTTAAACACTGGACTCTCTTTCTGGAGGACGATGATTCAAATCCCCGTTCTGCCACCCATATGAAGTTTTCCTGTGATTTTCCTAAATCGCTTAAGATAAGGCCAGGATTGTTCGCCTAAAAAAAGGACACTACCGAATTTGTTCCCCGATAGCAGCCGGCGTCGGCAGGACTTTAAACACTAATCTCTCTTCTACGACTGTTACACTGGATGTTATGACCCTCGATTAAGTGATGCAATCAGATTTATGTGATAACACCACACACAGTTAAGTCTTGTCGTTTCCTCGTTGTCACGACCCTGTGAAACTGTACTCGCGAACACTCACTGTTTACGAAACATTCAAATGTTCCACCATCTTGTTGTAAGTGAAAACACACTGGTGTGCTTAGACTTAAGGACAAAAGTAACTTTCGCATGATGCGTCAGTGCCAAGTGACATAGATCGGTGAAACTTCGACTACACACAGAAAAATTACTACAGTATAAAACTGATGGTAACTGAAAGAAATACGTAATCACACGATCAGAAATGACACTTTAATTAAAAGATAGTCATAACACTGAAGTCACTGCGATTTATGATGGTCCCCTGGACATTACAAAAGGCGGGACGTGGTCCTTAATAGGGTTTGTAATCACCACGGACATGAGTGCATGCTCTGCAGCGCGCTCCCATGTTGTCCACAAGGTCGGTAGAGAGTTCTATTCCTCCACCATAGCTTTGACAACTGGTGGATCGTCGTTGGTGCACGTGGAGGTGCTGCAATACGTGTCCCCAACGCATCCCACATGTGCTAGATAAGATTGAAATTGTGGGTACGGGCAGTCCAGTCCATTCGCTGAATATCCTCTCGTTCAAAGAACTACTCCATCGACGAACTTCGACTCAGTCGTGTATTGTCATCCATAACAATGAAGTCCCGGGCGAATACTCCTCGAGAGACGAACATAGGGAAGGAGTACAGCGTCACAATAAGGTTGACCTGTGAGCGTACCGTGTTCAGAGATTTGCGATGGTGCCACAACGTAGGAACTGAACGAACGAGGACTGCGGTCGCGTGCTCTCCTCTGAGACAGCATATTCAGTCTGAGTAGTGAGTCTGGCTGTACCATGATATGCCGAGATGTGGGAATACGTAATGCATCCAGTAACATTGTCGAAAATGATCGTTTTGGTGGTCTAGGTTGCACGGTGTTGGAAGCCATAATGTTGCATGGGTGTACTGACCTCCAGATCTTCCAAAACGGTACAGTCACCTCTCACCAGTCTACGCTATTGTGATAGTGCGCTCCTTTCCCATGTGTGTCTTTTGAGGGGGTATTTCTATGGATGACAATGCGCCACTGTGTCGAACTACGTCGGTGGAGGAACTCTTGTAAGGAGAGGGTATTCTTCGAATGGACTGGCCTCACCGTTGCCCCGATTAAAATCCACCGAGCACGTGTGGGGTGCTTTGGGGAGACATGTTATAGCACGTCCACATGCACCATCGACCATTCAGCAGTTGTCAATCATGCTGGTAGAGGAATCAAAAGTGGTACCACAAGAACTCCTTGCCAGCCATGTGGTCAGCATAGGAACACGTTGCAGAGCATCCGTGTCGTCTGTGGTGATTTCACACCGTGTTAAGAATCGCGTCCCGCCTTTTGTAACGTCCAGGGTACCATCATAAATCGTAGTGGCGTCAGTGACGTTATTGTTTCTTATCAAAAGTGTCATTTTTGTACGTCTCATTGCGTATTTCTTTCAGTTATCGTCGGTATTATAGTGCAGCAATTCTTTCTTTGTATGGTTACAGTTTCACCGAGATATGTTACTTGCCAGTGACACACAATGCGATGGTAGCTTTCGCCCTCAAGTCTTGCACACCAGTGCTTCGTCAACAGTAATGCAGCGTGTATGTGAGTACACTTTAATAGAGTATTAACAATGTTAACTCAGAAGTTGTGGAAAAATTAGAGAAAGGTTACGTCTGCTTAAGGTAGAATCCTGTCAGAACAAATCTACAAATTAATTAAATTACACATCAGATAGTGGATTGCCAACTTCAGTGGTCTGAGACAAAACAAAAAAATGGCTCTGAGCACTATGGGACTTAACTTCTGTCATCAGTCCCCTAGAACTTAGAATTACTTAAACCTAACTAACCTAAGGACATCACACACATCCATGCCCGAGGCAGGATTCGAACCTGCGACCGCAGCGGTCGCGCGGTTCCAGACTGTAGCTCTTAGAACCGCTCAGGCACTCCGGCCGGCTGAGACAAAACAGTATCGTATTTCGCCTCATAGGTGGTGATATGGCGCAAATTTGTCAGAAGAATGACTCAGTTTTAATGAGGTTGGGTAAAGAAATCTGTGGCGTTGTTTCTAACTGTTGTGAATTGGCAGGAGCCAATTCACGGGGTTTGGAGGAAGCCGAAAGGCACGCGTTTAAGCTCACGCAGGCTGGCGTGAGGTCTGGAAAATGACAAGGAAATTAGAACTTAGAAAAACGGACGCAGATGGTGAAATACTTAACTTTAATCCATAATTGGTGAACATCGGTCTGACTGTACATGCATCCCAAGATAAATAACAAATGATAATGGCGCCTTGCTAGGTCGTAGCAAATGACGTAGCTGAAGGCTATGCTAACTATCTTTTCGGCAAATGAGAGCGTAATTTGTCAGTGAAACATTGCTAGCAAAGTCGGCTGTACAACTGGGGCGAGTGCTAGGAAGTCTCTCTAGACCTGCCGTGTGGCGGCGCTCGGTCTGCAATCACTGACAGTGGCGACATGCGGGTCCGACGTATACTAACAGACCGCGGCCGATTTAAAGGCTACCACCTAGCAAGTGTGGTGTCTGGCGGTGACACCACACTAACATTCGCATTTTGCGAATTAAGCCGCGAACATGTCAGTTATGCCTCGCTGTCTGGTCCCCTCAGCCGGCCCCTGTGACCGAGCGGTTCTAGGCGCTTCAGTACCGACCCGCGCTGCTGCTACGGTCGCAGGTTCGAATCCTACCTAAGGCATGGTTGTGTGATGTCCTTAGGTTACTTAGGTTTAAGTAGTTCCGAGGGTAGGGGACTGGTGACCTTAGATGTTAAGCCTCATAGTGCTTAGAGCCATTTATGGTCCCCTCGCCCCAAATCAACCAACCATGTCAGTTATGTCACTTGAACCAAGATTAAAGCGTTTTGACCGAGCGAGGTGGCGCAGTGGTTAGACACTGGACTCGCATTCGGGAGGACGACGGTTCAATCCCGCGTCCGGCCATCCTGATTTAGGTTTTCCGTGATTTCCCTAAATCGCTCCAGGCAAATGCCGGGATGGTTCCTTTGAAAGGGCACGGCCGACTTCCTTCCCCATCCTTCCCTAATCCGATGAGACTGATGACCACGCTGTCTGGTCTCCTTCCCCAAAACAACCCAACCCCCCCCCCCCCCCCCCAAAGCGTTTTGTCACTCAAGTGATGTCTGGAACATTTTAGAATGGCTCTGAAATTATGAGGGCTGTTCAATAAAGAATGATCATAAGTTTCTGACAACACACCTTTACTCATCCTCACAATTTTGATGGTCATTCTCAAAGTAGTCTCCCATGAATGCGATGCACTTGTCCCAGCGTTTCTGTCAGTCTTCAAATACATGCTGGAAAGCATTTTTTGAGAGGTCCTTCAGAATCGCCTCCGCAGCCTTCACCACTGCTTCTGATAGTTAATAATGCCTCCCACGAAGGCGTCTCTTCATGTTAGGGAATAGAAAAAAGTAACATGGGGCTAAATCCGGACTATAGAGAGGGTGAGGGATGCACTTCATGTTGATTTTTGCAAGGTATTTTAGCAACAACATTGGCAATATGCGGCCGCGTACTATCGTCGTGCAGCATCCAGCCAGCTTCACGGAAATGTGGTCTTTTGCGCCTGATATGGACTGGCAATGTTTTCTGGACTTCCCTTTAGTATTGTCCAGTTACTGATGTGTGTGCAGGTACAACATGCTGATAAACCATTCCATGAATATCAAAGAATGAGATGACCATATCCCAACAGAAGCGACCACTTTTGCTTTTTTGGTGGTTGATGTTGGAGATTTCCACAGTGAGCTTTGCTGTTTGCTCTCGTGACCAAAATGATGTAGCAAAGTTTATAAGCAGTGATTACATTTGAAAGAAACTCCGGATCTTCGTCTAACATCAACTTTAAGTGCATGCAGGCCTGCTCGCGAATGTCCTTTTGTTCGGGAATCAACAGTCTTGGAACCCATCGCTCACAAACACGTGTCAAGTGTAATTTTCCTGCTACCAACGTGTGGGTGGCACTTAATGAAATGTTCAGTGTTTCAGAAAGTGATCTTAAGGAATGTTCAGTGTTTCAGAAAGTGATCTTAAGGTAATTCGTCGATCCTTTCTCAGAATGACAGCAGCAGTGGTGATGTTTTATTTTTCGTTAAGAGCAGTAACTGGAGCACCGGGTCCAGCTTCCTTTGAAATTGATTGTCTTCCCTCTTTAAACATTTTAAACCACCTTCGAGCTGTACAGTAGGGAAGAACAGACTCTCCATAGGCCTCCTGTAACATTGTATAGGCCCCACAGACGGGAACCAGGAGTCCCAACAGTGAAACTACTACGGAGTGTTTGTTGCACATTAAGCTAACAGAATATCACAAGATTAAATTTTAGCGCGAGAAACTATGAACATAAAAAAAATTATAATTCTTTATTGAACAGCCCTCGTAGTAATGTTGTTGTCCTTTAAAATGACATTCAATAGGTTTGTAGAGTGTTAAGCCAACGCTAAGGATTTTTAAGCTCGAGGGAACTGTTCTGTTCACAGCAAGATAGTTGCAGCTGTAAAGGAGTACGAATCCTGACGAAAAAAACATAAAAATATCTGTTCGCTTCTTATACCATTTTCCTGTGCGGCTAGTTACAGAACCAATGGCTTCATTACCGCGCTAGGATGTGATGTGTCAAATTTCACTGTAAAATAATATGGCGTGTGTTCCAGACAGAGTTATTAGCAGCATGGAAAACAAGGAACTGAATGGTTCCATCAGGATGTGAAGCAGCTAGTGGCAGCTTAGGAGTCCACAAAGAATTGAACTGTATGTGGAGAGCAAGAATGCGGGAAGGAATCTCCATAGAAGAGATGTAGAAAAAATCCCGAGAAACCTAAAGCAAGATGAGCGCACAGGGAGCTAAAATTTCTCCAGACTGTAAGCATTTTCACCACCGTGTCAAGTCGCTTGGTAACAAGCAAAAAAAAAAAAAGTTATATTGATTTTTTGTGATTTTACTGCTTCCTGGCAGGTTTCTGGAAGCAGTAGTGTTAGGCAGTAGAGAGATCGTTATCTCGACTGGATGTTCCCATGACAGACAAGGAGGCTGTCTTCCAGATTTTTGTCGTCTGGCAGCAGAACGTGGTCCTTCACTTAGTATCGACTTAGATTTTATACAAGGTCTGTGGACTGATCCTACTTGTCTGGGACTGCATTCCTAAACGGAAATAAACATTCTACTGTCAGCATGACAGGCGGGAAATTGAGGACTGGAGGTGAGTCACCAAGCGCTGCAGACTCAAGACAGCAATCGTGCGTGTGCGCGTTAACACATACCAGTGTCGGCCTGTTGAGCTCAGTTATGCCGCCAGGAATCTGACCACACAGCACGCCGGAGCGTGGGAAAGGCCACATAGCAAATAGGCGATACGCAGCGCATCTGCAGAGTTAACCGTCTTGTTGGGTTGTTGACTACCTTCGCCGTATGTCGAAGTGAGATAATGTAAAGAGTAACTACACTGATGTGACAAAAGTCGTGGGATACTTCCTAAACGTGTCGGACCTTCTTTTACCCGGCATAGTGCAGTGACTCGACATGGCATGGACTCAATAAGTCATTGGAAGCCTATTGTAGAAATATTGCTGTCTCAATAGCCGTTCATAATTGCGGAAGTGTTACCGATTGAGGATGTTGTGCGCGAACTGCCCTCTCGATTATGTTCCATAAATGTTCGATGGGATTCACGTAGGGCGATCTGGGTGTCCAAATCTTTCGCTCGAATTGTCCAAAATGTTCTTCAAACCAATCACGAACAGTTGTGGTCCGGTGACATGGCTAATTGTCATACATAGAAATTCCATCGTTGTTTGGGTACACGAAATCCATGAATGGCTGCAAATGATCTCCAAGTAGCCGAACAGCCAGGGAGCCCAGTCCACTCCATGTAAACACAGCTCTCACCCATTATGGAGCCACCATCAGCTTGCATCGTGTTTCGTTGACAACTTGGTTTCGTGGGGTCTGCACCACACCCGAACCCTATCATCACTTCTCATCAACTGAACATCGGACTCATCTGACCGGCCCACGGTTTTCAAGTCGTCTAGGGTTTAACCAATACGGTCACGATCCCAGGAGAGGCGCTGTGTGCGATGTCGAGCTGTTAGCAAAGGCACTCGCGTCGGCCGTCTTCTGCCAAAGCCCATTAACGCAAAATTTCGCCGCACTGTCCTAACGGATACGTTCGTTGTACGTCCCACATTGATTTATGCTGTTATTTCATGCAGTGTTGCTTGTCTGTTAGCACTGACAACTCTATGCAAACGCCGCTGCTGTCGCTTGTCAATTGAAGGCCATCGGCCATGCGTTGACCGTGGTGAGAAGTAATGCCTGAAATTTGGTATTCTCGGCACCCTCTTTACACTGTGGATTTCGGAATATCGAATTCCCTAACGATTTCCGAAATGGAATGTCCGCTGCATCTATCTCCAGCTACCATTCCGCGCTCAGTTCTGTTAATCCCCGACCTACGGCTATAATCACGTCTGACACCTTTGCACATGTATCACCTGAGTGCAAATGGCAGCTCTGCCAATGCACTGCCTTTTTATTTCTTGTGTACACAATACTACCGCCGTATGTGTATGTGCGTATCACAATCACATGACTTTTGTCATCCCAGTATACTCGTATACTATCCTCCTCGTAACGAATGCAGCGTGCGGAGATGCACGCAATCACCAGACCTGACTGACGTCACAGCTTTGCGACTAGTTCTATGTCATCACCGCAATCGCCATCGTCATATAGTCAGTATCGTTATACGAGATCTGTTCAAAAAATTCCGAAACATTCATAATTTCGCGCGAATGTTATATTAGCAGCCTTGCACACGCCTGTGTTTATAACTGCCGGAAGTTTCATTGTTGTAAGTCTGTTAGTTATTGTTCAGTGCTGTATTGAGTAGAGCGTTGCATTGCACAGTTTGCGAATTTCGTGATGGTAGGATTAGAGGAGCAGCCCGTTTGCATTGAATTTTGCGTGAAACTCAAAAATACCTTTACAGGGACACAATAAATGATGCAGGGAGCCTTCGATGATGAGTGCTTTAGCCGTCTGGGTGTTGTGTGCTGTCCTTAGGTTAGTTAGGTTTAAGTAGTTCTTAGTTCTAGGGGACTGATGACCACAGATGTTAAGTCCCATAGTGCTCAGAGCCATTTGAACCAAATTTTTTGCTTGAGCCGTACTCGGTATTACGAATGGTTCAGGGGTTAAAAATGGCCGGACGGAAGTTAAGGGTGACACTCGTTCAGGACGCCCTTCAGTGTCTACCGACGACGCTTTTGTCAGGAGCATCAACGAAATTGTGTGTGTCTATAAGACTGACGGTCCGAGAGATTGCAGAAGAATGTAACAGTTCATCTGGATTATTTCATGAAAATTTGACACAGCATCTTGGAATCCACTGTGTTACCGATAACTTCGTCCCACAGCTCATGAGTCAAGATCAGAAAGACCTTCGCTTCGCAATCTGTGAAGAGCTTTTGGATCGCGCAAATGAGAACGTGATGTTCCTTAAGAGAATCATAAATGGTGATGAGACGTGGGTTGTGATGTTGAGACCAAGGTTCTATCTTCACAGGGGGTCGGGAAAGGTTCTCAGAGACCAAGAAAAGCTCATCAGGTCAGGAAAAATGTCAAAGCCATGCTGATAGTTTTCTTTGACCTTGAAGGATTAGTTCATCATAAATTCTTTGACTTTGAAGGATTAGTTCATCATGAATTCGTGCCACAGGGACAAACTATCGGGACGTTTTGCGATACCTGCGAGAAGGTGTGAGAAAGAAACGACCTGAAACGTGGCGAGACAATTCGTGGCTCTTGCATCACGATAACGCTTCCGCACATTCACCCCTGTTGGTGCGTGACTAATACACAAGAAACGAAACCACTGTGTTGCCTCATCCTCCGTACTCTCCAGACCTGGCCCTTGCGGACTTTGTTTTTATTTCCAAAGTTGAAAACCCCATTGAAAGCACGAAGATTTGCAACGATAGACGAGATAAAAGAAAATTCGCAGAAGGTGCTCTACGCGATCCGGCAAGAGGCAGCCCAAGACCTCTTCCGTTGGTGGAAACGGCGTTGGGAGCGGTGTGTCAACTGTGGAGGAGAGTATTTCGAGAGAGAGCATGCACGATAAGTAAAAGATAGCGTAGAAAAAATTTATGGGCAAAGTTCCGGAATTTTTTGAACAGACCTCGTACACTGCTTGACAAAAATGTGAAGCATCCAGAGATATGGTAGGGGTGTCATTGTAACTTCGTGTGAATTGCAGACTAACCAAGTAGATGTAGACGATTAGAGGCAATTATGTATGACAGATGGAACGACCGCAAGAGTGCATTAGTGTTATTTGTATTTAGGGTTGTCACCAGGACTAATAGGAAACGTAACGGCGTGAACAATGTCGGATGTTGAGTGATCACTGTGAAGCACAAAGAAACGGCACGTACTAATGTTAACGTTATCAGCACTTGACATTGTGGGTTTCCGTGTGGCCAGCCGGTCGAACTGTACAATATCCAGATTTGTTGGGCATTCTGATGTCACAGTGGCTCGATGTTGGACTGCATACGAACGTGAGGGCAGGCATATTCGTCGTCGAGGTTCTGCTGTACCATGTCGGACCGTCATAAGTGTGTCTCGAGTTACAGGGTGGTTATAATTAAACTTTCCCTACTTGAACCAGCGTAGACGGAAAATTATGTACCGTATGGGTACTCAACATTATAGGAATGATGTTCAGACTGTGCGTGGCAGGATTTATGTTGTTAGTAGTGTTAGTGTCATGACTTTCCGGTAGGTGCCGGTACTGGGACGGCAACGTACAATTGAAACACAAGCATCAGTGTGCATTAGACGGTCAACATAGGTCTGGACAAGGCGAGCAAGCTGTTTTATCAAAACAACTACATTAGCATCGACACATTGAATGAATACGGAGATGTCATCCTTCCGTACCGGAGTTGATGAACGTGATTCGGAAGTACGAATTAACTGGGGATTTGGCAATTGTTCCCGGGAGAAGCCGACAGCCAATTGCGCCACAAATTGTTGAAGTGACTGTTACCATGCATGTGATTACTGGACGCAGTGCGCGATGTTCAGATTGTGCACGATGTGTGTCCCGACAGCTGAATATTCCATGGTCGACAGTTTTAAAAGTGCTTCGAACGATTGTGAAACGGTATCCGTACGACTTTCAGACTGTCGTGAATGCAGATGGTCGTAACACTGAGCAGCGTTGGTAACCTGGAACATAGACGTAAGCGATTATTACTCACATGTGGAAATTAAAATGTATTTCTTTCAGGAGTTTGTTATTTCTCTTCCGCTTGTCCTTACAAAAATTTACGGAAAAAAGTTTCATTGTCCTATGGTCACTCGTTTTCCACGGAGGTCCTCTCAAGTAGCGAAAGTTTAATTATAACCACTCTGCATTGTGCGCGGAGAACAAGTAATGGACTCCCCGCAACATTCTGTGTCATCTCCCACCGTTGTTAGGAGACTAGCAACATCCAGACCAAGAAATTATCATCTCATGCTTAGGTTGCCATTGACACCACACTGCGTTTCGAGTGATACCTTGCCCAGGACCGTGGACTGCTGATGAATGGCGTCGCATTGTGCTCAGCGATGAATCGCATTTATTCCAATCTTTTAGAGAGGTACAACGGTGTTACTCGTGGCATCATGGTGTGGTGAGCCACTGGCGTGCGACAATGTAGTATATTGTCCTTCTACAGGGCAAGGCTCGTCCACTAATGGTTCGTGTCTGTATGAACTGTCTGCGTGATGCTGAGGTATGCCAGTGGCCAACAAAATGCCCAAATCTGTCCCCGATAGCACATGTGTGGAATTAACTCGGACGTCAACTCCTTCCCACTGCCAGTATCCACGATATCGAGGACCAATTGTAAGAATTGTGAGCCAGCTTGCCTCAGGAGAGGCTACATTGACTTCCCAATCGAATCAATGCAAGCATCTAGCCCAGAGGGGTTACAATGTCATATGATAAGAGGGCTTATGCTGCTAAGTTCTTTGTAAATTTCATTCCATCTTGTGATCACTGAAATAACATCACATACCGTCTCAGTCCGTAAAGTTTCGTTTCCTGCTCCGCTTCTGAGTGCAGTACTTTTCTTGTCAGGCATTGCATTTTGGACGTGATGGTTTTCTTTATTCTTTTCTGAAGCCTTATTTAGTAGGTAATTGCGGAATAGAAATTCAACAAAAATAACGGAGAAAGGTGTGACTGTAACTGATCCTGAGGCAGCTCGCCTTCAGAACAAGGCTTTTGACATTTATCAACAAAAATCAGTCGAAATATTTTGCTAACGTTGGCTGAAGGAGAATATGGAAAGAACAATAATAGAAGAAAAGTCCACAGCCGGAGACCTAGAGGACGCGCGCCATTACTGTGGATAAACCATATTAAGAGCTAGACCGGGATGGGGCTTGCAGCAAGCACGTCACCATGCTCAAGACATAAATTCGTGGAGACAGATCGTGAAGGGGCTTAACACGTGATGCCATTACACTCTTGCTTACAAGGGAACCTCCCCATCGCACCTCCCTGATTTAGTTATAAGTTGGCACAGTGGATAGGCCTTGAAAAACTAAACACAGATCAATCGAGAAAACAGGAAGAAATTGTGTGGAACCGTGAAAAAATTAGTAAAATATACAAACTGAGTAGTTCATGCACAAGATAGGCAACATCAAGGAGAACGTGAGCTCAGGACCGCCGTGGTCCCCTGGTTAGCGTGAGTAGCTGCAGAACGAGAGGTCCTTGGTTCAAGTCTTCCCTCGACTGAAAATTTTACTTTCTTTATTTTCGCAGGGGTACCCTCGTAAACAAGGAAACGACGTCAAAACTCACCATGATATCTGACTCATCCAACCTGAAGCTATCAAGGCGTTTAACAAAATCCACGGAATTACGGATGTGATGAGGGCATTTACCCACATAAGGACTTGTTTACGAGGGTAACCCTGCGAGAGTCACTAGAATTGATTAGTCAGAAGTTTGACGAGAAGACCACTGAACTTTTTAGTCATGTCTTGACTTCCACGTATTTTCTTTTTAATGGAGAATACTACGAACAAACGGAGGGAGTCGCCATGGGTAGCCCACTCTCACCGGTGGTAGCGAATTTTTATATGGAGAACTTCGAGGAAGAAGCACTGTCGTCATCCGAATGGAAACCTACTTGCTTTTTCCGTTACGTGGACGACACGTTCGTCATCTGGCCACATGGTATGGATAAACTCCTTGACTTCCTTACCCATCTAAACTCCATACACCCCAACATCAAATTCACTATGGAGACTGAAACGGAGGGTAAATTACCTTTCCTTGACGTCTTGGTCAAGAGAAGGGCTGACGGCACCCTAGGTCATGGGGTGTATCGGAAGACAACGCACACTGATCTGTATCTGCACGCAGACAGCTGCCACCACCCTTCACAGAGGAATGGGATACTTAAAACTCTAGTACATAGGGCGCGCACTATCTCTGACGCAGAGAGTCTACCCCAGGAATTGGAACATCTGAGAACTGTATTTCGAAAAAATGGGTACTCAGAGTGGCAGATTCAACGTGCTCTCCGCCCAACCACTGCAGCACAACCTGTTGAGATGGATGAAGTCACGAGGGAGGAGGTAGGCACTGCATTTATTCCATACACAGGCGCACTCTCGGGGAAAATCGCCCGCATTCTGAAGAAACACCGGGTCGGAACTGTGTTTTGTCCTCCAAATAAAACTCGTGCACTGGTGGGGAGCGCCAAAGATGACCTCGGTTTGAGGAAGGCCGGCGTGTACCAGATTCCGTGTCAATGTGGCAAGTCGTATATTGGTCAGACGATGCGTACCGTCGAGGATCGATGCCGTGAACACCAGAGGCACACTCTACTGATGTATCCGAGCAAGTCGGAGGTCGCTGAACATTGTTTGTCGGAAAATCACGCCATGGAGTATGACCGTACGAGGATTCTGGTACAGACGTCGAGATACTGGGACAGCGTTGTTAGAGAGGCCATCGAAATTCGCACCAATGACGACCTCATAAACTGTGACTGTGGCTATAATCTTAGCAAGGCTTGGGAACCAGCGATTGGGTTAATCAAAAGTAAATCGAGCAAACGTATAGTTGTGACGACCACGGCGGACAGAGCCATCACACCGACGTCATCTCAGACGCCGTCGCAATCTGTTCCACCGCGCGACCGTGGTGCGGGGCGCGGACGGCGGAGGGAGCGCGCCGCGGGCGGAGGGTAT
Organism: Schistocerca nitens; assembly: GCF_023898315.1. NCBI lineage: Eukaryota > Metazoa > Arthropoda > Insecta > Orthoptera > Acrididae > Schistocerca > Schistocerca nitens. The sequence goes on along the minus strand of NC_064619.1, from coordinate 404,773,509 downwards.
TTAAATCGGCCGCCGCCGCGACCGAACCCAGTTCTCTCTGAGCAGCCATAGCGTACGGATCTCCTTGCCGGCACGTTCACAGGAGCTCAGTCCGTCAGTTCACCTGATGATGGCGACATGTATGATCGCCGAAATATTGTGCCCGTTGGACACTATAGACCGGCAGCACACCCGTGGATATTTTGATTATCAAATACGCCGGGAAAAACTCAAGAATCACATCGAGCGAATGATTTTCCCACCCAGATCGCCCGACAAGAATACCATCGAAAATTTGTGGGACATAATCGAGAGGGCGGTTCGTACACAAAATCCTGGATCGGCAACACTTTCACAATTATGGGCGGCTATAGAGGCAGAATGGCTCAACATTTCTGCAGGGGACTTGCAACGACTTGGTGAATCCATGCCGCGTCGGGCTGCTGTGCTACGCCGGTCAAAAGGAGGTCCGACACGATGTTAGGAGGTATCCCATGACTTATGTCACGTCAGTGTACACTATGTAGAGAGTTCTGAAGACTGGTAACAGTCCATACCTCCAGTTATACAGTAAGTTATCAGCACAACATCACCAAAGCATGTCTTTTGGCCAAAAAAAAAAAAAAAAACGCTTTATATTTTTTACATTTACATGTTCTGGACCTCATGAAGATGCAACTGGACGAACTAGCGATAACTAGCTTCTAGTATTAGTAGCGTAGGTAATGTATGCCACGATTCAGAGATGATAACTAGTGGCCCGAAACACAACGCTGATAGTCTTCTGAACATTGTGACCTGTTGTTGTACGTGCAAAGTCGTACATGAACCCTTTGTTTCGTCCTTTCATATCACTGGCTATTCACCCAATGTCCGTATAAAAATTTTTGCACACAGTCACAAAAAAAGGCATTTATATTTAATTTGGTTAACGCGTTCACCGTAGCCGTCGACCGAGAAATACCCCTAAAAGGCGATGCACATTCCAGCTTAATCTTACTTGTAACGCACACATCTTTACACCTCTCCTGCGTGTACCTGCTCATATTTTCAGAAGATGCTGTAAAATTTGATCTATGGAACACGATGTTGTTGTTAGTGATTTTTTGTTGACACATCCTGATAAATTGTGTTGATATGCCTGGCTGTTACTATTATTCACGCTTTCGTAGTTGCTCTGGAATGGTGAGCGGCCTCAAATGTCCACTCAAGTACGCGCTTACCTCAACAGACCTTGAGTTTCTAACTTTCGCGCGAGACTTGCCGGCAGAGCAATTTTACGCCATTGACAAATATCGGTCTCGTTCTATTTCTTTACTCGTCTGTTTCCATTAAAAAAAAGAACGCCGAAAATATTAATCCTTTGACAGATTTTGTACATATTTTGGAGCATCTCGTGGTAGAGATTCTTCAGTATGCTTGCCTACTGTCGTCAAACTGTATATAGGGTGAATCACGTAAAACTCGCACTGCAGATATTGCGGAAATGGAAAGTGCTATTGATGTACGGTTTTCACAAAACGATTTGGCAGTCAAGGACTCGTATTGTTAGCCAATCAACAGATTATAATATTTTTAATGCAAGCATACACTTTTTTGAATGGAACAGTGCCTGTTGACATCCACAGACTAAAAGTAGGGTAAATTAGAATGTCAGTCGTGTTTTTTTTCTTTTTTTTCAGGATCCTAGTGCTAGTCTTTTACGAGATATCGTATTTTGAGAAGTTCCCACACCGACCAGTTGTAGCACACACTAAAGAACTCTACAGGTCCACATTGTAGTTATGTGAATTGGGCCAAGCCGGACGAGGTCCAGGTCCTGTGCGTCCAATCCAACGATTTGGAAACAAGTCGTGAAGACTTGCTGTAGTACTTCGTGCACTATGGGCTGGATAGCCATCATGTTGGTACCACAGGTTCCTCCAAGTCTGCAGAGGAACGTCAGACGCATGCGTGGAAGATGGTCTGTTAGGAAGCTGCAATATTTGTGCGCATTCAGTGTTTCTTCCTAAACACTGGCGTATAACTGATGATTCACTTTCTCAAACCACATGTTTACTCACCATGGACGCTGACGTTCCACCTGACGAAGCCAAAGGCGGTTGTCAACAGAACAGTAGTGCATGTTTCGGCGGTTTACCAGGCCGTGGTAAGTAAATGTGGCTTCATCACTAAAGAAGTTACATGATAAATCTGGAGTATCCTGCCTTGTGCCCATGCGCAGAAGTTAACACGATTCACATTGTTGACTCATGCGACTTCCTCGTGGGATTGCGCGGAAACTGACGTGCCGATCCACTGCAGCAGTAGGAAGAACATTAAGTTCCCATCTTCTGTCATCACTTGTTTCATTCTGTTACGTTGTGTAGATGTTGCACTAAAACTTTCACGTAGCTGGTTGAAGAGGTCGATACATAATTTCAAAGATGGCTGATGTCTATTGGAATATCTCGCCGCACACACTGTACAAGAACGTGCTGCATTCTTGCTACAGTCTGCTTTTTCTGCACTGGTAAATCCCATCGTCCACTCACGCCTATTGCTTGGACTGTCCCACTCTGATTAGCAAGTTGGAGTGTACTCAAGGAACACACAAGCAGATTGTAAGCAAATATAACAACATCCTACCTAACAACTACGCAGGTAGAATGGCGCAAACAAGTATCGCCGTGAAAACTTTTCCAAATACAATATCTCGTAAACGACTCGCAGTAGACTCCTGCAACAAACACCACTGACATTCTAATTTACCCTACTTTTAGTTTGTTTATGTCAACAGGCATTTCCATTGAAAAAAGTATACGTTTGCACAAAAAATACACTTTCTAAGTCTTATTACAGTCTGCTGATGGCTGACAATACGAGCTCCAGACTACTAATCCATTCTGTGAAAACCGCACATCAATAGCACTTTCCATTTCCGATATATCTGTGACGCAATTTTTAAGTGATTAATCCTGTATAAACGTATTCCGGAGCACTTTAATGTCGGAGGGAGGAAATGTGTGTTTTAAACCGTATCGATACCGAAATGAAAAGAACTGTCTCTCTTGGTTAAAATGTAGCCAGGAAATGACCCGTAGTTTGTGGAAGGAGACGTCTTGGCATTCATCTGAAAAGATTTAGGGAGAACACGAAGAATGTGCAGTAGTTGTACCGAATTGGCACGTGATATGACGTCGATTCGTGACGAGTACGAGTCCACAATTATCGTAAACAGTGCATCACGTCGCCCGCTCAATGATGGAAGCGACGTCGGCTGATTTACAGGTGAGGGTTGATTAGAGTATTAGGCTGAATGTTGGAAGGAATCTGTTGGATTTGCTAACTCATTACTGAGTAATTCCATTTCTACGGGTAAAATGATGATAAAGAGGACAACCTCGTGGGTTGATGATGCTCAGCTACCGCTTAATGGCAGTAATTAACGTAAACAGATATATGGAAGAAAATTTTGATTGTAGTCCTTTGTCTTTTTTATTTCCCTTTCGCTATAGGCCATTGATCTTGACAACCATCGTTGATAGAATAGTCACTTTCTTCGTTTTGTTAGTCAACTGTAGAAGTAATTACTTCTTGGAAGAAGTCCTTCATACACTCCTGGAAATGGAAAAAAGAACACATTGACACCGGTGTGTCAGACCCACCATACTTGCTCCGGACACTGCGAGAGGGCTGTACAAGCAATGATCACACGCACGGCACAGCGGACACACCAGGAACCGCGGTGTTGGCCGTCGAATGGCGCTAGCTGTGCAGCATTTGTGCACCGCCGCCGTCAGTGTCAGCCAGTTTGCCGTGGCATACGGAGCTCCATCGCAGTCTTTAACACTGGTAGCATGCCGCGACAGCGTGGACGTGAACCTTATGTGCAGTTGACGGACTTTGAGCGAGGGCGTATAGTGGGCATGCGGGAGGCCGGGTGGACGTACCGCCGAATTGCTCAACACGTGGGGCGTGAGGTCTCCACAGTACATCGATGTTGTCGCCAGTGGTCGGCGGAAGGTGCACGTGCCCGTCGACCTGGGACCGGACCGCAGCGACGCACGGATGCACGCCAAGACCGTAGGATCCTACGCAGTGCCGTAGGGGACCGCACCGCCACTTCCCAGCAAATTAGGAACACTGTTGCTCCTGGGGTATCGGCGAGGACCATTCGCAACCGTCTCCATGAAGCTGGGCTACGGTCCCGCACACCGTTAGGCCGTCTTCCGCTCACGCCCCAACATCGTGCAGCCCGCCTCCAGTGGTGTCGCGACAGGCGTGAATGGAGGGACGAATGGAGACGTGTCGTCTTCAGCGATGAGAGTCACTTCTGCCTTGGTGCCAATGATGGTCGTATGCGTGTTTGGCGCCGTGAAGGTGAGCGCCACAATCAGGACTGCATACGACCGAGGCACACAGGGCCAACACCCGGCATCATGGTGTGGGGAGCGATCTCCAACACTGGCCGTACACCACTGGTGATCGTCGAGGGGACACTGAATAGTGCACGGTACATCCAAACCGTCATCGAACCCATCGTTCTACCATTCCTAGACCGGCAAGGGAACTTGCTGTTCCAACAGGACAATGCACGTCCGCATGTATCCCGTGCCACCCAACATGCTCTAGAAGGTGTAAGTCAACTACCCTGGCCAGCAAGATCTCCGGATCTGTCCCCCATTGAGCATGTTTGGGACTGGATGAAGCGTCGTCTCACGCGGTCTGCACGTCCAGCACGAACGCTGGTCCAACTGAGGCGCCAGGTGGAAATGGCATGGCAAGCCGTTCCACAGGACTACATCCAGCATCTCTACGATCGTCTCCATGGGAGAATAGCAGCCTGCATTGCTGCGAAAGGTGGATATACACTGTACTAGTGCCGACATTGTGCATGCTCTGTTGCCTGTGTCTATGTGCCTGTGGTTCTGTCAGTGTGATCATGTGATGTATCTGACCCCAGGAATGTGTCAATAAAGTTTCCCCTTCCTGGGACAATGAATTCACGGTGTTCTTATTTCAATTTCCAGGAGTGTATGTATATTTTAGTGAAGACTTAAATAGGCGGACAACTAAGGCGGTCCCTTTCCTAAGGGCTGCTAATTTGAAGAGAGATACTGAGGCTTTTTTATCGTTCAGAATCCTGTGAAGGCCTACGTTTATGAGAATTCAATCCCACAGTCGTAAGGGAATTTGAGTTCACTCATCTCAAATGCGAATCCGTTCCCTTAACCAATGCACCATCTCACTAATGTACATTTTGCGAAACGATTGTAGTGTAGAGTACGCCTGAGTGGTTAAGTGGATGCCAACTTATAAAAGAGTAGTTTAACTCCAAGGTTAAGTCGGTCATACGACTTTTTTTTCAGTCACTTACTGCTTCTTACCCCCCCCCCCCCCCCCCCCGGGCAACGATTTGTATGTGTGTGTGGTTTTGTGGTTTGGTGTGTAGTGCACGTAAAACTCTAGTTCCTAGGGAAGTCAGTTCATTAGCCGGATGGAGGCAACGGCATGTCTTCAATGGGCCCTTGCACTGTGCCGTTTAAATCAACCTTTGGAATGGGGATAGCCGTAGATTAAATTTTGAATCCCTGTACTGCTTAGCGTACTTGTTTTGTATGACAAGTTAAGACTTTGTGCCGAACTGCGACTAGAACCGAATACTTGGGTTTCGCGAGAAGTCCGCTGCCAGGTACGCTGAACACATCTCATTAATCGATTCAGTCGCTGAACCAGCGGGCTCTGCATCTACGTGTACACTCCACGAGACACCTTGTGGTGTGTGGCAGAGCGTTACTCCAGTCGCGAATCGTGCGATGGAAGATTGTTTGTAAGCCTCCTTGAAATGACTCTTCCCTGCGATTTTACCTTCACGGTCTTTTTGCGAGATGTCTGTAGAAATAAGCGGTATATTGATTGACTTTTGTAGTAACGTACGCTTTTTGAATTTTAACAGTAAACCACATTGTGTGTGCACAACTGTTCTCTTTGAACATGTCATAACGGTCGGATGAGCATCACCGTGACGCTTTCGCGCTTATCGAACTAACCTCTGACGAAACACACTATCCTTTTTTTTTCTTTTTTTTTTTTTCTTCTCTCTGTTTCGTCCATCAGTCGATTCTGGCATGGGTTTCTCCTAATTTCAGTCATACTCAACAGGTGACTCCCCTCGATGATCTTATCTCTAAGAGAATGGGTAGAGCGAGCCACTGGTTTGTGTAAGATGCTTCATTGCAAGCAATCAATATTATAATTTACGATCCATGCGTCCCAGCAAAGGCAATTAGATGCGGAGCAGACATAAAATAATTTGGACCAAGAAGTAGAGGCTGGATCCTAGAATACGACTATGAATGGTATTAGTGCATGTGTAAAATAATACCAATGTTTTATGTACTGCTTTCTTTTTGATCAGCAGAAATGCTACCTCTAATTGTTAGATAACAACTACAAATTGTCTCACAGTCAATCGGCCTTTATGAATTTCAAACAGATCCGCTTAGTTGTGCAGTTCTATACAATAACGACTGTAGATCATTTGCGGGCTTTTGTCTCTAATGGCGGAAACGAACTCGTAATAATGTATACACTTCATCTTTCTCTACTGAAAGGAAAACGTGAGACGGTAGACAGAGATGTGTATTTGATCGTTATCTGTAAGTTTACATAATCTGGGATCGAGGTTACTCATTGAATTACTACTTAAAATTTTATTAAAAATTTACGTCATAATCTATAGCTACGATGGAAGGCGAAATACATGTGATATACTACACTTCTCCACAGCCTCAGGCTTTTGGTTGAAATTAAATTATTCTCCCATTTATTAGAACTACCTTGTATTGATTACGTGGTCTACTGAGTATGGTAATCGGATTCCCTATCGTGCGCAGATTACTAACTTGCTAGATCTAGTTAACGTATACTCTTCTAGAGAACAGAATGTTTTCAGTCCCAAAAGAACCCTGAGGAGAAGCAAAATTCCTCGTGTAGCTATTCTTCCGGAGGTGTTCACACAGACGGACGTCTTAGAGTTTGGAAGGAAAGGAAAGCAGCCCATGATTAGGTGAAGCTTTGAACCGTAGCTGTCAGTACACTGCCACGAAAGGCAGGGTTCCCGGCTCGCGACCCCGTCAGGCACACAGTTTTAACTTGTCAGAAACAGTCAGCGCAACGCATGATCTGCAGAGAGAAAATTCACAAAAAAATGGTTCAAATGGCTCTGAGCACTATGGGACTTAACATCTGAGGTCATCAGTCCCCTAGAACTTAGAACTACTTAAACCTAACTAACCTAAGGACACCACACACATCCATGCCCGAGGCAGGATTCGAACCTGCGACCGTAGCGGTCGCGCGGTTCCAGACTGTAGCGCCTAGAACCGCTCGGCCACCCAAGCCGGCAGGAAATTCACACTCATTCCCAACAGGTACTGGTTTGTGTCGGGAATTTTTTTTATAACCGTAGTATTCCTTTCAATGTTGAGGCTGTTTGCCCTCTAATCTTGATATTGCACTAAGCATCACAGAAAGTGGAGAGCAGCATTCTGTTCAATGTCAAGACTCATGTATAGGATGATGCAACAGATATCTAACACTTCTGCACCATTTACTCTTAATAATAAAGACGTGACCGGGCATTTGAGATTAACCTCTGGGGGTATTTCGCTTCTGTCTAGTGTAGGTGATCGCTAAGGACAGAGAGGAACTTTTCGTAATTGCGAGTTCTTGTGATCAGGGAATCGTGACTTGCCTCTCGGTATCGCTCAGAGCTCAGGCCACCACATTTTAAATGTTTTCTCTGGTGCACGACACAGGTACTTTCCAATTCCACTCTTAAATTCGCGCTCTGCAGATTGCTCACACCCTCTTGGCGTGTCCTGCTTCGGTTGGCTGCCCATGTAATGGCCTCACCGGTGGCGGCTTCGAGGGCCTACCTGCAGGTTTCTATGGCGGCGAAAGTTTTAAGGACTCGTAAAGCCTTGTCTGCGCTTATCACTCGAAATGAAAACTTCCTTTCACACATGACAAAGCAGACACCGCACTTACTTTGTTGTCTCGTCATTCATGAGTTACTCGCAGTTATTTACCCGGAATGCGAATATAGCAAGTAAGCCGTCCGACGTCTGTAACAGATGGTAAACGATGCCTGCTGACTGTACTCGAAACTCTCCTGACGTAACGTTTTCTTAGAACATAACAGTTAAAATAAAAGTAGCCTACGTCGCTCGTACGTGTATACCCGAGCGACTGAATACGTTCGTTCTGCGAACTGGCGGAGAATTTAAGCAGTAGCTGCATTCTAAAGGCAGTGGAGTCTCACTTCACAGTAAGAATGAAAGTGCTTGAGGACACATACCATTCATCTAGTTCACAAACGATGATACACTTCCGATTGAAAGTAAAGAGAACTCGGAAGAATAAATTTCCCTTACATTGCATTTTGTGGTAAACAACAAGAGCGCAGAGGAAGGAATTGGTGAAAGTGTACATTTGGTGTACCTCACTCTATGAAATTGAAATATAGACATTAAGAAAACTGGGAGGATTTGAAATTTGGTGCTACAGGAAGCTTTTAAGTATTTATAAAACTGATAAAGTACAAAATGAAGATTTGTTACAGAGAATAAGTGAGAACAGCATAATGCTGAGAAAACTTGCCAGAAATGTGGACATAGACGTTAGATGCTCAGGACTCTAGGCAGTGCGAAAATATGTTGAGGAGGAAAACTGTAAGAGACAAGGATTGGAAAACGTGCCACTGGTTGTTAAAGTCATAGGGACTAGCAGTAGGCGGAATGATGAGATGATCACTGTATTAAAAAGAAGAGAAGGGAGGGAAAGAAGACAGTGACTGCAGAACGACGGTTATACGCTAGCACGTATGTTTGCTTTCCACGCTTCATATGGCTGTGTTGCCAAAGCATAAGGAGAACGAGAGACGGGAGGGGAGTCCGCCGCAGATAAGCGACAGTCCTTCCTTTGCGACGATAGCATTTTTTGCAAACGTGCAGCTAATCTCACTGCGTTTACATTTACTCATTTTCTAGGTGCGTACACTGTGTTGCGTTTGTTGGACAGAGTAAATGTGAGCGTCAAGAATCCGCCTCCACTTGTACGTCAGATACCAAACTCGTACGGAGTCTTACATGTACTTGTAAAACACAGCGTTAATAAGTCCGGTAAAGTAGCGTGAAGTCGCTGGGAGTTTGGTAAGCGGAAAGACTGTTAATAAGGTTGACACTGCACCGATAAAGCACTTTACTAAAATAGTAGTCTGGCTCACATACAAACAGAGTTTAAGGAAGTTCGAAGGGACTCTCATCAGCATTCAACAATGATTGTGAACTATATACATTAATTTAAACGTGACCATACCAGCGCCACACGTTCGATTCATGTTCTCGTGAAGAAAATGCCGATAAAATTCATATATAGTGATGGAAGAGCATGACGATAGGATTCATTGTCGAAATGATAGGCGTGTCTTAAGAGCGGCTACAGAACGTCCCAAATTAAGAAGCCGAGTGTGTGATGCATGGTATTTTTGACTCCAGGCAAAAGACACTCGACGAAGGACGTTTTCAAAACCGTGCTTGGAAAGTTTAAAGAATAATCAGTTGAACTTTTGTGATTTTTGAGAATAGAATAAATGTAATTCACCACTACGCTACAGAGACCAATTTTCAGTCGAAACAGTAGTTCGGCGCAAGTTAATCTGCACAGAAATCCGTGACCACAAGCTGTTTTCGGCAGTGTAAATGACGACGACTGCTTTCTTTTTTGTTTTTTGCCTTATTCTCTGTTTTTGTATGGGCTGATGCGGGGCGCGAGCAACTTACGGTTCGAAGTAGGCGAAAGAATGACTGGGCTTCGTTACTCAAAATTATTGGACAATTGACGTGGAAAGTAGAAACAGAACACCGAGGGAGACGACGCAGTGCTTAGTAGCCGAAAGGACAGTAATTACAGTCCTCGCCCGGAGATGCAGTGATAGTTTGTTTTCTCTAACTACAATAGATTAAGACAAGTGGCGGGACGGTGCTTTTTGAAGATGACGCGCGTCCGATTTCCTTCCTCCATTCTGAGCGTGTGCTGTGCCACAAACGAACCAGCCGTCGAGGCTACGTTAAAGCCTAATCTTAGTCGCTTTTTCCAGTGGTTGCGGAAGCGACCAGGATTAGCGCACAAAATAGCGATCCGACACATCGACTGTTCTCTCGATACAGTCCATTTGGTTCCTTTCTGTTTTGTAACCGCAAGACATCGGTGAATGAGATAGTATTGTGTACAGCCAACGACTATTAGGCGAAGTTGCAAACACCATTATTTTTAGAGGGAATAATTAAATGTCACTTTTGTTGGAGTAATTTAATGATGAATGGTGATTATGGAGAGACATATGTTTCGTGGTTTGCAGAAAAACGTTATTTATTATGCTTTTTTAGGGTTCTGTATCTCAGTAGGTAAAAAGGGAACACTTATATGAACACTTTGTTGTCTGTCTAGCAGATTGTTATAAACCCTATTTATCAAAACGGATAGACGCATCAAGTCGAAATTTGTCACATGCTAAGGTCTGTGATTCCGTGGCGGTATAATACACTTCAGATTCGATGTCAGTGCAATCAAAACATATGGTCATTTATCACTTATTTTGATACTCCCAAAATCACTCGCTAAAACCTATAGCCTACTTCGCAATGACGTAGAATGATGAAATTGGGCAAGAAGGAAGGTTTCACAGTACACAAGTAAAGGAGAAAATCTGAAAATTGTTAATTTGTAATAATGTCACATGAAAAAATGTTTTGTCATTCGTTATCTTGCTTCAGACTTGAAGTGAAAACATTCTTGAAAGTCTTGAAACCCGTGGGATCGATATCTCGCCAGTATCTACAACGATAACGCAAAAATCGTCGAGTTCCTCGATTCCTGGAATCGATGGACTATCTACAGGGTGTTTCAAAAATGACCGGTATATTTGAAACGGCAATAAAACCTAAACGAGCAGCGATAGAAATACACCGTTTGTTGCAATATGCTTGGGACAACAGTACATTTTCAGGCGGACAAACTTTCGAAATTACAGTAGTTACAATTTTCAACAACAGATGGCGCTGCAAGTGATGTGAAAGATATAGAAGACAACGCAGTCTGTGGGTGCGCCATTCTGTACGTCGTCTTTCTGCTGTAAGCGTGTGCTGTTCACAACGTGCACGTGTGCTGTAGACAACATGGTTTATTCCTTAGAACAGAGGATTTTTCTGGTGTTGGAATTCCACCGCCTAGAACACAGTGTTGTTGCAACAAGACGAAGTTTTCAACGGAGGTTTAATGTAACCGAAAAGCGATACAATAAAGGATCTGTTTGAAAAATTTCAACGGACTGGGAACGTGACGGATGAACGTGCTGGAAAGGTAGTGCGACCGCGTACGGCAACCACAGAGGGCAACGCGCAGCTAGTGCAGCAGGTGATCCAACAGCGGCCTCGGGTTTCCGTTCGCCGTGTTGCAGCTGCGGTCCAAATGACGCCAACGTCCACGTATCGTCTCATGCGCCAGAGTTTACACCTCTATCCATACAAAATTCAAACGCGGCAACCCCTCAGCGCCGCTACCATTGCTGCACGAGAGACATTCGCTAACGATATAGTGCACAGGATTGATGACGGCGATATGCATGTGGGCAGCATTTGGTTTACGGACGAAGCTTATTTTTACCTGGATGGCTTCGTCAATAAACAGAACTGGCGCATATGGGGAACCGAAAAGCCCCATGTTGCAGTCCCATCGTCCCTGCATCCTCAAAAAGTACTGGTCTGGGCCGCCATTTCTTCCAAAGGAATCATTGGCCCATTTTTCAGATCCGAAACGATTACTGCATCACGCTATCTGGACATTCTTCGTGAATTTGTGGCGGTACAAACTGCCTTAGACGACACTGCGAACACCTCGTGGTTTATGCAAGATGGTGCCCGGCCACATCGCACGGCCGACGTCTTTAATTTCCTGAATGAATATTTCGATGATCGTGTGATTGCTTTGGGCTATCCGAAACATACAGGAGGCGGCGTGGATTGGCCTCCCTATTCGCCAGACATGAACCCCTGTGACTTTTTTCTGTGGGGACACTTGAAAGACCAGGTGTACCGCCAGAATCCAGAAACAATTGAACAGCTGAAGCAGTACATCTCATCTGCATGTGAAGCCATTCCGCCAGACACGTTGTCAAAGGTTTCGGGTAATTTCATTCAGAGACAACGCCATATTATTGCTACGCATGGTGGATATGTGGAAAATATCGTACTATAGAGTTTCCCAGACCGCAGCGCCATCTGTTGTTGAAAATTGTAACTACTGTAATTTCGAAAGTTTGTCTGCCTGAAAATGTACTGTTGTCCCAAGCATATTGCAACAAACGGTGTATTTCTATCGCTGCTCGTTTAGTTTTTATTGCCGTTTCAAATATACCGGTCATTTTTGAAACACCCTGTATATGCGTAATAAAGTCTGCACGGAGCCTCAGTGCGCGAGTCCTACTGGCTCCTGGCCAATTTTTTTTACTAAAGTTATCAATCTGCTAATGTAATACCGAAGTTAACGCGTTATGATTAATTCTTTTACATTATATCATTCTGTTGCAACTGTCATTCTCATATTACTGCCGCATTTTCTTGCAAGAATCCGGATAAATGTGGTTTATTTTTTTAATTAGGCTTTAAATTTGCCTCAGTAAGGGTTCTATGGCAGATCAAACAGTCTGATGTTATTCATCAGAAATTATTGCTATACTAGAAACTAATCGTGCTGTATTGATTGCACCCCAGAGTTATCGGTACCTGTTTAACAAGCTAGTCTGAGTGACTGTATTTACGTTACGTTCTGGCTCTAGTTGGCTGAAAGGAGAACGACCTGCTGCACAGCGAATGTCACGGTTGCTTGACCGTGTGCCGTGAAGACACGCGTGTGGCCGGCGGTTGCCAATCGCACTTACGTTACCAGGGAACTCGCCGCGGAATGCGGGATGGGCTGCGTCGTGAGGCAGGTGGTGCTCTCTTCCTCGCCTCTTGGGCCACCTGCACGCCTTGTTTTCGTGTGCTTTGGTTTTTACCCTTGCCAAAAAGAGACGAGCACACGCGCTGTTCATTTCATAGCAAAAATCACTAACTAGTTTTATTTGCTACTCTCCTGTCATACACCCTTATTTCACGTATACAGACTAGTCACCAAGAGACTATAATAGGCCGAGGTTTATTAGGATTTTGAGGTAGTAACCATACGCCTGTAACGCATTAAAAATGCATTCCATGAAAACTCAGTACTCCAATAAGGGTCGAATTGCCAGTAGCACCAATGCCTTTTAAGAGTCAGATTCATAATAATTATATAAATAATTTATATGAAACCCGAAAAATTGCCATAAAGTGAACTATACCGTCATCACACAAAAGCAGGTAATGAAGTGTTATTTTAAGCGAGTACCGGATTTATTCTGGCAGTGCTCTTATACGAGGGATGGAACTTAAATAGTGGCAACTATTTATTCACAATCGATGCAAGAGAGTTACATGTTTGCACCTGTTTCTGTCCTTCAAAGTAGTCACCAGCGTTGTGTAGAACCCGTTGCCAGCGATGTGGAAGGCGTAGAATACCGTTAGCAGAGCCTGTTCTGTTGATGGTGCGAATGGAGCGGTCTACTGGCTGTCGAATCTCTGGAACAGTTCTGAGGCGAATGCCACGAAGTGGCTCCGTCATCTTCGGAATCAAATCAAAGTCACAAGGACTTAAGTCCGGGGTGTATGGTGGGTGGCACAGTACTTCCCAGTCCCATTGACCGAACAGAGCACCACAGCGTGCGCTGTATGCGCCCGCGCATTGTCGTGCAAAATGATGGGCGGGTTGCGCAGAAAGTGTCGCCACTTCTTTCGCAAAGCTGGTCGCAGGCGATGCTCCAAAAACGACCAATCTTGATCCATCTCCGGTGTTCCTGTTTCGAAAACATGGTGACACCGTTACATTAGACCGCTAGCTCACAAGTGACTGTGTTTCCCTCGATTGTGCGCACGCCGGTGACGTGGAACGGGCGGATCCATTTGCTCGGAGGTAAGATAGGTATGTCAGCAGATTGTGCTAACCGCAACAATAGTAGATTCCATTGCATAGTGTCTCCACAGCAGTGTTGCCACTATTTAAGTTCGAACCTACGTATAATTCATTGTTTCCTAATATAACCCAAGTTTATACTATCTGTAGTTCCTTCGTAGAAGAGGTGTTTAACAGATGCACAACGATTCTCTCACCTTTAATGTGGAAATAAGGAAAACTGGAAATTTTTGTGTGCAAAATACGAAAGATTCGAATCATTACGACAACACTTTGACTTGAATTTATTTCACTCCACTCTTACGCTCATGCAATGCCGTTTGACATTCGTGTTGTCAAATATCCCGTGCTGCATATATACTCATAGAGAGAGAAAAACAAATTGTCCGACTGGGACGGAAAACGGTAGCTGTAATGTACATGTACAGACAAACAAATGGTGATAATTTCAGAAACATTGAGTAATTTATTAAAGAGAAGGAGCTTCATAAATTGAAGGAGGCAATAACGCGTTTGTCCACCTGTCACCTTATGCAAGCGTCCTGCTATGAAAAGAAATGGCACTCCGGACCATCACCCACATTGCCAGGCCGTAAGGCCTGCGACAGTCACGTCGGTATCCCATCATTATCCATGGCGTCTCCAGACACGGCTTCGCTAGTCACCGAGGCGCTCAGAACGAAGCGGGAATTATCATTGAAGAAATTTGTGCCGCAGTAATGACATTCCAGGCCAAAGACGAGTCTGAAAACGCCCCGGAGCGGTCTAGGGCCCTGCAGTCAGGGACTGTGCGGCTGGTCCCGGCGGAGGTTCGAGTCCTCCCTCGGGCATGGGTGTGTGTGTTTGTCCTTAGGATACATTAGGTTAAGTAGTGTGTAAGCTTAGGGACTGATGACCTTAGCAGTTAAGTCCCACAAGATTTCACACACATTTGAACATTCTGAACAAACGCCCCGGACGGCGGTGGAATACCAGCCTGACTGCCGCCCGCCACACGGCGTGATAATCAGGAGTGATGATCTAGGTTGCCATTTCTTTTCATAGCAGGACCCCTTTGGTTGTCATCCGCTGCGCTGTTACAGCGCACCACTACCTCGATAATACTCTATGCCCCATTCTGTTGCCTTTCATAGAGAGCCATCCTGGCCTTACATTTAAGCAAGATAATGCCTACATGGCGAGAGTTGTCTTCGTGCTTACCAGACCATACCTTGACCAGCAAGATCGCCGGATCTCCTCCCTGTTAAGAATGTATGGAGCATTATGGGCACGAGCCTCCAACCCACTCGGGATTTTGACGATGTAACGCGCCAGTTGGACAGAAGTTGGCACGATATCCCTCAGAGGACATCCAATAACTTGATCAGTCCATACAAAGCCGAATAACTGCTTGCCTAAAGGCCTGAGACGGACCAACGCATTATTGACTTGGTCAATTTTTGAAGCTCTTTCTCTTGAATAAATCATCCAGTTTTTTGGAATTGTGCTCATTTGTTTGTCTTTACATGTAGATGATATATACACGTACAGACAAAAAATGAGCACAATTTCCGTCACAGTCGGATAATTCCTTCGCAGTGGGTGGTGTTTTGATGAACTATTGTCATTTCTGTTCACCCTGTTTCTTTCACGCTTTGAGAGATTTATTAGAGTGACCACACATAACTTCTAGAAGTTCCCAATAATGATACTACGTGTGGATGGTAGTGTCGTATCTGAAAAATACTGCGTCTGAATAATACTAGTTTCGCTGTTTTTTTCTCTTGCCATTATTTTAAGCTTCAATCGGAAAAACTTGACAGGTCTCGAGAGGTCTGGCGCTTTGTCTACGACGAATATCGAGGTCACCGCTCCAGGTCGCTGATTTATTAATCAGACTGATTCTTATGCCGTCCCAAAATATGCCTTAGGTTGGATTTGTGTTCGGCTTCCGTTGATGCCAGTCTGGAAGTATCTTTTTTATCTCGAGTGATTTTGCTACTTCTCCTATGGTCATTCATATGTGCCGTAATTCAGTGGAATGTCGTTGCGATGACTTTTGGAGGGAGGAGGTGGAACCGAGGTAGCGTAGCACCGCTGACTCTTCTCTGAAGGACTAGGGTTCGATTTCCATCCGTTAATTGTATTTAGTTTCTCCGCCTTTTTAGCGAATCACTTCAGTCGTGCCATGCTGGCGCCTCAGAAGAATTCACGGGTGATTGCTTCGCCCATTCGCTTCGGTCGCAGGTTCTAATCCTGCCTCGGGCATGGATGTGTGTGATGTCCTTAGGTTAGTTTGGTTTAAGTAGTTCTAAGTTCTAGGGGACTGATGACCTCAGATGTTAAGTCCCATAGTGCTCAGAGCCATTTGAATCATTTTTTTAGCTTCGCCCATTAGAGGTAGCCCGTCTTCAATGACACACATGACGACAGGACGGCAGCATTGACGTGTGGTCATATGAGATTCGCACCCTCTCATAAAGTGTGTGACGAGTAACTCATTCAATCAGTCCGTAGTACGTTAGCGAGCGTGTGGTTGTGTGGGGGCAGACAAAAGGGTCTACATGTGCTGGGGCCAACGAGATACGCAGGCTCTGCAACGAACTTCTGACTTCACCACTAGTCGGCTTGTCCGCCACACTTCGTAAATGCTCGGCTCCATATGGGACTCACGGAAAATCAGTATTTAATTGGAAAAGTGCCCAATAAGATTCTTGATTTTGTTGTGTGCTATCTAGAAATTCCAAGCTTTTAAACTCGCAGTCGAGAATTAGTAAATTTGTCTGAAATAGTTACTCGCTCCCCGCCACAGACGGCTGCTGGCACTTGTAAGATTTGGTGTCACGTGTTGTGACGCATGCGCCACGGCTGTATTTCTCTTGGGTTTCGAATTATGGTTGCTGACCGATTGGGAAGGGAGGGAATGAAGGTTGGCACGAAACATTCTGAACACATCGAGGGACTTTCCCATCCATAACATTTGTGATCCTTGAATATTACACATGGCGACAGTCCTTAGAGATTTTCAAACACGCAGTACTTGGCTACTGCTCCGTCTCTGGTGTGAAATAGTGTACCCGTTCCACACAGTGCAGCCAATGGGCTCAATTTTGTAAAACCGACCAAACATTGTTGAAATATTCGTTTCTGCACACATCAAATGAGACACCCATGTTAATGCTTTTTATCGTTAATTCATTACGTAAAAAATACCGGGAAAAGACCTAAGTTGACAAAAAATTGTTGTTGATAGTGAAATACTAGAACAAGTATTTCAGCTGTCTTGGATGTCACATTACGTATCAATATGCCTGAGATACAGAGAATAAACTCCCAAAATTCTCCAACAAAAAAACAAACTATAAAGGATTTTAAGACCATGGCTGTATCATACGGAACTGAGTGTTAGTTACATATAAGCAAGAAGAGAGTGGAATTCAACTTGCAGCAATGACATTTCTCGCAGCAGTAAAAGGATGTAGTAAATTCGACAGAATTAAGAATGATAAAATTAGAATTGAACTGACCATCTATAAATTAGGAAATAATTTCAGGTAAACAGAAAAAAAATTGAATGAACAGTTAACATGATAAGTAACCACTGGTAGAACATAACGACGAAATGTACCATACTTTTTCCTCTGATGTGCCTACAATACTATCTGATCATAAATATTCATCCTCGATGAATGCCTCTATCGATTGTAGTTTTCAGCTGTTCTGTAAGTGGATAATTTGTGGCGCCTTTGAAATCAGCCACTCATTTTTAACTGTTGAAAATGCTAAGAGCAGACTGCTTATTAACTTTCATCAATTTTTGATAAATATCCATTGGCTGTAAACAATCAGTTTATGACGGCAGGAGTGTAGTTTGTCGATTTGAACTGAACACACACAAAAATGTAATTTAAGTAGCCGTACAAACAAAACAGTTCTGCACATAGAGTTGGAACTTACTTTAGCGTATATTGCGCAAGGTATACAAAAAAGTTCATTAATATCTCCCCACCCAGGTGCCAGACATAGAAATTTGGTTAAAATCACCGTACAGCCATCCAAATAGTTTTTTCCTGGTTCCCCCAAACCGATTAAAATGAATCCAGAAATGTTTCTTTTAAAATGAAACACGTATGACTTCCCGTTCAGGTGCATTCGGTGCGTGAGCTCCTTCTCAAATGATCTCCTGAGCAGGACATTAAAATCCGGTATTCCTTCCTTTTATAAATTTTGCTCGCTTCTTACCGTAAGCCAATTACTAATAGCACAAACTATCCCTCAGTAGTCCTATTAGTTACTTCGCGTGCTCGCTTGGAACGAACAGCTATGTGTCAGGATATTTTTGGCGACATAGTGCACATTTAACTCTATAATTATATTGCGGACGGAGAACAATCGATCAGTAGGGTCAGTTGTTTGACGCTGTGCGCCACCGTATACAGCGACTTTGGTGCTTAAGGACACGTCGTCTTGAGGCTTTGGGCGTGTCAACTTCCGTGGCATTTGGGACTGCCCGCGATTCGTCTCTGGACAAACACTCAAGCACCATCCTCACAGCAGTGTAAGCCAGAGGTACATTTTATGCACAGTGGGGCAGGTTTTCAAGGACCCAATAAACGTGAGGCTTTGCTAACAGAAATTATTTAACGCTGATAGTTTAAAAGATACAACAGATTCTTTAGGTTTTGTAACAGCTTTTATTTGATTGCTTTTTTTATCTGTGCACTGCTACAGCCCGGGTTCGAATCTCAGTGCAGCACGCAGTTTTAGATTGTCGTATATAATTAAGGAAAGCGAAACTTATACATAGAGGGTAGATTTTTATAAATTACTCTCGGTTGCGAAATTGAGTACGTGATGCAGTATTGACACCCAGTGCTGGACATGCAAACCGTCTTCAGGAATTTAAAGTGCTCCCATTTCATCTCTAAATAGTTAGAAACGTGTAGCAGTAATGTGGAGTCGCATACTTGATGCGACGATTAAACATATCACGCGAACGGCAAGGTTTGGGGTTTGCATTTTAATCTGACGGGAAGTTTAACAACACTGCATGCTTTTCTGCAGATGAAAAATTGCTTCTGCTTTACTTTCGGTAATGAAATAATGAGAGAGATGTGAGAAAATGAAATTCAATGTTGTTATACGGTCTCGCTCTCACTCCATAGCGCTCTGCTGAAGGCTTTGGAATTGAAGCCAGGGCACGGTCAGAATTTAGCATTAAATATTCCTTTTCTGCATTTGCGGCGTACGCATTCTTTCGTGGTGGACAACATATATGCGCAAGATTGTGAACTGGATTTCGATCGGAGCTGAAGCAGTTCGGTCTACTTTCTCTGTAACTTCTCGCAGTAAACAAGTCCACACCTTTACCAACCAGAATGACATATAGCGTACTAGTTTCTGCTGTCTCGAATTTTAAATTGGGTGTTCAAATATGAACCAGTATACAGCCCAAAATAATTGTTTATGGTTTTCGTCAGTTGAGAACCAACTGCCGTTAAGTACATCAGAAAATGCTTTTTAATCATCAGCTGTTTTATTTAGCCTGTATATCATCTATCAGTTTCGGTCATTGACCATCATTATCAAAACAGATCAGTTAAAAACAGATCCAATTTTCCCTTTAAGCTGATACAACATCAAAGTGAAACCGTCGAAACAACTGTCGTACCTCGTCATTGAAATACAAGCGAACATATTTCACAATTCTTCAACTCAAATAGACACTTTACCATCAATGGTAAATAAATTTTTGCACAAAGTACTACATGAAACCATCTTAAGCATGTTTCATTTTATTTTTGATTCTCTGATTTTTGTGTACGTTTCGAATTTCATGAGGCTAATAACACGAGTAAGATTTTCGTTCATCCATCTTGTGCAAATGGTAGTAACGTAGTACAGAACTGATATGAATTATTCGCGCTATAGATAATGCATACTACTGGCTAGAGTATCATGTGATATGTCGGTCTTGATATACTTTTTTAATAAGTGAATTTACCTTGAGAGAAAATGGTGAAAAATTTTACATGAAGTGATAAGAAATTAGATAGTTCGTTGCGGTTATAAAAAAAAGACAACGCGCGTAAATGATTTCTTGCTGTATCCTTGGTAAAGACTAGTCATCCATTGAAATAACTCAGAAATATGCGTAGGAGGCAAATTAGTGTCCCGATGAACCGTCTACATCCAGAAATAGTTCAAAATTAAGTGTTTACAAACACATAGTTTGTATTCGTGAATTGCCGTCTACCGAAAGTCGATGTTAAACAGCAACTAATTGTTGAATATTGTATCTGTGAAATCAGTTGTTGGTGCGTATATGTGTTCGAGCGTATGAAGAGACGAAATAATTTACTATTCGGAATATGCACAAAATTTGCATACACGAGACAAACAGCTGGTATCTTAGCTTTCATAGCTCTTTTTCGTTTAGAACAGACCACCTAGAAGGATCTCGACAAACTGTTATGGAAATGCAGTGCAGATTTCTCAAAATAGCAACAGTTAAATATGTAAGCATCAGGGATCTGAAACTATTCCGTCAGTGATTTAATGTTACTTGCAATCAAGTTTCCTATTTATTTATTTCTCTACGGAGTTTTCCACCCTTACCGCCTGTAGGAAATTTGAGATGCGTTACTGGGAGTTAAGCTATGATCGGTCGTTTTTCTTTGCAATGTTGCTTCAGTATAAGGCCGATGGTAGTCCATTGTCTCAGAGTGCATCAAATTGTGTCCTATTCTGACAGATTTCTTTCTGCATTTTCTCTTTCTTATTGTGAGTTGAGAGCTTGCAATTTTTTGACCTCTTGTCTCTTGTCTCTTGTGTCCTGGAGACTGAAACGAGGCAAAGGAGGTTAAATTTACGAGATCTGCAGGCCCTTGAAGATGTCCCATTCTTCGAGTTACAGCGAAGGGCAGCTGCGTGCAAAAGTAATGGACGAGATCTTCGCTTAATGCTTGAAGAAACAGCACTTCATACCAAAAGCTTGTAGGCGTGTCTGCTGCCATTATAAACCTCTTTGCGCGTACACTGAGCGACGTGCCGCAGTGCCAAGCAGTTAAGTGTGAATTGCATATTAGTCATGTATATGTATGATGAGCGTTCAGTAAGTAATGCAACACATTTTTTTCTGAAAGGCGGTTGACTTTATTCCCTACTCTTTTGGCTACAAAACCCTATTTTTCAACATAATCTCCGTTCAATGCGATGGTCTTGCGCCACCTCACTATGAGGGCATATATGCCCGCATGGTACCACAACCAGACAGCGAGGTCATCGGTCTCATCGGATTAGGGAAGGATGGGGAAGGAAGTCGGCCGTGCCCTTTCAGAGGAACCATCCCGGTATTTGCCTGGCGTGATTTAGAGAAATCACGGAAAACCTAAATCATTCGAGGTCGGAGACAGCGTCTTGTTGCCTGAATAACCACCCCATAAACCACACACATGGGGGCAAAGACGGCAGCCGGAAGGTGCGAGATCCGGGCTGTAGGGTTAGTAAGGAAGAGGTTTGCGCGACCTTGTTTTGATGATGACAGACGCCTCTCCCAACGACTCACCGTGCTTTTTTTCACTGCCAGGTTATCTGCAAGGGGCTACGAATATCTGCGACGTTCTGGTTTTCCGTCAAAAGAAACTCAATGACAGCTCTCTGCTTGGAACGCACCTCCGTTACGGAAGTATTTTGAAGGCTGCGTATAGCACCGACGACTATCGCAACTTCATGAAACTGTAGGGGCTGTAGCGGTAATATTCCATGTCCCGCAACAAATTCCTCATTTTTTCAACCGTAATTGTACGAGAAAAGAAATGTATTGCGTTACTTGCTGAACACCCCTCGTAGATGGTTCGACCGGAGCAGGTTTCCTCGCTTTTACGTTTTCCATGGTTTCCCTTAATAATTTCATGCAATTGATGCGTATGAACTTGCCCTGGCAGAGTTTCTTCCACATCCTGTCTAATGCCAGCGTATTGTACATCTCTAATGGCGTCGAAGTCGACGAGATGTTGCATTGTAATCTTCCTTTCATGCTTATTTTGGCAGGATAGGCAACTGGCAATATATTGTAGACAGTGCTCTCTCGGTTACTATTTATGTGCAACCAAGAAGGAACTTATTACTATAGTTTCAATATCACTGAACGGATTGCTATGGATGTGCACGTGGAATATCGTTGTCGTAAGACCTAACAGCTAACACAGAGTTTTCGATGCTGTGTGGCTATGTTGGTGTCATCTTTTGGGTCTCAGAACATGTATCCACAGATTAATGAATCCTAGGGATTTTCTGATGTAGCTTCAACCTTTGATGATGCGCTGAGGATAAAAATAACGCCAAGTTAATGTTGAATATATTCCGTCTGTGAACAGTGCACCTTAGATTCCTTATGAACTATGTAAATTGCTGGATGTGCTGACTGTCAGATCAGATGAATTGAATGGCGTATCATCTTGTACAGTAGGGATTCTCAAACTTTTTCCGTTGCGTCCCCCTTCTGAAACAAATGAAACGTATTACCCCCCCCCCCCCCCCTCTCTCTCTCTCTCTCTCTCTCTCTCTCTCTCTCTCTCTCTCTCTCTCTTTTCCACTCGCTCTCCCCTATACTTTCCGCCCTCAGAACTTCTCATAGAAGGCACAAAAACGGCCTCCGATATCTAATTACTTCTAATTACTGGTCATGCATTTGTATTATTTAGAGATGTTGAAGGTTAACAATTACAACTAGTTCATAAATAATCACACCGGCGGGTGCAATTATTGTAATCGAACAAATGTAGGTTTTTCACTTCATACCTTTTTACAAGTTTTTTCAGAAAGTAGTTAGTTAGTTAAAGATTATCTGTTTCTATCTATATTACATGTAATTGATGTAGAATGTTTTTACAATATAAGGATAACTACATATAAATCACAGCAGGAAATAATCAAATTAAAATGCCAATTTAAAAATAGTTCGATGTAAACTGATCATCCTAGAACGAAACTAGAGTAAAAATGCACGCGGTTCAAAATTCGGAAATTTTTTGACATTTGCATATTTAGTGTGATGTGTGTACTTGAATTTGTAAAGAAAGCAGATCCAATATTGCTTGGCTCTTTGACACAGCGTCTCGCTGCTGTCCAAGACCAATGTTTTGTCGTTATTAATGCCATTTCGTAAATTCGTCACAAATTGTCATTGGTGATTGTTACATATTCAGCACGTAGTTAACACTGCGGGTGATGATAACAGGGCCTGTGTGACGAAACATTACTAGCGACTTTTCTGAGCATTCCTGCTGACAGAATCTACTGGTCACTCCTTGTAAAGTAAGACAGCAAATTAACGATGGGGGAGCTTCCTAACTTGGTTCATGGAAATGAGAATCTGACGTTAGCAATATTTGTTCATCGGAAGTCTTTCTTATACGCACCCTCCGCCAGCGGGGCGCACCCCACACTTTGAGGACGGCTGTTCTACAATACCGTACTTACTAAAACGCTGTAAGTGTTCAAACCAATCTTCGTGTTGATGACCGTTTCACTTGATCGTACTGTAGAAGCTTCTACGCGATAAAAACGTCATCGTTATCAACAGGAAGCGGTATCATCATTTTGGTAGCTTCTCTTTTTAAAATCTCCATTTCTCCTGTTACTCCCATTTCCTTATTCTGCTTTTGTGCTGACATTTTCGAAGGTGACATCAGTAAAACATCCTTTTTCTGTGAAGTATATTGTTGGTATGGTTGTTTGCATAAACACATTTGATGTCTAATCTTTCCTTCGTCCTTCGGTCATTTTACGTGGTTACCGTGATACTTGGAGACAAAGTTAATGCGCTTGGACAGTGATGGAGGACAGTATCAGACTGGTGCAAATCACAACTTGCACTATGTGATCAAAAGTATCCGGACACCCTCAAAAACTATACGCCTTTCATATTAGGTGCATTGTGCTACCACCTACTGCCAGATAATCCATATCAGCGACCTCAGTAGTCATTTGAAATTGTGAGAAAGCAGAATGGGGCGCCCCGCGGAACTCACGGACTTCGAACGTGGTCAGGTGATTGCGTGTCACTTGTGTCATACGTCTATGCGCTAGATTTCCACACTCCTAAACATCCCTAGGTCCACTGTTTCCGATGTAATAGTGAAAATGAAACATGAAGGGATATATGCAGCACAAAAGCGTATAGGTCGAACTCGTCTGTTGACTGACAGAGATCGCCGACAGTTGAAGAGGGTCGTAATTTGTAATAGGCAGACATCTATCAAAATGGTTCAAATGGCTCTGAGAACTATGGGACTTAACATCTGAGGTCATCAGTCCCCTAGAACTTAGAACTAGTTAAACGTAACTAACCTAAGGACATCACACACATCCATGCCCGAGGCAGGATTCGAACCTGCGACCGTAGCGGTCGCGCGGTTCCAGACTGAAGCGCCTAGAACCGCTCGGCCACACCGGCCGGCAGGCATCTATCCAGACCATCACAAAGGAATGCCAAACTGCATCAGGATCCACTGCAAATACTATGTCAGTTAGGCGGGAGTGAGAAAACTAGGATTTCGTGGTGGAGTGGCTACTAATGAGCCACACATCACGCCGCTAAATGCCAAACGACGCTTCGCTTGATGCAAGGAGCGTAAACATTCGATGATTGAACAGTGGAAAAACGTTGTGTGGAGTGACGAATCACGGCACACAATGTGGCGATCCGATGGCAGGATGTGGGTATGGCGAATGCCCGGTGAACGTCATCTGCCAGCGTGTGTAGCGCCAACAGTAAAATTCGGAGGCAGTGGTGTTACGGTATGGTCGTGTTTTTCATGGAGGGGGCTTGCACCCCATGTTGTTTTGCGTGGCACAATCACAGCATCTTCTTGCTTCCCACTGTTGAAGAGCTATTCGGGGATGACGATTGCACCTTTCTACGCGATCGAGCACCTGTTCATAATGCACGGGCTGTGGCGGAGTGGTTACACGACAATAACATCCCTGTAATGAACTGGCCTGCACAGAGTCCTGACCTGAAGCCTGTAGAGCACCTTTGGGATATTTTGGAACTCCGACTTCATGCCAGGCCTCACTGACCGACATCGGTACCTCTCTCCAGTGCAGCACTCCGTGAAAAATGGGCTGCCATTCCCCAAGAAACCTTCATTGAACGTATGCCTGCGAGCGTGGAAGCTGTAATCATGGCTAAGAGTGGGCCAACACCATATTGAATTCCAGCATTACATATGGAGGGGGTCACGAAATTGTAAGTCATTTTCAGCCAGGTGTCCGGATACTTTTGATTACATAGTGTAGGTTTCGATGAACATACTTGCGAGCTGTATCCGTTCACCTACTTTACACGTAGTACCAGATCAAATACATTCTAGCTTCTTGCACCGCTAGTACGCTTAATCAACAGGTGTGACGAGTGTCTGACCTGCTGAGAACCAAGATCGGCACGACTGTGGAGTGAAAGCGTCTGAGAGTTGTTGGTAACAGTCGATTTCGCGCTGGGCCTCTCCGTGCACGAAGCAGAGATGAAGAGATGTTGCCTGTTGAGGTTGGTTTCTAGGCGCCCAGGAATAGTGCCCGCCGAGCGGATGTAGCAACGCGGCCGGTCATGAAGTCGTCCCGCTGTCAGGATTGCGTTTCGCCACGCCATGCTGCCGGGCGCCGCAGAATGCAATCCTCTGCGGTTAGCGTACCGACGCCGCGAGTAGTGAGGGTGTTTCATTACTTAAGCAGCTACTGTTCGCGTGTTGTTTGAGCAGCTAACAAAAATACCGGAAACGAGAAATAGCAGCCGCATTTGTCCTCAAGTTTTCTCCTGCCTTTGCTTTCAGTTCAAAAGCTCAAATTAAGCAAGGTGTTACAGAAGTTAAAGGCCTCAACTATTATAGGGGAAGAGTGGGATTTGAATTCCCGTCCATATGTATACAATTGCGTGTTCCACGGTTCTGCTGTATCATTTCACGCCGTGTGCAATTTCCCTCAACGTTCCAAGTCACTTTCTTCAACATCCAACGTAATGATCGCGCTGGTGACGTTAGAGAAATCCGCTCTTGCATAGAGGGGTGTCTACAATTGGTACTCCCGCGCACCACCCATCTGACAAACATGCAGATAACGTAAATTGTCGAAAAAAGTTGCAGAAAGATGTTTTTAATACCTTTGGGTGCTGTACATAAAAAAGTCCCATCAAAGCTCTGGAGCACAATCTTAAGATAATCTCATAGGAGTGAGTCCTTGTCCAGTTAAGGCAGTGCTCTTTTCCATAACTTCTTTGTACTCATCAGGATGATTACTTAAGCAAGGCCACGTAATGTCTCTTTCCTCTTTGTTTACGAAACTGAGTCAGTTTCCCATCTCGCCAGTGTGACCAGTTCTGCAGTATTGTTCCAGTTCCAGTCCTTATCCAGACAGATATGGCAACAGACATCGAAAGATTTCAGATGGGAACTAAAATGTTCGGGGAACTTAAATACGAATCTTGGAAGAATATATACGGAAACACAGCGAGAAATGTATGCTTGAACATAAATGCAGGTGCCAGCAGAGCCTGCAGGTTGCGCTGACCACGAACTGCATGTGTACGATGCTCCCAATACGTAGCAAGTGTCAGTCATGGCCAGAACAGTGTTCTGTGTAGTTGTGAGTGCATTATGTCGGAGCCAAGTGAATTCGAGCGTGGAAACATTTTTGGTACTCTTGTGATAGATGCTTGCGTAACCAAGGTAGCCTAAGTTTTTAGTGTCCCAAGAGGCATCTTGTACAATATTTATAGCACATACACGGAAAGTGGAAAAACATCATCCGCGTATGAGAGTGTGTGTTGGATGATCGTGACGTACGGTCTATGAAGAGGATTGTGGTGGCAAAATACGGGGACGATAGCTGGAAAGTTCACTGCAGAATTGAATGTCGCAATTGCGAACCCGGTCAGCAACAAAACACACGAATATCTACAAGCTGGGAATTTAAGGGCGAGTTATAATCCCGAAACCACTCATCAGTGTTGCAAATTCCCTTAACTGGAAAACGTGGTGTCCCAGCCATAAACCCTGAACTATGGAGACATGGAAGAAAGTCATTGAGAAATGGAAGAAAGTCATTTAGTTGTTTCACGCTGTTTCCAACTTTTGGCCGAGTTGCGCCCCAAGCTTGAAACATGGCGGGGGTTCGGTGATGATGTGGCCAGCCATATCGTGGTCTTCCATGGACCTTATGGATACTCTACAAGGTCACATTAATGCGAAGAATTATCTGACTATTTTGGCTGATCAGGCCCATACCAAGGTACAGTGTTTGTTCCCCATTGGTAATACTGTGTTCAAAGACGACAGAGCCCCTGTTCAGACAGCTCGCATCGTTCAGGACTGGTTTTGTGAGCACGAGGATGAATTGTCATATCTCCCCTGGCCCCTATAGTCACCAGATATCAATATTATTGAGGCTTTGTAGTCTCCTTTGGAGAGAAGGAGACGCAATCACTCTCCATCTCCATCATCGTTACCTGATTTTGCCACTGTTTTGCAGGAAAAATGGGATAAGA
This sequence comes from Schistocerca nitens, assembly GCF_023898315.1. Lineage (NCBI taxonomy): Eukaryota > Metazoa > Arthropoda > Insecta > Orthoptera > Acrididae > Schistocerca > Schistocerca nitens. The sequence continues at coordinate 404,745,917 of NC_064619.1, read as the reverse complement.
TTCTTTTATACACCATGGAGGTTCTGTTTATTCAATCCGAGACGACTGGAAGCTGTTTTGAATGCCATCACTTTTCAAGCACCGTCTGAGGCATGGTAGTGTATTGTGTTTCTGGTGTTTCCGTATTTTTCTCAATCTCCTGTAGTTTTCAGAACTCTGTTGGGTAAATTTAGAGATTCTGTATTCGAAGAAGACTGTGCGACCGTTATGAGGATGTGACAAGGAAGGTTGGTGCAAGGAAGGTTGGGGCACGTTCACACACACACACACACACACACACACACACACACACACACACACACACACACACACACACACACACACACACACACCTTTTTTTCAGCCACTCAGTACGCGAATAGAACAGGAAAGAAAATCTTACGATGTACCTTCCGTCCCTACACTGTGCAGTGACTTTATGAGTGTGCATGCGGATATAGATGGAGAGGAACGTTGCTATCAGCGACCCATTAAAATGTAATAAAATTAAGAAGGAAGAAAAGTATCCTTTCTTTAATTTCCCGTGAGGTCAGTTTAAGACAGAATGTTTCGAGTGGATTCCTTTCAGTATTACTGTGAGGACCTCTCACTCTCACTTTTATTGTTTACAGTTGATTTTGACCTTCTGATGACTTTATTAGACAGTAAATGACGGAAACATCTGCACATAAAATAAGCGAGCTGCCATACTGTCTCCTAAATCGTTTATATACACACTGCCGGAAAAAAACATTAGTACACCATTTTAGAGGTTTCCAATTAATTTAGGATTTATTTTTACAACAGTGCATATGCAATACATGAAATGATTGTGTTTACAAATCAACAGCACAAGCGATTCTGAGGTACCAGGTATCGAACCATGCGGAAACACCCATATTAGTAGGCGGTGTAGCCACCACGGGCGGCAACGTGTGCGCTGACTCTTGCATCGAGTCGATGTACAGATGGCGAATACCATCCTGGGATACGTTATGCCACGCCTGCTCGACCTGTTCACGTAGCTCTGTAAGAGTTATTGGTTGATGAGTCGCACGAGTCACTTCTCGTCCCCCCATATCCCACACGTGCTCGACTGGAGCCTAGTCCGGAGATCGTGCTGGCGAGGGAAACTGCGGCACGTTTTGCAGAGCACGTTGAGTTTCATGGGAAGTGTGTGGCGAACATTATCCTTTTGGAACAACACTTCACCTTCCTTTTTCAAGAACGGCAAAAAATGGATCTGACAACATTCTGCACCTATGGAGCTCTGGTTAGCGTCCCCACCAGAAAAAAAGGTGAACAGGAATTATATCTTAACGTACCCGAGACCATAGGGCCTAGGTCGGGCCCAGTGTGTCTTGGACGAATGCACTCTACGAGACGGCGTCCACCATGTGTATGTCGTTGGCGCAAACGACCATCATCTGTGTGCAGGCAGAATCTGCTTTCGTCGCTGAAGACCACGGAGCGCCATCCCATCTTCCAAGTGATCCTCTGACGGCACCAGTCGAGCCGTGCACGTCGAAGCTGTGGCGTGAGTGGAAGGCGGGCTAAAGCTGTGCGTGCCCGTGAAAGGAAGTCCCGCCGCTCGGAAGGCCACAGTTTGATAACTTTCAAATTGTTCAGTTTTCTGTAGGAAGCACGGGAGCGTTTCCATTGTATGGTTGCCTGCTTGCTTCACACTTTGCACCAGACTGAGCCTTCTGGCTGTGAGCATTCTCTGTTAAAGAGTAGACACAGATGGCGCTCTGGTAGCTATGCCACTATGCTGTTTGTTAGCGGACGACGTTGAAACCATTATAAATACATCTACCACCCCCGTGTTGCCATATACTGTCATCGGATCAAAACTGACGCCGTCTTTCCAGGTGCACTAATTTTTGTTTCCGGCCGTCTATTGACAATTACAGAGGACCTAACACTTTCTTGAGGAACCCTAGACAACGCGGTGAATGAAAGTGGACGATTTTTTAGTGTATCGACAGGGGGGTCCAAAATCTCTCTAGGAATGGTGTGCTACTCGCAATATATAGCAGGGCATAAGAACAATGGTCGTAAAAAGATCCTAGCCATGACCGGACAAGAGTGTCAGGCTTTATCAAAGACAGTCTTTTTCAAACCAGATAGGAAATGCTGCTGTTAGTGCATACCAGTTTCCGAGCGAACATTGCGAAGGAAACAGCGTGAAATGGACAGTTGGAGCCGGGGGTACCTCGCAAAAAGCCACTGATCATGGCGGCATATCAAGTTGCTTGTCTTCATTGAGCCAAACAACACACAAACCTGACTGTAACTGGCTGGAAACGTCTAATGTGGTGAGGCGAGTCACTATTTTGCCTCTCTTAAAACGGTGTTGAGGCTTAGAATGCACTGACGGTTCAGTGAGACATTTAACTCCCAAGGTGTAGAAGTATGTCTCGAGTTCAATGTCCCGCCGATAGCGCGGTCATTGCTGACAGGCAGTGTCTGTAGGGTGTAGGCTATTGCTGGCCGCAGGGGTTCTGTGATATTTCGGGGATGTCTACCACACCACAACTAGTACTTGAACCGCTCAATTAGCCTTCTACGCATTTACTCGCTATATCCATTAAATTAACCAGTACTGGTTCGTGTATTTGTACAATGTCGGGGTCATTAGAGACAGAGTGCGAGCTTATGTTGGACAGCGATGGCTAGGTATTTGGTCACGGCTATTTTGAAGTAACGTCACGGCATTCACGGATGTGAGACTTCGAAAAACTGTGATTTTATTGACGTTTCTCTCGCTTTCATGTCCAGTGTGCTAACCACTGTACTATCTTGCTTGGTATCTGCATGATTACCTATCTCATGAGTCGAATTCTTTACTTAAGTTAAAGTGTGATGTTCGTTCTCCAGATGATTTAACGTAGTCCCACATAAACGATGTAGGGTGATAAAAAGTAGCACAAAACAGGCCAGTTTTGGTCGGAGCAAAATGAAGAGAGTCACAGTTTGATAACTTGGCACGCCGTAAAACGATTGTCTTGTCATCAGTGAGGTATACAGTCTTGCCTTGAGGAAATTTGTCCAGGTCCTTAGTTAGTTGCATAGACGGTACATACCTCCACGAAAACGAAGAATATTGCAACAATGCAACCGGCAGAAAGTTCTTGCTCTTATCTGAAATTATCAACAGAACAATTACGACTTTTCGAGTCGCCCTATTTCCTGCAATTATACACTCTTCCCAGCACCTGTCACAGTGCTACGAAGCCCCCTCGGGGGACATTAAATGCAAGGGTCCTTGGTCTCTAGCGAAACCCTAATTTCTGTCATCTTCTTGCCACGAGGAAAGACTGCTGGCCTCACCCGACGATGTCTTCAGCAAGGACGGAACTGTGTCGCTGTAAACCGCGTAACTCCGTCAAATAGATTTGACTTGAAGCCTGAAAAATTGAGCGCAAGCAAGGCTACAGCAACTTGATTGCTACCAAAGACTAGTTTCAATAAATCAAAGTTGAAGGTCGATTTCCATGTACATTCGCAAAAGTGAAACAAGGAGTTACTCCTTTGTATTGTCTGCCATATCTCCTTGTCCACGTAATCGCCGTAGAATGAAGGTCAAGTTCGACGTCACAGCTGCGGTAAACCTTAAGGTCGCACTTGTGGGTAAACAGCACAATGGGTCAAAAGGGAAAAAACTATACTTTTTTCGTTCTAAGATTTCCTGATGAGTGAATATAAAATAACTCAGACAAATTTAAAACTTTTCAGTTCAGCTAAATATCTTTTCTTCGGATCATGTGAGTTTTCTTAACGATTTGGCGCGGCCGGCCACATTTCCTGTCTTGTGCTGACATCTTCATCTCAGAGTAGCTCTCGCGCCCTACCCCTTCAGTTCTTTATTGGATGCTTTCCAATCTCTGCGCTTTCTCCTTTAGTTTTTACCCTCTACAGTTTCCTCTCATTTCCCTGATATCTCAGTCAATGTCCTATCTTCTTATCCCATCGCGTCTTCTTGTCAGTGTTTTCGATGTGTTCCTTTCTCCACTGAACCTGCGGAGAACCTCTCCATTTCTTATCGTATCAGTCAATCTACCTAATTTTTAGCATCCTTCCATAGCACACCATCTCAGATACTTTGATTCTCTCCTCCTCCTCCTCTTGGTGTTACACCAGTCGATGATTCACTTCCATTCAATACTGTGTTCTAGACATCATCTACTTTTTGATCACCAATTTCGATCTCAATTTTTTCGCTAATATCATTTTTTCTACTCCTTAATAGTGTCGTCTTCCTTTGGTTTACCCTTAATCTATTTCTGTAGTTATTAGACTGTTCATACCATTATACACGTCCTGTAATCTCCTTCACTTTCATTGCGGTTGGCAATGTCATCAGCGAATCTCTTCATTGACATCCATTCAACCTGAATTTTAATTCCACGCTTCAACCTTACTTTTATTGCCGTAATTGCTGCTTTGATGTATAGATTGAAGATCAGGGGCTACAGACCTGCATCTTTTTTTATTTTTAGTATGATCACTTCGTTCTTGGTTTCCCAGTCTTATAATTCCCTCTTGTTTCTTGCACGTCTTATATACCACCCGTCTTTTTCTCAGAATTTCGAATCTTTTGCACCGCTTTACATTGTCGTAACGCTTTTTCCAAGTTGATAGGTCCTATGAACGCGTCTTGATTTTTCTTCAATCTTGCTCCCACTATCAAGCACAACGTCAGGACTGCCTCTCTGGTGTCTTTACGTTTCCTAATGCCAAACTCAACTTCAGCAAACAGATTCTCAGTTTTCGTTTCCATTCGCCTGCATATTATCCTTGTCAGTAACGTGGATGAATGAGCGGTTAAGCTGATACTGCGATATAGCTCGCACTTATTTGCTCTTACTATCTTCGGAATTGTGCAGGTCACATTTTTCGAAAAGTGTGATGCTATAAAGCCAGTCTCACAGATTCTACACGTCAGCTTGAGCAGTCTTTTGGTACCAAGTCCCCCGATTCTTTTAAGAATTCTGATTGAATGCTTCCTCCCGTATTTGATCTCAGTATTTTCAAGCCTCTTATAAATGTTGACTCTAATATTGGATCTCTCTTTGCCTTATAGACTCCGATTTCTTCTTCTATCACGTCATCAGACGATTCCTTTTCCCCCTCATAGAAGCATTCAGTGTACTCTTTCCACATATCCGCCCTCTCCTCTGCGCTTAACGTGAATTCACCTTACTCGCTTAATGCTACCGCCCTTGCGTTTAATTTCACCGAAGTTTGTTATGAATTTCCTATATGCTGAGTCAGTTTTTCCGACGACCGTTTCATGTAAGATTTCTCGACATTTTACCTGCAGCCATTTGGCCTTGGCATCCCTAAACTCCTATTTATTTCATTCCTAACTGGTTTATAGTGCCGTATTCTCATCTTTACGTGAACATTTTTGTACTTCCTTCTTTCGTCGTGCAGCTGATGTGTTTCATTTGTTACCCAAGCTTTCTTGGCAGTTATCTTCCTTTTACTTATGTTTGTCTCTCCCACAGCTGTGATTGCCCTTTCTAGAGATGTCTACTCCTCTTCACTTGAACTGCCTACTGTGGTATTCCTTACCGCAATATCCACATCTTTAGCGAACTTCAAACGCGCCTCATCGTTCCTCAGTATTCACTATTCCATTTCCTTCCACACTGATTCTTCCGCGACTCTCTTAAACTTCAGTCTAATCTTCATTATTGCTAACTTGTGATCTGAACCTGTATGTGCTCCTGGGTATGCTTTCAGTCCAACATCTGAATTAGGAATCTCTGTGTGAGCATGATGTAATCCAAGCCGGCCGGGGTGGTCGAGCGGTTCTAGGCGCTACAGTCTCGAACCGCGCGACCGCTACGGTCGCAGGTTCGAATCCTGCCTCGGGCATGGGTGTTTGTGATGTCCTTAGGTTAGTTAGGTTTAAGTAGTTCTAAGTTCTAGCGGACGGATGACCACAGCAGTTAAGTCCCTTAGTGCTCAGAGCCATTTTTGATGTAATCCAACTTCCCGCGTCTCTGGCCCTTTCCAAGTATACCTCCTCCTCGTGTGATTCTCGAGCAGAGTATTCACTATTACTAGCTGATATTTATTGCAGAATTCAATTACTGTAGTGTAGTCTCTCATTCCTACTACCAAGCCCGCCGGCCGGAGTGACCGAGCGGTTCTAGGCGCTACAGTCTGGAACCACGCGACCGCTACGGTCGCAGGTTCAAATCCTGCCTCGGGCATGGATGTGTGTGATGTCCTTAGGTTAGTTAGGTTTAAGTTCTAGGGGACTGATGACCTCAGAAGTTAAGTCCGATAGTGCTCAGAGCCATTTAAACTATCAAGCCCATCTTATCTCGTAACTCTGTCTTCTATTCCTTCCCGCGTCACATTATCGTCAGATTTTCACCTCCCTTCAGATACTGAATTACCCATTCAACATCCTCATGTACTTCGTGTCTTCCTCTTCTGCTTGCGATGTCAGCATATACGAGGGCAGTTCAATAAGTAATGCAACACATTTTTTTTCTCGGCCAATTTTGGTTGAAAAAACCGGAAATTTCTTGTGGAATATTTTCAAACATTACCGCTTCGTCTCGTATAGTTTCATTGACTTCCAACAGGTGGCAGCGCTGTACGGAGCTGTTAAAATGGCGTCTGTAACGGATGTGCGCTGCAAACAACGGGCAGTGATCGAGTTTCTTTTGGCGGAAAACCAGGGCATCTCAGATATTCATAGGCGCTTGCAGAATGTCTACGGTGATCTGGCAGTGGACAAAAGCACGGTGAATCGTTGGGCAAAGCGTGTGTCATCATCGCCGCAAGGTCAAGCAAGACTGTCTGATCTCCCGCGTGCGGGCCGGCCGTGCACAGCTGTGACTCCTGCAATGGCGGAGCGTGCGAACACACTCGTTCGAGATGATCGACGGATCACCATCGAACAACTCAGTGCTCAACTTGACATCTCTGTTGGTAGTGCTGTCGCAATTGTTCACCAGTTGGGATATTCAAAGGTTTGTTCCCGCTGGGTCCCTCGTTGTCTAACCGAACACCATAAAGAGCAAAGGAGAACCATCTGTGCGGAATTGCTTGATCGTCATGTGGCTGAGGGTGACAATTTCTTGTCAAAGATTGTTACAGGCGATGAAACATGGGTTCATCACTTCGAACCTGAAACAAAACGGCAATCAATGGAGTGGCGCCACACCCACTCCCCTACCAAGAAAAAGTTTAAAAGCCATACCCTCAGCCGGTAAAGTCATGGTTACAGTCTTCTGGGACGCTGAAGGGGTTATTCTGTTCGATGTCCTTCCCCATGGTCAAACGATCAACTCTGAAGTGTATTGTGCTACTCTTCAGAAATTGAAGAAACGACTTCAGCGTGTTCGTAGGCACAAAAATCAGAACGAACTTCTCCTTCTTCATGACAACGCAAGACCTCACACAAGTCTTCGCACCCAAGAGGAGCTCACAAAACTTCAGTGGACTGTTCTTCCTCATGCACCCTACAGCCCCGATCTCGCACCGTCGGATTTCCATATGTTTGGCCCAATGAAGGACGCAATCCGTGGGACGCACTACGCGGATGATGAAGAAGTTATTGATGCAGTACGACGTTGGCTCCGACATCGACCAGTGGAATGGTACCGTGCGGGCATACAGGCCCTCATTTCAAGGTGGCGTAAGGCCGTAGCATTGAATGGAGATTACGTTGAAAAATAGTGTTGTGTAGCTAAAAGATTGGGGAATAACCTGGTGTATTTCAATGCTGAATAAAACAACCCCTGTTTCAGAAAAAAAATGTGTTGCATTACTTATTGAACTGCCCTCGTATATCTGAATTATTGTTGTTGGCTTGGTCAGTTTTCGAATCTGACTGGAACAACTCCACTACTGAACCGTTCACAGTAATTTATTCTCTGCCCTGCCTTCCTGTTTACCACGAATCCTCTGTCCGGTACAGCATTTTCTGCTGCTGTCGATGTTACCCCATAGGTCTGTTAGTCTGACCAGAAACCCTTATATTCTTTCCATTCCACTCCACTCCATCCACTCCACTTCATTGTTACCACCGTATCTAGACTGATCCTTTACATTCACCTTCTCAGACTTTATAGTTTCTCTACAACATTCGAACTGTTGGTTTCTTAGCCCCTTGGCAGTCATCTCCCAGAGATCTAAATGGGGGACTAATTCGGTATCTTTTGTCAGCTACCGGTTGTGTGTCTTGTGGAAGGAAGAATGTATTTTAATGCAGTGATTTCTGTTGCCTTCTGCGTCTTCATGTTGTTGAACATTGCTGATTCATCCGACTTTTGGGGGCAGTATCCCACCCTAAGGGCAATAGGGTGCCCTAACGCTCTGTCCTCTCCTCAGTGACAAGGCCGTTGGCAGAAGGAAGTTGACGGCTATGTGGGAAATCTTCGGTCACCATTGCTGATGATTTTTTAAATTCAAAGTAGCTGTTCCCCTCCATTCATTGCTGTGGCTAATTTTGGTTAAATGAAAAAGAAAGTACACGTTTCTAAAATACATGAGAACTGGATATAATTCCTAATCTTCTTCTCCCCCCGTCTCTGTTCACCTCTTCCTCCCCTCTATCTTTGTCCATTTCCTCCCCTACCCCCCCCCCCCCCGTCTCTGTCCCCTATCTTCTCCATTTCGTCTCTCTCTCTCTCTCTCTCTCTCTCTCTCTCTCTCTCTCTCTCTCTCTCTCTCTCTGCACCTCCCCCCTCCCTCCCTATCTCCTCTTGCCTCCTCTCTCTCACTCTCTCTGTCCTCACCTCCTACACCTTTTCTGTGTCACTTTCCTCGTCGCCCCCTCTCCATCTTCTCCTGCTCCCTCTGTGTCCGTCTCCTCCTTTCTGTCTCCATTTCCTCCCACCTCTCTGTCCATCTGCTCTTCCTCCCACCGCTCTCTGACCTTGATCTTTGATTATTGTTACTCTGTTTTCAGATTGTGCAGTAGCACTCTAATTTCTAATTATAAGCCGATAAGCCGTAAATACGACTTTCCTGTTTGCGAACAACGTTTCACTAATATACACTGCTGGCCACCGTAAATGCAACACCCTGAAGGAAGCATCCGAATAAAGTGAAATTTACACCATGGGTTTGCAGCGATGAGATATGCAACTGATTAGAATTTCAGCGCAGACGCACATCACGCGCACCTGTGGCGCCACCTCATAGCGCCATTTAAGGCTTGGCGATTTCGACGAGTGTACGTTCGGCACGTGTGTTTACCTTGTGGTTGTTTCACAAGACGATCAGTTATGCCTCGTAGACAACAGCGAACATCTTTTGACCAAGTATCCGAGTTCGACAGAGGAAGGATAGTGGCTTACCGAGATTGTGGATTATCATACAGAGAAATCGCTAGTTGTGTTGGACGAAACCAAACAACTGTAATGCGGATATGTGACCGTTGGATGCAGGAGGGTACGACGGACCGACGTGGTCGATCGCATTCACCTCGGTGCACCACTGCACGTGCTGATAGGCAAATTGTGCGCATGGCAGTGACGGATCGCTCAGTGACATCCCGAACCATAGCACAGCACATTGCGTCTGTAACGCATCATCCAGTGTCTGCGCGTACCATTCGACGCCGTTTACAGCAGAGTGGTCTGTCCGCAAGACGTCCATTGCTTCGTCTACCATTGACGCAGAACCACAGACGTCTCCGTCGCCAATGGTGTGATGACAGACGGATGTGGACGGCAGAATGGAATGACGTTGTCTTTACTGACGAGGCACGCTTCTGTCTGCAGCACCACGATGGTCGGATTCGAGTGTGGAGTCACCGTGGAGAGAGGATGCTGGACAGCTGCATTATGCACCGCCACACTGGTCTTGCACCGGGTATTATGGTATGGGGCGGTATTGGATATTACTCTCGCACGCCTCTAGTACGCATTACCGGTACTTAAATAACCGGCGCTACATATCCGAGGTGCTGGAGCCAGTTGTCCTTCCTTACCTTCAGGGCTCGGCCACAGCCATATTTCAACAGGATAATGCGCGACCACACGTGGCACGCATTGTCCAAAGGTTCTTCGTCAATAACCAGATTGAATTGCTTCCCTGGCCGGCTCGATCTCCGGATCTTTCGCCGATAGAAAACATGTGGTCCATGGTTGCTCAACGAGTGATCCAGATTACATCCCCAGCTGCCACACCAGATGATCTTTGGCAACGTGTGGAAGCTGCTTGGGCTGCTGTGCCCCAGGAACACATCCAACGTCTCTTTGACTCAATGCCGAGACGTGTGGCAGCGGTGATCTCCAACAATGGCGGCTACTCTGGCTACTGATTCTGGCAGGAACCACATGTCACAGACGTCTGTAAACGTAATCATTTGATACTTGGTCAACATGTTATCTACAAAATAAATCTTGTAGTGCTACCTCTTGTATTTCTTGGTGTTGCATTTACGGTGGCCAGCAGTGTAGATATATTAAAAATATGTAGCCTATGTCTGCCTGAATGCTCATTAGAGTATTGTGCAAAAATTTAAAGTGAATCGGTCAACAATATTTCGAGAGTTTTGGTAATAAAGTCTCCCCTTTGTGTATTACGTATTTATTTATGATATATATAAAAAATGGGTATATAAAAACACGCAACGTTGTCAGAATTTCAAAGCAATCGGTGCAGAACGATTTTGAACAAACGAACATTTACATCTTTATTTCTACCGAGTGAGGTGACGCTGTGGTTAGCACACTTGACTCACTTGAGGGAAGACGACGGTTCATTCCCGATTCCGGCCATCCTGATTTAGGTTTTCTGTGACTTCCCTAAATCGCTTTAGGCAAATGCCTCGATGGTTCCTTTGAGAGGGCACGGCAGATTTCCTTCCCCATCATTCCCTAATCCGATGGGACCGATAACCTTGCTGTGTGCGCCCCCCCTCCCCACCCCCTCCCGCCGAGCCAACCAACGTCTTTATTTATATAGCAGTGACTGAGTTCGAAATCGGGACCCAGGACATTTTGATTACCTCAAAAACTCTACCCCTAGACCAGGGGTTGCTCGCTAGGGATTACGATTTTGAACAACTGAAATTACAACGATCACATAAGTAATGTTGTGGGAAAGGCGAACCAAGGACTGCGTTTTATTGGCAGAAAACTTACAAGACGCAACAAGTCTACTACAGAGACTGTCCGCACTACCTTCCTGCTCTTCGGAAGTCTTTCAGCGCGGTATTGGAGCCTTACCATGTAGAACTGACGGAGCACATCGAAAAAATTCAAAGAAGGGAAGTTCGTTTTGTACGATAGCGAACAGGGGAGAGAACATTACGGATATGATCCGCCAATTGGGATGGCAGTCATTAAAACAAAGGCGTTTTTCGTTGCGGTGTGTTCTTTGCACGAAATTTCAATCATCAGTTATCTTCTCCCAAGGTGAAAGTGTTTTGCTGAATCACACCTACTAAGGAAGAAATGATCTTAACAAATTAATATAAATTAGAGCTCGCACGATTTTTCCAGCGTGTTATTCAAATGTGAAACGCTCGAGAAATAGTCTGAAAGTGATTCCTTAAACCCTCTGCAAAGTAGTTAAGCACATCGTAAAACACGTCTCCCGTAGACAAAAACGGAAACGGAGGGGGAACTGACCTTGTGCATAGATTAGATTTCCATTGAATGTCGCCCTATCCGCTGTCATTCTTTCTCTGCCTTTAACAGTGGAGTTTTACCGGTCTCTTAAGTAGCTCAGCTTTCTTGCTGAGGGATCGCACTTTGTTTCTTATTTTTCTGGCTCACATTTTTGTAGGTGTTTTCGGTAGCATCTCTATTGATGTGCAAAACTTACGGACGAAAGTAAAAATTGGAAATTTGTGGTAAGGTCTTATGGGACCGAACTGCTGAGGTCATCGGTCCCTAAGCTTACACACTACTTAACCTAACTTAAACTAACGACAATGCACACACCCATGCCCGAGGGAGGATTCGAACCTCAACGGGGGGGGAGCGCCGCGAACCGTGACAAGACGCCCCAAACCGCGCGGGAACGAAAGTAACTTTCGAGTGATGTGTCACTACCAAATAACAAAATTAGATAAAACTGGGTCCATATGTAGACAGAACTACTGTAGTATATTACAGAAGGTAATTGAAAGAAATACGCAAAGAGACAAACAGAAATGACACTTCTATACAAAGTCAGTTATTACTCTGAAGTCACCACGATTCATGTTGGTGCTCTGGACATTATAAAATGCGGGACATGCGGCTTAATAGGTTGAGAGATTACCACGGACAGCAGTGCGTGCTCTGCAATGTCGTCCCATACTGGCTACAAAGTTGGTTCAAATGGTTCAAATGGCTCTGAGCATTATGGGACTTGACTTCTGAGGTCATCAGTCCCCCAGAACTTAGAACTAGTTAAACCTAACTAATCTAAGGACATCACACACACCCATGCCCGAGGCAGGATTCGAATCTGCGAGCGTAGCGGTCGCGTGGTTCCGGACTGTAGCGCCTAGAACCGATCGGCCACCCCGGCCGGCTACAAAGTTAGTAAGGAGGTCTTGTGGTAAGGGCTACCATTCCTTCTCCAGTGCGGCTGACAACCGCTGAATGGTCGTTGTTTCATGTGTAGGTGCTGCAGTACGTATCTCCAACGTATCCCACACGTGCTCGACGTGTGATATAAGTCGGGAAGACCAGTCCAATCACCGAATACCCTCTCGTTCCAAGAGTCCCTCTACCTGCACTGTTCGACGCGGTCGCGAAGGAGTATAGTGTTGCAATAATGTTGGCAGGTGAGTGTACTATGTTGTAAGACTGAGGTGAGATTGCTCATGCAGCGTTATTTACGGTCCAAATAGCTTCTTGCTCTTTGCGCTAGGTGAGGGCTCTTAACAAGAGTTACCGTAGATCCGTCCAAAATCTACAGGTTTTGCGCCGCGGTGCCTTTGTCCTTGGTATGGTCTGAAGGATGGCATGTATAATAGTGGTTGCGTCGATTCTCTACTCCGCGAATCAGCCATAAATATTGTGTGCGCTGGACGGCCGTTTGAGCAGCGGCACCATCTGCGCGGAGCAAGGCCGTCCAGGCACCAGAGATCGCGAGGGCCGCTGGCTGCCTTTCTCCAGGCGCGGCGCTCGCGTTAAATCTGGCTGAGCGGACAGCTCCCTGCTGAGGCACGGGAGACGTGACTCCCGTCTGTGCACACTCTTAACACGCTCTGCGGCCCGCCAGGTCCTGGCGGCATCAGTGGAGTGGAGTGCTTTTGGTTGCCTAGTATAACGAAATCATAGTAGACTCCGGTGTAATTATTATTTATTCGGTACCTTACGCCAATTACCTTGTTTGTGGGAAAATACGTTCACTGCAGTGAGAAATTCTGTAATATGAAATCACTAAAACGTTCAACACAAAACACAGTGCAGTTTACAGGCGCAAAGGTATTGTGATGTGGGTTCTGTCGCTGCAGGAACAGTTGCAAATAGCAACGTTGTGACGGTCTTTTCACTGCATACTCAAATTGGATATCGGTCGACTCTTCTTTTAGTAAACCTATCGGTACTGCTGTCCACTACTGTTGACGCGCTGCCGGAAGAACAAACCCGAGATAGGACAGAATAGTACTAAATGCAAGCTGGGGACCAGAGTTGTCAACAGCAACTATGGGGTGTGAATGGAACAAGTTTGTTTACAAAGAAGACACACGGCCGGCATATGCTGTCGACATTATTATTGTTCTTCAGATTTTTCAGTGCTGTACAGGTAACTGTGGTACGAAATCAGACAGAAGCAATTACACTGTACGAGTCACCGCAAACCACACAGGTCTATTGTATCCAAATACGAAGAGAATATTCCAGAACAACCTCCGAAATTTTGTTGGTGCAGTTCGCGTCACGTGGTGGTGGTGGTGGTGGTGGTGGTGTGTGTGTGTGTGTGTGTGTGTGTGTGTGTGGAGCAAATATGTTTCAGAGTGAAACATTTTTGTTTTCTTCATGACCGTGAAAAAACTATGTAATTTTTTTCGAACCAAAAGTTTCAATAGGAGCAAATTAAAAGGTGCGTTATAAGGGCGGCCGTATCCGTGCGTCTACCCAATGGTTCACCATTATGCAACTGAATGTAGTCGCGCGCCGCTTTGGTGTGTCTGCCTTCATTCTACAGCAGACGCGCCATTTTTTGAAAGGGTTGCATTCGGCCACATTAAAGGAGTGCAGTTGGACAGGCGCACGGATATCGCTGCGCGGCTCGTCTCGCCACATTGGAATCGCATCTTTACGTGGCCGTGAAACATCACAGCATATTGAAATGAACTCTAGCGGTAAAATTTAACCGTATGTTCGGTGATGTTATCCGACTAATAAGAGATATGCAACTCGCACTCGTCAGATGATGTGTCGTAGATAATCCATGTGATGTGTATGTAGTTTTTTAAACAGTTTCGTAGTACCGTAATAGATGCAGAATGGTACAATTTGTTTGTTTGTAACAGATTTCTATTTTTCCGGTGTTATTGTTAAATTGTTCTCGTAAGTGCAGTTTTTTCTTCATTTTACTCATCACCTAATGTTTGTTCGTGATTTAAATTTTAACTTCTTTGTTCACAGCACATAATTTGCTGAACCAATCAACGTGTTTAAAGAAAAAGATATAGGTTTGCACTTGTTTATAGAAATTTAAATAAATTGCCGGAAAAAAGTGGGTGTCGGATTACAAGCCCAAATTTTCCGAGTTCAGTCATCAGTTGGCACTTGGATGTGCTTTTTTTGCACTTGTTGCAGCTTGACTCTAGCAGAGATTTATATAGCTGTGTGAAAATTTCAAGTCGCTCCGTGGTTTGGAGTCCACATTATACTGTAGAACGGACTGTCTCAAGTAAAACAACCAGTGTACGTTTTGTGAGGACAGCTTTATGGGATTGCACCCCACTTTCCTCAACGTTTTAGGGGCAACTTCGTTGTGCTACAGCACAAAAAATTCCAATTTAGAGAATATAGTATATTCGTTCTACCATGTTTGTATGTTAAAGCTAAGACCAGACTGTTGTTACTGTACACACACCATAGGAACATGGTATGATATGTTTTTTTACAACAAAAGCTTCACAAGCCAGTATGAATTACACTGACACAACAATTTCTTATAAGTTATGTTGAGTTCTTGTGTGGCTCTCTGTAAATATAAATTTGGTTGCACTACGAAGCACAACCCCAGTGTGGATCTCATTCATCGGGACGTTCGGGTTAAGACAGAGCCGAAAGGATTAGTTTCAATCCTGTGTAAGCGGAAATGCGCTTCAACTGGAAGCTTTATTTCGCAAAGAAGTCTCCTTGTGGCGAACAGTAATAGTGTAATGTAGACGCAGATAAAGAAACACTTCATAATGTTACACAGTGTTACACTTCGTCAGTCATTGAAGAAAACCTTGCAGACCTGTGATGCGATTTATACGGGTTATAAGAAGACGTGCGGCGGTAGGAGCGGCCGTGAAGCGATATGCTTCTGGCAGACAGCGTGCCGTATCTGCGGCTCTCACTACAGCATGCTCTCGTATTACAGACTGACCGAGGTTACATTCCGCTCTGGCGGCTAACATGTTCTGCAAGCGCCGCAATGGTCAAACTGACCCCGACAGTATAGGCTCCTTTCGCTTTAAACGTTGTCGGTTGCGTCACTTATCGTTGTGCGTGCTCTCACTCTGTAGGAATGCACTTTGTCGGCTACTCACTTATCTAGTATTTCCTCCGTCTTTGAGCTTGGTTGACACACTTTCGGAACTCCGACCATCCAGATTTTAGTTCCTTGTATTCTCTCGAAATCGATTAAGGCGAATCCATGAATATTTATCGGGCGATACCGTGGTCTGTTCTTAGCCAAGTAAAACTTTTATTGTGCCTGTAAAGACAGTTACGTCTGCATCCGTATTCTGCAAACCATCAAATTGGGTGGCATAGTGTACTTACCACTGTACCAGTTATTGGGGCTTTTTCCCGACCCATTCACCTATGGAGCTCCGAAAATTGACTTGTCCACAAGATTATGACTTTTAGAGAGGGTTATAAACGTTAAACCTCGTTTTTCTTTCCATTTCATCTTAATTGGGTCTCCGACCTCTATTCAGAATAAGGTAGCGCAGTGGTTAAGACGCTGAAGTCGTATTCGGACGTTTGTACCTCTGTCCGGCCATAGATGTTCTGTGGTTTTCTTACATATTTCAGATGAGTGCTGGAATTGTTTCTTCAGTAAATCCGTAACCAATTTTGTTTTCAGTACCAATTCAGGTGACTGGTGCTTCTCTCTCTCTCTCTCTCTCTCTCTCTCTCTCTCTCTCTCTCTGTGTGTGTGTGTGTGTGTGTGTGTGTGTGTGTGTGTGTGTAAGTAAATGGGGAGGGTGTAACTCAGTGTTGCGTACGTCCTAAAAAATATGCTGTTGTTTTGGAAACGAGCCAATGCAACTTGTTAGAGTCGGAAAGTAGGTAACGAAGGTGGCAGACATCATTTCATTGGCGAAATATTGACAATAAGCATTCGACAAAGGACACTGCATAAGAAGCTTTTCTGTGTACTTGTAGAAAGAACAGCAGCACAGATTTGATAGAGCCATTGGAGGGCGTGACGGAGATGCTGAAAAAAGAAACTAGACTGGCACATACGTGTGTATAGAAGCCAACTATCCCGCGAAAGCCTGCTTACAAAGTTCCAAGAACACGTTCCAGGTGAGAGGCTAGGAATGTACTACAATCCCCTATGAGGAGTACTTATCAAGTTTATCACCTCGAAAAATAGTCACGTAATGAATTTTTTATTTGTTTACAGGTAGGTGTCTGCATTCGCGGTGTTGAAATGCCCGCACCACAGTATCGTAGCCCGGCACTACTGGCGCCGAAACAAAGTGGCACAGCACATTGATAAAGTCGAGGTGTGCCTCTGACAGTTCGTTTTGGCTTCTTTAGCAGTGTGCTGCTAAACTGTGTTGCGGGGATTTCATTGTGTACCCCTACTGCAGACAGGCACAAACAAAGAAGTTGCAACGTCATTTTATTTTATTTCTTCGAGGTAATGATTAAAACTTTAATTACCTCTCCTACGTTTCGCTCCCATAGGCACTGCGGAGACAAGATTAGACTAATTACAGCGCGCACAGAGGCATTTTGAGTAATCTTTTTTCCTGCTCTCCGTTGTGAATGGAACGGGAAGAATCGCTAATACGATGTACAATGAGAAGTATCCTTTGCCATGGGCTATACAGTGATTTTCAGAGTGTAGATACAGATATAGAAAACTGTTCCGCCAGACTCAAAGATGCCGCTGATGTCGACGAAATTGAAGCCTAGAACTCCAAGTGGGGGAAAACGTTACATTGCTACTAAACCACCGTAAAGTTTACTACTTCACAATTTAATCAAATTAAGTACAAAATGTATATCAACTGCAATCGCAAAATTTACGAGGGGTTAGTCATCTAGGGTTAATTTTGTTATTGGGATTATACGAATCGTGTTAATTTTATCTGCGAAACAGTTTCGTTCAACAGGTAAGCATTACGATTCTAAATTCAGTCGTAGTCGCCCTTCTCTTGAAGATCATCGATGTAAACGACGTCCCAAAATTGCTAGTACATACTAAAATACTGAGACTGTACACTGTCTGTTCTGGGACGATCGGGGCTTAAAAGTATATGAAATAGTTCGTACTATAAGCATCCCTGCATACTTGGACAATATTGTGTTACGTATTGAAAGCTTGTGATAGTGTGGGACACACACACACACACACACACACACACACACACACACACACACACACACACAGAGAGAGAGAGAGAGAGAGAGATTTTTTTGTGGAAGAATGACAGCCTTGTAACTGCTTTTGAAAATAATTGGGGGTGCAAATCAAGGGAACTTTTTATAGTAAGGGTTATGGGCATTAGATAAAGGGGCATGTAAAATAGCGGTGCGAGATCCGGAATAAGTTAATTCGTGCATTTACGATGATCGGCCTCGGTAAATGATCTGTGTGTTTGTTGGTAAGTGCGAAAGGAGGCTCTGCATGCTACAAATGTGTCTACTGAGGCAACCATGTTGGTAAATATCCTTTCTCCTGTCCGCTCTCATTTGATCGTGCGCACTGAACTCTTGTTTCGAGGGCATCGTGTATATCGGAAAGTTTGACAGCCACCACAGCCAGAATAAGCGGTGACTGAACTGGAATCTGGAACGCAATTATCGTTGGACGAGATCTCTGCGTATGAAAGCAGGACTCTGTGGGGCACAGAAGTGGGCAATAATAGTTTCCTAGATCGAGATAATGGTTTGACTAATACTAGCAGCGGAACGAAGTTCTTGGATAAATATGTTACGTTCAGAATTCGGGGGCACTGTATATGCCATTACAGAAGTTTCATTGTAGGTGAGAGGATCTGAGGGCGTGGAAAGTTTTAATTCCGCAGAGCACTGGACTACTTAGGCGTTAGCCGTGCGAAAAGCAATGTTACTTAAGTGATGATGGTTTCACTAAATGCCTCCGAAGTTAATGATTCTGAGAGGTATCACCTCTTGAAATATTCAGCCTCAAACAACAAGTTTTGATTTGACTGAATCTAAAGCTTTTCAGAAGTATCGGACGATGATTGTTCTGAATGTGCAAAGCTGAATGAGCTCGTTTGCAGCAGACTTAAGAAGAGATAATTTGAAGATTGGAGTAGGTAGCATGATACAGCCTCATGTGGCAGCATGGCACAGCCTGATGCTAATCCGAGGTATTTGGATGATACTAAAAGCATCTATGTGAGCAGTGTAACGCATTGTTTCCATTTTCAAACATCGAACGTACTCACAGCTCATATTTGGGTTCTTAAAAATTTATTTATCGCCTCGCAATAGATCTCTATCTAATGATGATCGTAATAAGTTTAAACTCGTTACAAAGCTAAATTTTATGCGATCGGGACTGTTAGATAAAAGTTTACTCCGATCACTGAAATATTTTCACAAAAGATACGATGTGGCTGCTAAATGCAGCAAAGCACAGCGTCGAAAGGACCTTTGTAAGAAATTGTGTTACCACAAAGAAATGCATTTATTCTCTAAGAAAAATGGAGAATACCAAAACAAAATATCAAGTAGGCAACAAGAAGAGAATGAAAATTCGTTTCGAAATTAGATATACATTACGCTCCCTCGTGCGCGCGTGTCCTACAGACTTGGAATGTTGGACTGGAACAGGCCAGATTTTACGAAGCCGTGAAACGATAATGGTGAAAAACTATGTCGAATTTAGTGAAATTTGGCGTTTGACTGCATGAGAAGTACTTTCGATTTGTAATTTTATATGCAACGAAGCGTACTGAATACCTTGCTATAACCTACTTTAGGCTTAGGCCGGTATTACACTATCAAATTTCTTTGTCAAATATCTTTGTCCAGTATCTTTGTCAAAGATATTTGGTGGTGTAATAGGGAATTTTGTCAAATGTCGTCCAATATTTGATCAAATCTAGGGCCTCGCTGTAGATTTGATTAAAGAAGTCGCTTGTCTTCTGTTCACTGTGATGTGACATGTTACCACATTGAGCTCTAGCATCGCTACATTCTGTCGTCTGTAGTGTTTTTATAAACATTGCGGGTAAATACAACTGGTGTGTGCCGACAACTACAAAATTAATAGAGATGTATGAAGCTGATGAGACACTTTACAACGTGAGGCACGCTGAATACAAAAATAGATTACGAAGGTTGGCGACCTGACCTAAGCTAACCTAACCTAACCCTCTCCTGTAGCAAGGAATCGGTGTGTTACAGTGAGTCTGTCTTCTGCAGATGTAGCAGTTCTTAAGTGAATATTGTGCTTTGTGATATGAGGATACACTTCATTGAGCACATACAAAACGTATGCTCATCCATTCTTAAGTAATTGATGTACGACTTGACGTCCTCCACTATAAACTTACGTAACAAGTTTTGTTGAGTGCTTTTATCGTGTCGTCGTATAACCCACGGCTTCACCCAGGTGTTTTTCCTCTTTTCCCCCGCTTCTCTTCCGCATATGCACAAAGTGCAATTGTGGTACATGCAACTGCTGCGGTTAATAAGTTGTTGTTGCCAGCCATAATGAACTTTACCGAAAAATATGATGACAGTGTAATGCCCCTTCTAGCGCTACGTCAAAGATCTTTGTCAAATATATTTGACGAAATATTTGATCACATCTTTGATCAAATCCTTTGACAAAGAAATTTGATAGTGTAATACCGGCCTTACTAACTTAAACCTATACTGAACTTCGTGCTCTTACCTAAGCTAATGGTTCCAAGTTTGATGTACTTCGGCGAATACTAGCACCACGTCAGCGCAGTATTGTGTGGTTTGGCACTCGCTCACAGTAACCTGGAACGAGCACGAGATCGTTGGCTTCGAAGGCGTGTTTGGCCTCAGTGATCGAGAACCCGACACGTGAGGTGGATACCTGACCGCCAGTGCTTCGTAGCAAGTACCGTAGCGCAGTCCCAGTAGCGGCGATAAACACACTTCGGCAGGAAGACACCCCCCCCCCCTCCCATTCTGCAAATCCGTTCACGTTTGCGCAGAGAACATATTCATTCTCTCTCTCTCTCTCTCTCTCTCTCTCTCTCTCTCAGCGAAAGGAGGCACACAGCTTGCATAATGCAATCCCGAGGCGGAGCGAGGTCGGTGACTCCAGCGGCGTTTCACGATCTTTTCTTGCACGGCAGAGACCTTGTACGTCCGCGAGGCAGTAGCAATTTCCTGTCGCACTGCGTATGTTCAAAAATCGACTACGACCCAGGTTTATTTGTTAGCGGCTGATATCGAGAGACAGTCGCCTGCAACTCACCTCACCTGGTAGTTTCTTTTTTGTGTCTTTTGGAATGCTCTGTACGTTCCATTTTTATGTACATATAAAAAGAATGGCTGATCCGAAGGGGAAAACCTGCAAATTTTTCAGAAAGCGGAAGTCGAGAACAGACGGGAGTGTAATCTTACGGAAACTAACGGGAAAAAGGTATTAGTAACCCCCCTTAAAAGATCACACTGATCGCTTCGGAGTGCTTTAGAGTATGTAGAACTGATACCAGACGTTCATGTGACCCTCCTCTGCTAACGTGGATCATGACATTGAAGTGGTATGTTTGTCCCAGTCAGCTGTGTGGACTCAGCGCAGTAAGAGGTGCCCACGTGGAGACTGGAGAGAATGCAGAAAGGAAATCGTGTATGGAAGGGCCCATGACCACTTACACACCGTGAATAAAGTCGCCCAGTTTATTGATGCATCAACGGGGACTATCTGACGTGTCTACAAGAAACGGTGTCGTATCATCCCAGTGACGTAACACGTCGTCAGAACATTAGTCGTAAAAATATCGAACAGGGATGGGATACTAGTATCACTCTTTGTCAGTGCTACTCAGTTTAAAATCAGACAGGAATTGCTGCAGTCAGCGAATGCAGGTCCACGTCAATCAGTGCACGAACGATTATTGCGAAGGGGACTGCATGAAACGGACATTTGGAGCAGGAACTTTAAAGGCCATAGTTCACTATGACACAAAAACTGCTCATTTTCAAAGGGCCAGAGAATACAAATTGGACTGATTGGAGACTTGTGGTGTGATCCGACAAGTTCCGATTTTGCCGCTTTTCAAATGACGCAAAGCGTCATCAGTGCACCGACAGTGCAATGAGACGTTTAAGCTGCAGAGTGTGGAGAGTGTAGCTCGGATTGGACGTATTGCTATATTATTTTGGTACAGCTCTTCTTATCATGACTTGGGTCCACTCAGTCTGGTTACCGTGTACATGAAGCGGGATGTTTACATCAACATTCTCGGTGATCAAGAGTCGCGCTATCTTCACTACATCTTCATGAGGAGTCTGCTGTGGACACTAGCATCTTCCAAGGTGACGAAAGCCTGTTTGCAGGGCAGCACGCATGTGTTCCTGGTCAGACACTCTATCGCACATATTAAATCATACAATATGTAGATTGTTAGGAACAGCGAGTGAAACACGTGGCAGTCAGCATCTGTGAAATTTGTCAGCTATTCGGGATCTAATCATTAATGATTTACTTCAGTTACATATGACGTATCTGAAGAAACTTGTACGTTCTCTCCCTTGCTGCATTGGGGCTTGTATCGAGTCTAGAGGTTGAGTAACACGGGACTAGCGTGACATGTCCCGGTATTATTAATTTTTTTTTTTCCGGTGTGATTATTACCAGCCATACACACATACTTTCTTCACACACTACTACATTCGAGAAATTTAATTGTCCCCAAAGATTTTTAAGCATTCGCTCTACCTCCAGTTGCTCTGTATCCGAACTGTCCGTGGCATATACAAACGGTGTCTGCCTTCCTGATATTTAGGCTGACGAACTATTGGATTGGTGCATAACTTCGTAGCTTTTTGCCACAAGTTCAGTAAACACAACAGAGACTCGTAATAGAGATTTTAGTCGTCAATAATATATTCTCTATATTTTCCTTCACTATTTACAACAGTCTGCCAACGCCGGGGTAACTTGTCGATTCCACGACTATAGAAATCGTGCGCGAGGCGAAGAACACGTCGAGCCATGTTCTAGGTACATTTTCATCCGAAAAGGAAGATCCTTGAAGGTGGTTCGATAGAGAGTGGAAAAGGTGAAAAATTTGAGGGCGCAAGATCAGGTGAATAAGGCGGTTGCGGGATGGCTTCCCAACCCCACTCCTGTGTAGTGTTTCTTTCCAGTTAGCGGAATGCGGGCGGGCGTTACAGTAGAGTACCACCACTTCACGCAGTCTTTGCTGGTCGTTCTTATTGGACTGCGTCTACAAGACGCCTCAGTTGTTGGCGACAAATGTCAGCGGTGATGGTTATACCTCGGGTAAGGGATTCGTAGTCCATCACACCGTCGCTGTTCCAACAGAAGGATAAACATAATTTGTGGATGCGCACGGTTCTTTGTACGGTTAGTTGCTGCTTTGTTTCGACTCAACGGTTTCTTTCTTTTCCTTATGTTAGCGTAAAGACACCATTTTCCGTCACCAGTAACGATACAGGATAGGAATGGTCGGTGTTGTTCACGAGCCATTTGATGAGCAAGCAGAGATACACATGTAGCCACCCGCAGATTTTTGTGATTTGGGCGTAGGGCGTCCGGCACCTGTACAACTGATTTTTGAACCGTCTCTGTTGCATGCAAATGTCACACGATGGTCTAATGATAATAGTTCATCACATTTGTCAGTGCTCCAGTACACTGACTTATGTCATTATGGTTTATATATTTAAACGATCCTCTTCAAACCCTAAAGGTCTTCCTGAATGTGGAGATTCACTAATGTCAAAACGATCCTCCTTAAAACAAGAGTACCACTTTCTTGCCGTGCTCTGCCCAGTGACATTATCCCCATATACGGCGCAAATGTTTCTGGGTGCCTCCGCTACTGTCACCCCCCTCTTGAACTCAAACAGAATAATGTGTCGAAAATGATCAGATTTCTCAACTTGGCACCCCATTTTCAAGCGTCCACAGCTCCACTCACTGTCTTCAAATGACAATATGTAAACTCAAATACTAACAGTGAACTACAAATAAAAATGACAATCGATACATAAACCCATAAAAACAGGAATGTTAACATGCAAAACAGAAACGCTATGAACTTAAGTACCAGTCGAATATACACTACTGGCCATTAAAATTGATACACCATGAAGATGACGTGCTACTGACGCGAAATTTAACCGACAGGAAGAAGATGCTGTGATAAGCAAATGATTAGCTTTTCAGAGCATTCACACAAGGTTGGCGCCGGTGGCGATACCTACAACGTGCTGACATGAGGAAAGATTCCAACCGATTTCTCATACACAAACAACAGTTGACCGGCGTTGCCTGGTGAAACGTTGTTGTGATGCCTTGTGTAAGGAGGAGAAACGCGTACCATCAAGTTTACGACTTTGATAAAGGTCGGATTGCAGTCTATCGCGATTGCGGTTTATCGTATCGCGAGATCCAATGACTGTTAGCAGAATATGGAATCGGTGGGTTCAGGAGGGTAATACCGAAACGCCGTGCTGGATCCCAACGGCCTCGTATCACTAGCAGGCGAGATGACAGGCATCTTATCCGCATGGCTGTAACGGATCGTGCAGCCACGTCTCGATCCCTGAGTCAACAGATGGGGACATTTGCGAGACAACAACCATCTGCACGAACATTTCGACGACGTTTGCAGCAGCATGGACTCTCAGCTCGGAGACCATGGCTGCGGTTACCCTTGACGCCGCATCACAGACAGGAGCGCCTGAGATGGTGTACTCAACGACGAACCTGGGTTCACGAATGGCAAAACGTCATTTTTTCGGATGAATCCAGGTTTTGTTTACAGCATCATGATGGTCGCATCCGTGTTTGGCGACATCGCGGTCAACGCACATTGGAAGCGTGTATTCGTCATCGCCATACTGGCTTATCACCCGACGTGATGGTAAAGGGTGCCATTGGTTACACGTCTCGGTCACCTCTTGTTTGCATTAACGGCACTTTGAACAGTGGACGTTACATTTCAGATGTGTTACTACCCGTGGCTCTACCCTTCATTCGATCCTTGCGAAACCCTACATTTCAGCAGGATAATGCACGACCGCATGTTGCAGGTCCTGTACGGGCCTTTCTGGATACAGAAATTGTTCGACTGCTGCCCTGGCCAGCACATTTTCCAGATCTATCACCAATTGAAAAGTCTGGTCAATGGTGGCCGAGCAACTGGCTCATCAGAATACACCAATCACTACTCTTGATGAACAGTGGTATCGTGTTGAAGCTGCATGGGCAGCTGTACCTGTACACGCCATCCATACTCTGTTTGACTCAATGCCCAGGCGAATCAAGGCCGTTACTACGGCCACAGGTGGTTGTTCTGGGTACTGATTTCTCAGGATCTATGCACCCAAATTGCGTGAAAATACAATCACATGTCAGTTCTAGTATAATATATTTGTCCAATGAATACCCGTTTATCATCTGCATTTCTTCTTGGTGTAGCAATTTTAATGGCCAGTATTGTACATAAACCGAGACTAACACACAAACACAAAGTCGCTAGAATCTGGCGTTATTAATAAATTTTAATAACGTCACGTCGGGCAAAAGTGGATTCATCTGTGCCTTATCGCGTGCAACCAGTTCAAGGAGGCAAACCATCTGTATTCCTGTTCTGGGACGCAGTGGTTGTCAGCGAACCCTTCATTAGTGAGCCAAAGTTTCATTGCCGGAGGCAACGTTCGGTTCGGTCCAGTTCTTTCTTGTAGAAGGAATACAATCATAGCAGCATCGGAGACCTCGAGAAATAAAGCGCTGATGGCTTGCTAATGTGAGTTCGGCCGCGGACAGCGCCTCGTATAGTCCGGCTGATAGCGCGTTCTTCACGTAAGAGGAAAATCCGTGTTCTGTGTGTGGCACACAGTTCTAATGTTACGGTTTGGTCAATTGACGATAGACTTCGAATAATTTTAAATACCCTAATATATCGAGTATTTCGCGTCAGAGTGAAAACATCTTATTGAATTTTTCTTTTATTCTTTTGCCCATAGAAATTTGTACCAAAGGATTAATTTGTTCAGTCTGAATAATACCTTGTCACTGACAATCTTGATCGAAGTATGAGATGTGGCGTACTTCGCTTGTTTTCTTCATGTGTTTGTTGTCTTATCCATGTCCACTTTAAATCCTTTGTTTGGCTTGAGCTATGGCTCATCTGTCCTGATCAGCCGAACTGCCCACAAAGCGAGATGGTGCGGTGGACTTCTGTTCGCCGTCCATTAGTCCTTCCCACTGTTTCCGTACCACACTCAAAACGAGTGCTGGATTCGTTCGTAAACAAAACCGCAGCCAATTTTCTTTCGTGTTGTTGTCTAACTGAACTAGTACCTTATCGAAGACTGACGTTGATGTCGACGGGACAATGAACTGTTAACTTTTCATCTTTTCACCTAAGATCTCGGTTAAAATGACTGACGTGCTCCTTTTCTCGACTTCCATTGGACATGTTACACTCCACCGTCAGTATGCTTCCCAGAAGTAGTTAGCTTGATGTAATAACCAGCACTCTTCCGTATTTCTCGTAGTATAATCCCAGATGGTTGTGTTGACATTTGGTATTTATATTTCACCTGATTGTTGCAAGTGACGAAATGCCATCATTTATCCGTTTTGGTGTCTTTAGGAAAAATACTCCATGCTATACTGTTTTAAGAACGTCTTCAGCCGGCGCTAGACGTATGCAATTGAGTGCGACCTCATGAATGCAAGATGGACCTCTTAAAGGGAGTATTTCTCCACCGTCAGAGGAACTGCTGGGCACCGTTACTTGCTGTGTGTCGTCACAGTGGCGTTCGCAGTATTAAACAGGTGTTTTGCTTGTATTCATACAACGGTGAATCAGATAGTTGTTCACAGAAGGCGACGCGAGGCAGCTTGTTTCCTCCGTTCTCCAGAGAGCTCCAGATGTCAGACTAGAATCAGATTTGTTCCACTTTAAACACGGGTCATAGCCGTTACGTAACTCTCAGTTTGCTCACTTTCATAACCAGAGCAGGCATACCTCTAGCCGCCGCACGTGTTAATAACTGTGGAACACACACTGTGAACTAGGCGGTATATGTGTTGTACATAGTGTTCTTATGCTTAATGTGTTCCATTATCATCTGGCAGTTTCCGTAGGCATCTCGATTCTGCCAACGATATCGAGAATCGTTCTGCTTAGGACATGCTGTGATACATTACTTTAATTGAACCTTGGAAATTAGAAAACCGCTTCAGCCAACATGTATATTCGCAGCTATGGTTGTCCCGACTATATGTTTTTTTATTTTTTATTTATTTTTTTGCATTTGTTGAAACTGCCAGTTTCTTGTGAGTAAATAAAATTAGAACCAAAAGCTATTTTATTTCCTTCTTCAAGGTCTTGTAGTTCTTGAAAAATAGTTCTTGACGTACGTTAGGATATCGAAGTAATGCGGGAATTATCAAACAGTGTGTGCTTTCCAAATAAAAGTATACGGTGAATATACACATATTGTGTACCTCTTACCCACAGACGTTTGCCATATCTTAGATAAATCCTAGTACGGTAAAAATAAATCTAGAATTGTGAGTTGAGAAAGAGGAAGAGGCTAAAATTTACTTTCACACGATACCGAAAGTACTATCTCCTCTTTATCCTGAGTTCGAGTCTCGTTTCGGCACATAGTTTTAATCTTTCAGGAAGTTTCATAAACTTCGATCTTTGCCGATGAGATTGTAATTTTGTCAGAGACGATAAAGGATTCGGAAGATATGTTAAACGGAATGGATGAAGTTACAAGTTGAATACTAAGAAAAATGAAACAAGAATTATGGAATGTAGTTTAATTAAATCCGGCATTGCTGTTATGTTTGTTATGTTCATGTAAGTGAACGTCACTTTGTTGGGTCAGATCATACGGCGACGGTATCGCGGTATACTGCCTAATAATATGTGATTAATGCAGTCGCACGTGGTAAGTTACCTGTTGATGTATAAGGTCTGTATTACGACACTGTTTTAGATTCGTATCTGTTAACTGTCAAGTCGGCATGTGGACTTTCCAGAAATGCTAATGGGACAAAAAACGAAGGAAAATCTCAGCGTTACTGTGCTACATCCATATATTTCCGAGGCGCGCAGCAGTATTTATTTCGTTGACTAATCAAGATGTATTCCGACTTGTGCTCGAGCGCCCAGGTCCTAGGCGGCATCACACCTTTGAATACTTACACAAGAAAAATTCCGGAAACTTGTCAGCTGTGTATGTGATACAGTTAAAAAGGAATTCTAGAGGTTTGTTGAAAGTAACAACCGTCCTATATTTTATTGAGGAGCCTATGAAGGGCTCACATTTGGTCAACCCATGGAAACAACTGATTTAAAATCTCAGTTAAACAATTCGTTATTGCGCTTGCTGATAAACAAGTGTCACAACAAAACCGTAGATAAAAAAGATGATGGTAGCTTCACATCTCGTCAATGCCTAGATCATTAGAGTCGAAGCAATTTTCGCTTTGAGAACGGTAGGGGAAAGAAGCGCCCATGATATTTAGTGACTTTGGGAGACCTCTTTAAACATTAATCTGAACGAGTGGATCCCTAAAGCTCCCAGACACGAGTGCAGTACCTTAGCCACTGCTTTATTTCGCTGTATGTGATGGTACTGACAACATAAAAAATAAAGTACTTTGGCGTCAGTCAGGACACGTGCTGACCTCGTACGTGTGCGCCGCGTGCAAGGTGTTGGTACCTGCTTGCTATCTGCATACAGAACAACGCGACGAAACGGTACGTCACGTTTCGCTATTCCCCACCTGATGGTAGGCGCGTGCTCAGCTTGTGTAAATATGGGATACCATTAATGGCTACGGCTACTGATTTTTTTTACGTCGGGTACTCGTAAGGAGCTACGAGGCAAGACGACATCTAAGTGTTGAATTAGAGGAGTCATCTTAGACCATTGTGATGTCTCTCAAATATCAAGACGTTAAGTTGGATCTAGATTTCCCATACAGAGCGAAATACCGAGAAATAAAATGGAAAATAGTGCAAGGACTAATGTATTAATTATGCCAATACGTTCAACTTCGTGGCTCAGCCAGGAATTTGAAGGACGACAACTGCAGGATACTGTTTCGCATTTGAAGTGTGCCCTACACCAGTCTGAAAGAAAACCGCCCAAATCACTTCAGTTCACATAAGATCAATCGCAGTTCAGAAGCTTTATAAGTGGTCTACATAACAACGCACAAAATTCAGCGCTACGTAGTTCCAGGAGTGAAGTCAGGGTGGTGGTGGTGGTGGTGGTGGTGGTGGTGGTAGTTGTAGTAATGATAGATGATTGGCATGTAGAACCGCACCATCACAGGCTTTCTGCTTGAGGCCACGGCATAGCTTTTCACAGCGAACTACTGCACACTTTACAAATATTTTCTCTCTTTGCGGACAGTACCAAGAGGCAGCGATGATCCGAACGAAGGTTTGGTTTCAGTCCTATAGTTGTGCAAGAGTGCGTGGAAAGCCTTGAAACTGCTGAGTATTCGATACATAAACCACTCTCTAAAGTGATGCTATGAAGATGATGGTTTTGAGTGTCGCGAATAACTTATAATTAATCATCTTCGTACCCGATAAAAAGAAGAGAATACAACTACAGGCAAAACTGGCAAACGACAGTTCAATTCAAGCCTCTGAACACATATCAGTGTTACTTAGTTCGGTACTACTGCCGTCTGAAAGAAAGTGCTCCATCTGGATAATATTTGTCGTTATTTATCATTACAGTAGAATAGTGTGTACTGTTGTATGAGGATTTTCCTATATTGGCCCGAAATCACTGACGCTGTTTGGAAATGAATCATGTCCGATAGTAACTTCTCAGGAACGGTACAGGCATGTTAATTACCCTTCCAAATTGATTGTCAGTAAGAAACGCGGTCGCAGTGGCGCAAGAGGTGAAAGTTAACGTTGGCGTTTATAGCTTCGGGGTAGCGTTTGACCGGGAAGCAAACAATAACACACAATGTGTGCAAACACGCCGTCGCAAAAATTTCGTCGCATGTTGAACGCGTAATCTCATGACTTATATTTCCACACTCTGCTCTGTAAAGTGTTGTCGCACGAGCATTAGAAGGTTTACTCTTATTTTTTAATTTTATTAGCAGTCTTCCTCCTGGTTCCACGAAGTTCTTGTATAACAGGTGCTGACGTCTTTCTAGGCGTTGACGATATCCACAGGGCTACATATATCCTGCGACAAGTCTCAGATCTTTTATTTTATTAGTGCTGCAGAAATACTCTTAGTCGGCCCATCCCAAGACGAACATGTCATGAGTGATTTAGCAAACTCGAACCATTTCTTTCTGTAGGAGGTTATACGTCTCCACAAGTTCCGAATACACCCAGTTCTGCAAACGGATGTACAGGGTGGTCAAAACAGTCTCGAAAGTTGGTAATAGAATTGCAGTGGAGGTTGTGTTGAGAAATAAATGTTAAAAAACAAATTCGAGATCTTGCCTCTTTTCCGAGTTCCTTTGTGTTAAAGTTAACGTATCAGGTCGTTACGCGCGTAAATTCAGGCAGCCTGCCAAAGACATCGCCACACTTTTTCTTCGTTTGGTTTCCTCACCTAGCTTAAATTTATCACTTCCGAATAAGCAAACAATGAGCGTTTGAACAAGTGGTAGCTTACGGACCTACGGAAGAATGTTCATTATCGAATTTTAGCGCGTCCAAGTTCTTGAATTTGCGGGCGCAACGACCTATTTGACTAACTTCAAGGCTAAATAATTCGGAAACGGTGCAACGCTTCGATTTTTCGTCTTAACAAAACTTCTCAGCTGAATCTCGCATCACCCTTACAAGCTTTTCACACCATTTCTGACCACCCTGTGTAGAATAGTCCATTTGCGTCACATGTAGCGACAGCGACCAGGTTCTACGAAATTCTGAATATTCGGCCCTTACTGGGAACTAAATGTTTCTGACCCAAACTTTCTTATCTAAAGTAGCCCATTTTGATGCTGTCCTATCGTTTCTCGATGTCTGTGAATGTTTTTCTTCCCCACTACTGATATATTAATGAAGTGTGCTGAGAAATAATTGCTAAGAATCAAATTCGAGTGTTTCATTTCACCCTTCTCGCAGCTGACACGGTAATGTATTAAGAAATGTTGTTAGAAAGTATGTAGTACAGAAATAATGCACAATATGAACTGGCGATCGCTTAAAAAAGCTTTTAACTGTAACTGTTTTCATTACGCTATTGCAGTTCTGTCCTATGTGCAACTGTCAGATATGATTTGATGTCTTATTCAAATGGTTCAAATGGCTCTGAGCACTATGGGACTTAACATCTGAGGTCATCAATCCCCTAGAACTTAGAACTACTTAAACCTAGCTAACCTAAGGACATCACACACATCCATGCCCGAGGCAGGATTCGAACCTGCGACCGCAGCGGTCGCGCGGTTCCAGACTGTAGCGCCTAGAACCGCTCGGCCACTCTGGCCGGCCATGTCTTATTACAGCATAGAAATGGGTTCTTGCAAGGGTGTGTCACTCTTGATAATAGTCATGGACTCTGCCCTACATGAACGTTGTTATTTTTACGCCTTTCTATACCGTAATTTGTTATTTTTATCCCTTTCTATACCGTAGTACGACATCAAATCTTATGCTTGACAGTGGTGTATAAGCCAAAATTGCAAAGCGTAATAAAAAAAGTTACAGCTAAAAGAGAAAATTAAAGAATTTGTAGAGGCTGTGTAGTCGTGTTATAAGAAATTAACGGACTTAAAGAACTGACATAATTATTGCGATAATCGTTAGTAAATTCCGAAAACAGAGTTTTAACGCCGAATCTTCAAATATTACTTATTCCGGTGTATAATGATTCTATAGGAGACGTCGAAGATGAAACAAGATTAATAACAACTCTTATAGAACCCGTATAAGTAGGCTGTCTACTCGTTCTCTGTGCACAAAGGAAAAGGAAGCAGACCTTAATATATAAAAACATGTTATGAAGTAAGATTCACTTCCGTCCATTAAAATTGCGACATAACGAAGGGACAATTTGCAAGAAGTGTATTCAAAGGATTAGCGATACAGTGCAACCGCATGAAGTAGACACCATCTACACTTCGTATGTAAGGAAAGATTACACAGTGGATTTCTGATTCGGAAATCGCTTGTAAATGGAAAATCGTGTTTTGCCTCGCGTAAGAACAGGGGAACATCAATCAATACGCACCGGAATTTGATACTGGCATTATTGTAGAGTATCGAGATTGCAGTTTATCGTTTCGCGATATTGCTGGTCGCGTTGGTCGGGATCCCGCGACTGACATTTGAATATAGAATCGGTAGTTTCAGGAGGGCCATGCACGACGCCGTGCAGGATCTCAGCGGCCCCAAGCAATCTGCTCCCTATAGACCAGCCGTATTTACTGCTCGGCCGTATAGAATCTTCATTCCACGTCACGTTTCTTGAATAGGGAAATGCAATTCCCTGTAGCAAGATATCCACATCCACATGCACAAGCGACGACGTCTGGAGCACCACGGACTGACCGCAAAGTGACCATTGTTGCGACCTCCCTTTATGCGGCAGCTGCAGACAGGATAACACCGACAGGGCATGCCCAAAGACAACACAGGACACAGGAGTAGCACCAGTCATCTTTCCAAACGTGTCCTGGTTCAGTGTACAGAGTCACGATGAACGTATCCGAGTGTCGAGGCTCCGAGGAGGACGAACTTTGTCAGATTGCATCCATCATCATGAGATTGGCCTAACGCCTGGCGCGATGGTATAGTATGCCTCTTGGCGCACAACACGATCACCTCTAGTTCACATAGCCGGTAGTTTCGACTGCAGGCGTTACGTTTCCGACGTGTTAAGGATCGTGGTTTTGGGCGTTCTTCGACGGCTCCCTGACTTTCTTTCAACAGAATAACGCAAGACCCCATGTTGCCCTACTGTCCTGATCTACCTAGACACAGAGAGCGCTCGATAGTCGCCGGTACCAGCTTGTTCTTCAGGTATTTCATTGAAAACATCTGATCATTGGTTGCGGTGATACTGACACGCCACCCCGCACCGGGGAGTGCAATTAATGAACTCTGGAATACAGCTGAAGCAGTGTGGACTCACGTACCCACATCTGTCATCCTAGCTCAGTTCCTCTCGATGCACAAGCGGATTACAGCCACTCCTACTACCAGAAGTTGCAGATACTCATCATACACTGTTTACACACAATAACTAAAATTTCGTTATTTGTTATAGACGTGGTGTTCAGTTTTAGTGACTACCTATGTACAATATCAATAGAGATTAACTGAAGCTTTCGATACCGCTTCTCGTGGTCTCACCCAAATTATCGCCTACCGACGTATCCTAGATCCTGGGCTACACTAGAGAGCAGTATGTCACTACAACTTATATACGCAGACAATTGTTGGTTCTCTGTCATCTTCCTGCCGGCCGGTGTGGCCGTGCGGTTCTAGGCGCTTCAGTCTGGAACCGCATGACCGCTACGGTCGCAGGTTCTAATCCTGTCTCGGGCATGGGTGTGTGTGATGTCCTTAGGTTGGTTAGGTTTAAGTAGTTCTAAGTTCTAGGGGACTGATGACCACAGGTGTTAAGTCCCATAGTGCTCGGAGCCATTTGAACCATTTTTTTGAATCCTGCCTCGGGCATGCATGTGTGAGATGTCCTTAGGTTAGTTAGGTTTAAGTAGTTCTAAGTCTAGGGGACTGATGACCACAGATGTTAAGTTCCATAGTGCTTAGGGCCATTTGAACCATTTTATGATCTTTCTGTTTACGCATACATGACGTCAGACATCACATCAACATTAGATCACAAGACGAAGCCACATCCGACGTCGGTATGGTCAGTTCATCCATAAATGGAAAGTATAATGCAATATAAAGTATTTACGATGCAGCTATATAGGCAGTTGATCAGTT
Source organism: Schistocerca nitens (assembly GCF_023898315.1). Lineage (NCBI taxonomy): Eukaryota > Metazoa > Arthropoda > Insecta > Orthoptera > Acrididae > Schistocerca > Schistocerca nitens. The sequence continues at coordinate 404,712,418 of NC_064619.1, read as the reverse complement.
TTGTATTTAGTACAGAAAAATAAATTAACATAGGAGTAATACTTTAATAAAACTTCCAATGTGTATGAAATGGAATGTTTATAATCAGTATGTAATAGCGGTATTGACTTAAGGCAGCGAAACGTACCCTTTTAATAAGAGAGTCACTGAAAACTGAGGGGTATGTAGTGAACTGTGGAAATGTCCATACTTGGGAATTAATAGGCGAGACGGGCTAGGAAATAAATTGATCAGGAAATAGACTCGAGTGGAAACGTAGTTATAGCTTTAAGGAAAATGACATTGTGATGATCGGGGCATTTAGTCTGGAATGTACAGTATATGCTCAAAGTTCTTTCTGGATTCCAAGATCTAAGAAAAAAGTCGAGACAATGACGTTATTGAAGGTGGGTAGATGTCTGCGTGTATCTGAAGACCGTAATGCCAGGATGAGTCTGGAGGCGGCGTTTATTCAGTACTAAATATCATCTGCCTGCTATGATAAAGAACCGTCTGCTACAAACTTCACAATGATTGGTAGAGTGTAGGTTTCGAAGCAGAAGCAAAAATAGATGCAAACCGAAACGTTTCTCCTATGATGGCGCCAGGCTTGTGGCAGCGTTTTGTAACCGTCGAGCCAGATAACACTGGAAAGTGCAGGCCGTCGTGGCGGTCCACTTAGCCGGCGGCTGCACCGCGGCTACAGATCTAACTGCAGCAGCCGCCCGCCGGGAGAAAAACCCGGGCCGAGCTGGGGCTGTGTGCGTTAACGGCGTGCAGCCGGGACTGCGGACTTTCACGATTACGTCAATGGCGGCTCGCCGAGGAGACCAGTTTACCCGAATCGGACACCGCTCGACGGCCGCCGAGCGACCGACAGGCCAGCCGGCTGCTCGCGTGCTGCCTCCGCCTTCCTAGTCTTGCGAAACGCCGCGCCCCGCAACAGGTGGCTGGCGGTTCGGAACCGCGACCCTCGGCGCAGCCGGCACGTGTGTTCCTCGACAGGCTTCCACGTGCGCTTAGCGGTGTCCAGAAATGGTGTCCGCCGCCTTCTCACAGCTTCACTATATACACGGCGGAACAAAGTGAAAGGATTACTTTTTCGGAAGGTTGTAATTGTCTCCCATTGCGATGCATAAGTTTGAAATTTGGCTCAAAGGTGCCTACAGTAGTCCAAAAGCATGGCGCCCTCTAACGTCAGCTTCGGGCTTGGCGACGCTTCATACAGCAAGGTGTCAACACATGCAAGAAAAAGGTCAGAGCTCAGAACTTCGGTTGAAGTGCGTTACTGATACATTGGCACCAAATTTCACCACAATTCTGCGCAATGGAACCGTGGACGTGTCATCCGGTGGGAAGTTCGTCACACCTTCTCTTACCTCCATTTCACCCCCTCTTCTGACAGCTCTGTGATGTAGGTCAGAAACATGACGCCCAGCGTTGAAATCACGCCAAGGAAAAAATTTCAGACACATTACTGCTCAACATGGACACGAAAAGGCCTGGGGGAGGGGGGGGGGGCGAGGAAAATAACTTCAACGAAACGATACCTCTCCTTGGGACGTTGATACCCACACATTCTGCAGTAAAAAATGACGGTTGTCATTGCGATGGGAAATAGGAGAACGTCATTGACAACCTTTTAACACTGCTGACATTCCCAGAAAATTCAACCCTCTTCTAAGAACACCGTGGACCATCAGCCCCATTTAATTTACTGATATGGATATGGTATCTTTTCTTTCGGACATGTCCGAAAGAACAGACACCATATCCATATCAGTATATAGTTCTGGCAATACCGGCCATGACCTCCTTCTCCTGTGCGGATGCGCACATATTCCCCGAGCTCTTACGCTACGAATGTAGTTTGTGGACACACAAGGCGAGAATGTGGGTCTCGTGGGAGGCGTGCGCGAGAGCGTCCCTGCAGTCGCACTATTCTCTGTGCCCTCGGTGGCTCAGATGGATAGAGCGTCTGCCATGTAAGCAGGAGATCCCGGGTTCGAGTACCGGTCGGGCACACATTTTCACCTGTCTTCATTGATATATATCAACGCTCGTGAGCAGCTGACGGTATTAATATAGTTCTAATTTTTTTTAACCCCATTTATCGTGATCGCACCCCTGCGACTGCAAATTTTGCTCTGGTGTACAGGCCAGAACCACTAGGGACGAAATTTGCACGTGAGCCGAAGCAGCAAAGCGTGCTTGCGCATTTTCAGCCCTTCTGTTTCATGCCGTTCTGTGAGCGTGATCACTGAGGGGTGCGATATTGACGCATGCCTGAATAAAACGGCAAAAGGACCCTCTAACACTACCCAGGTCAGCAACACCCATGGTACCACTCGCCCTTATTTTTTAAGCACCTAAAAATGTACCTGTAAAGAGAGAACCCGTGACGAGAGCTCTGGGCTCCCTGCAGGCAGGCTACAAACCGGAAGGGCGTCGAAGAGGTGTCTCTGGTCAGGTACATTTTCGAAGTGCCCAACAAAGATAACGCATCACAGAGAATGTTGCCGAACTTCGAGGGGGGGGGGGGGGGAGTGTCTTAGAAAGATCATTTTCCGTTTTATTCACCCATGTGGCAATGTCGTATTCTCTGTGATCACGTCACAGGGGCGCGCGAAACACGAGCACTGAAAAAGCATAAGCAACATTTGGTGCTTCGGGTTGCGTTCAAATTTCATCAAATGGTTTTTAACGGGCCCTAATGGTTTGACCCTGCACACCAGAGTAGACATCCCACTCGCACTGCTCTTCAAAGTGGTGCCATCACATTCAGTGGAATTGCAGGCCCACGATGTCCTTAGAGTAGGACTGAATCGTTAGGGGATTTCTGCAGCGTCAGAAGTTGTCAAGAAGGTCGTACTGTTCCTCATCGCACTGCGAACTGCCGTTTTCGACCGCGAAGTGTGTGGGAATTGACGCTCCAAAGGTAGGGTTCGTTTCATTGACACCATTCATGCCACCTTCTAAGGCCTTTTCATGCTGATTCTGTGTGTCTGAAATGTTTTCCTCCGCCACCTTTAAGAATAACCCGTGATTTGAACACTGGGCGTCGCGGTTCTGTCTTCTATCGCAGAGGTGTCGAAGGAATGAAGTGAAGTGTGGATAAGAGGGGGTGTGACGACCTTCCCATCATGTGCAAGTCCATGGTACCGTAGGGATGAATGGTGGTGAAATTTGGTATCAATGTGACATTCATTATGTCACTTTGTACCTCACATGAACTTCTGAGCTCTGACCCCTTTTTTATGTGGATACCATGCTGTTTGTTTGAAGTGTCGCCGAGTCCGAGGGTGACGTCGTAGGGCGCCACGCTTCTGCGCAATTTCGGAGGAAGGTTTTTGGCACCTTTGAGCCAAATTTCAAACTTATGCATCGCAATGGGAGAGAATTACGGCGTTTGTGTTGCGCAGTGTAATTATTCCGCAAAGGTCTGAGAGCTTCGATGCGGAGAGTATGTTGTACCAGTAGTAGCGATTTTCTGTCTTACTACTTTCGCATATTAAACGATGGAAAAACTAAGTCTATATACCGCTGTGCGCACACTCACCTCTTCAATATTATCCTCGTGGTCTTTACACGACTACAAGATAGTGGCACCCATTGGCGTAATTAGGGTATGGCCGCTGGGACACTGTGCCCTGGGAGCTGTTTCCTTGGGGCATAGTTTGTTGGATGCATAGTGTTGTTACAAGTGAAGTAAATATGAAAAGGTGGAGGAGGGAGGGCGAGGAAAAAATAAGAAGAAGAAAATGAATGAATTTGAGGACAAACATGGGAAGGGAGCCGACATGTATAAATTAAGCTCATGATGACATTCGAATTGGACTTTTTGAGGAACATACGGCCTACTATGTAAGACAATATATTAAAAGGAATACATTCGAACAACGCAGTAAAGCTGGAAAACACACCTATTAAAATCAGTACAGAATATCTTCTCACTTCCTTCTACATTCCATAACTCCATCAGCGGCCAGCTGACATGGGCAGTTCGCCATTTTGCAAAGTAAACAATTTTACCAGTTGGTGGCGTTAGTGACAGCAATGTCCATGACATCAGACAGTTTATTAGAAAAATACATGTATTATTTAAAATAAGAAAATTGTTAATAGAGGAACCAGATTGTGCTAATAATGTCAATAAATGTATACTTCAGAATGTTGTACAGTGCACGTAGTACGTTTACAGGGCCGGCCGCGGTGGTCTCGCGGTTCTAGGCGCGCAGTCCGGAACCGTGCGACTGCTACGGTCGCAGGTTCGAATCCTGCCTCGGGCATGGATGTGTGTGATGTCCTTAGGTTAGTTAGGTTTAAGTAGTTCTAAGTTCTAGGGGACTGATAACCACAGCAGTTGAGTCCCATAGTGCTCAGAGCCATTTGAACCGTTTACAGGGATCTGCTGCCATTTATGAGTTACTAGCAGGGAATGCTTGTAACACCAAGATCTGTCAGTACAAATACGTTGCAAAAAATGATCTGTCATTACAGATACGCATTTCTGTCAAGAAGTCCGTATGTCCAGCACATAAAGTTTCTGGAATCGAACAGAAAAAGACGGTGTGTGTTGGACAATTCAATATGCAAATATAAAGCAACCTAATTAAAAACAATGGTGTATGACAGTAATAAAACATAAAAAAATGTGCAAAGGAACGGAAGAGACATTTATTACGACCAAGCACGACCAGTGACAGTTGTGGCCTAACAGCAGGTTACACATAAAATATCGTGGTCATCAGTGATTGAATTGTACAACAAAACAACAAACATCAGTCATTTTGATTTCATTAACGACTCAAACGGGGTGCTACCCCTATCCCAAACGAAACAAACCACAGCCACACCCTTAACACCACAACAATAGATCACAGCGCACAGCGCTGAACGTGAATTAAATGTATGAATGTTTAAACAGTGTCTCATGAAATTTATAAGTTTTTACAATTTGAAATGAGACATTTAAGGACTAAAATACAATGTGAATATATAATACGATTCAAAATGTTTTTAATAATCGTTCGTCACACTATTACTCCTGACGACATAGGGTTTTCGTCACAGCGCCACCTACTAGTGAATTTGTGTACCTTGTGCAATGCCGAACTGCCTATGCCAGCTGGCCGCTGATGTTGCGGAAAGGAGTAGGTTCAAATGGCTCTGAGCACTATGGGACTCAACTGCTGAGGTCATTAGTCCCCTAGAACTTAGAACTAGTTAAACCTAACTAACCTAAGGACATCACAAACATCCATGCCCGAGGCAGGATTCGAACCTGCGACCGTAGCGGTCTTGCGGTTCCAGACTGCAGCGCCTTTAACCGCACGGCCACTTCGGCCGGCTAAAGGAGTAGGAAGTGACAAGATATTCTGTATTGGTTTTAGTAGATACTTTTCTCTGCTTTATTCTGTTGTTGCAATGTATTCCTTTTGATATCTTGTCTTAAATCGCATGTTTCTTTCCACAGATGTGATGATGATCTCCTGAAACGCATCAAAGTTTTTTTACCATTTAGTGCCAATGTGGTTAAGATCTCCTAAGAGGTTTCTTTGGCTAAAGTGATAAAATACTACATACCTCTCCCTGTTGCGGAGATGTTTGTCTGCTATTCATCTGATAGATGGAAACACTCTCATTATGCCAAGAAAGCCAACGCAACAAAAGTGTAAAGAAAATATTTTGCGTTTGTTGTTTTTGTCGTTACGGTTTTTCATTGTCCAGCATTGAAAAAATGAAAAAGAAATCACGTTATTCTACGACCTAGGACCGAAAGTATACTCTCCTTGTTTTGGATGATCCCAAACAAAACAGAACTAATGAAATATGTACCTTTTACTTCGTTGTAAAGTTGTGTTGATCCCAACAAACGATGAGAGTTAAACGGAAAATGGATTGATGTTTGTAGGTGGAGGGGTGAAGGAGGAAGCAGAGTTTAAGTTCGCTCAGGGTGCTAGTTAACGCCATAGGTGGCAACAGAATTATCGCAAAATCTTCCTCGAATAACTGTTACCTTGTTGTTTAACGAGAACAACGTCACATTTCTTTCACGTAATCGCATTTTTGTTCTCCGAGCGTCTCTCTTACACTTTCATTTGAGTTCGACCTGTTTCGCTAATAGCAGCGTGACTCTGAATTTGTTCGATGTTTGTTGTCTTACCTACTTTATGAATACTCCAAAAGCTGTGAGTATGGAATTGATCGCCCTGCTTTCACATTTTCCTAGACCCTGGACACGGCTATGTCTTCCATTCGCCTTCCGTAACCTCATTTGATGTGGTAATCCCATTTCATTTCGTTCCTTAGTATTGCACACGAATACGTTACACGATGGGACGTGCTCGAGACGTTCACCATTGCTCTTGTAATCGGATACTATCGCGCACTCTCTCCTTACTACAAGCGTTATCTTGCATTTATCCATACCTAGTGATAGCTGCCATTCATTAAATCATGCGGCAATTTTGTCTTAAGTCTTACTGTTTTTCCTTAGGACCCTCAAACAGCGACACTTTCCTCTACGCAACGGCATCATCAGCGAGCAATGTGATAATGCCGTTGATCGTATTTGACAAATCTTTTGTGTGTATATTAAGAAGCCCTGGTACAGTTCCTTGGGACACGCCCGATGTTACTCTCGCTGTTATTGAACATTCGCCGCCGTCCGGTATAATACACTGCGTTCTATTAGTCAAAATATTTTTCGAGCCAATCACATATCTACGAAGATATTCCGTACGATCGTTCTGTTAGAGCATACCGCAGCCTCCAGCAGAGTCAGATATCTGAGCTCGAGTAGCTACCCACCGTCTAATACCGTTTGTATTGGTAGCAGCGCAGGCGACGTGTTGAAGCATAGCTCTTAGGCGCACCAGTTTTAGTTATTCTTGCTCCACTTTCATTTGCGAACTATCCACGGCGCTGTAAACCCACATTGTAGTTGTTCGGTGTCGTTCCGGCAGCGGAAGTGCATATGCGTGAATGACCATCGCAATTTGGGGCTAGCTCACCAGAATGTTAGCCGTTCCTAATCACTGTACAACGATGCGCCTCCATGCTCGTATTTATGCTAGGTTGTGCGTCAGGAAAAATGCTTTTAATTAGAAGATAAATGTTCCGTATGTTTAACGACGCTTTATTGTGAGAAGGCATAGACATCTAAAGTCTGCAGCGGAAATTATATTTAACAACAATTCTGGTACCAAGATGACTAGTCATGGTAATGCTCCAGAATACACTGTAGACTACGTAAAATCAACCGATTAATAGCTGTTTTGCTACATTTGTCGGAGATCGTGGAACTTGCAGCTGTTCATTTACAGTTCAAACAATAACGTTACTAACACTGACTGCGTATAAATCGACACAATGGTCCTTTATTGTTCTATTACGCCACTGGAAATAAATAACTAGAAAGACTTCCACCATAAAATAACTAGAAGTATCAGTCTGGAGCGTCTCAAAGTGGAACAGCTTCGTAAAACTGTTGTTTACTTCAGTTTTGCGATTCAACTTTAGACGCTAGGCCGTCGTGTGTAATCGTTTTCATCTCTGCTACCTACATTCATTTGAACCTACTTGCTGCAGTCAAGCATTGGTCTCCCTCTTCTACTCTTACTCCCCCACCCCCGTCCGCAATATCTCTCTCTCTCTCTCTCTCTCTCTCTCTCTCTCTCTCTCTCTCCATTACCAAACAAACAATTCATTTATTCATCAGGCTGTGCTCTATAAACAGACCCCTTCATTTATTTAAACTGCACCATAATTTTCTTTTTTTCTTCATTTATATCCAGTTTCTCGTTAGCTACCCTATCTACAAATTTAATCATTGACATTCTCTTGTAGCACCACATTGTAAAAGCTTATATTCTCTTCTTGTTTGCGCTGTTTATTGATCAAGTTTCAGTTCCATACAAGACTGGTCACCAAGCAAATCCCTTCAGCAAAGACTTCCTAACACTAGAATTTATATACGATGCTTACAAATTTCGGATTACTTGCTACTGAGCAGCTTGTATTTTGTATCCTCTCTAGAACTGCCATGGTCAATTGTTATGCTGTCCAAAGCAGAACTCATTTACTTTTAGCGTCTCCTTTCCTAATTTATTTTCCCAGCATCGCCCGATGTAGTTCGATACATTGCATTATCCTCGTTTTACTTTAATTGATATTCTGCTTGTGGCCGCTTACCGTCCGATTCATTTTCAGAATGATTTGCCGTCTCTGACAGACACAGAAAACCAGTAGGACGAACAGCTCTCAGGCTGAGATTTATTACAAGAATGCTAAGGGAATATCATTCAGTCACGAGGGAAGTAGCTGATAAAACTTTCCTTCGACCTGTTCTTGAGCATTGCAACTCTGTATGGGACTGTTACGAGACATGATTGATATAGGAGACACAGAAGAGCCAAAGAAGAGGTACACGTTTTGTCACGGGTTTGTTTAGCAGGAGTGACGGCGCCGAGGCTAGGCTCATCTGGCCCGTGGCGGATGCTACAAACGTGTCGTTCTGCATTGTGGAGACATTTACAGCTAAAATTACGACAGCATACATTCCAAAGAGAGTGAGGCAGCGTAGTACTTCGCAGCTCGCACGTATCGCGATTGGTGCGAGAAAAGTGGAAAATGATAGTTGTTACATAATTAGTCTGTGCTACTCATAAATTGGCTTGCGGAGTATGGATTACATCTCTTAGTTTATGAAGTGTTAATTACCGTCTTTCCCGAGGAACTCTCTTTAGGAAATTCTTTCACTAACAGTTTCGCGTATGACTACGCAGTCATTTGTCAAGCGGCGTGACGCAGAGTTCACGTTCTTTGTTCTGCGTCGTTCTGTAGCCCCCGCGAGTAAATGACATTGTGTACGTCTTCCGTGGTCCGTACCGTACGTCGCAACGGGCGTACGGTAGCGTAGCGTAGCATGGGAAACCCCTCCCATACACAACCAGACAATGTGTCCAGCTATGTTTTCTGTGATTTCCCGAAAACGCTCCAGCAAATGCCACAGTGCTTCTTTTCAAAGGGCACGGCCGATATTTTTCGCTGTCCTTGAAAGAATCCTTGTGCTTCATCTCTAATGATGTAGATGTCGGTGAGACGTTAAATCCTAATTTTCCTTCTTTCCTTCCTTCCTTCCGCCCACGCGCACCTTGCCCCCCCGCCCCCCCCCCCCCCGCCCCCACCCGCACTTTGTCCCCCGCCCACTTGCACCTTGCCATCTCTGTTCATGACGGTGGACATCGGCATTCATTTTCCCACACAAAGATATTGAGAATTTGTTGGTCAGTAACTTTTTCTGTGGTCATGAATTCACGCAATTTAACGGTGAAGGAATATCTCTCAGCAATTAGGACTCTGCACTAACTCTGTACAGCTAGCTCATGGATCCCACGAAGCTGCTTAAATTTTCTTAACTACTGGCAGGAAGCCATCAACTCTTCCTTGTCAAGACTTTGCGGGAAAGCCTGCACAGGCTTGTCTGCTGAAGATGAATGATTGCGACCGGTTTTGTCTGAGCTACAGTGCAAGACTACCTCAGTCTTTTCATATGTTTTCTGCTCTAAAAGGTCAAATTATCCACCATTGCTATCCATACTCCGAACGATCGTCACACACTTTTACTTGCTTTATTTACGACACAATTCACAATTCAAAAAACTCTCCAGCAGCGGAATTCAATTTCTTTCCATGTTATTTGTCGTCCATGGTAGCGACACAGTAAAGATCGGGAATCATTTACGCCAATGACGATAGGTTTTGCACTCATAGCTAGCCGTCTTTTTGCAAACAGTCCAACCCATATCATCGTATTTCACAACGAAAAAAATGCGTACTGTATTTATTTGCATGTTTATGCTGAAAACAATGGCCAACTACGTGAATTAGTTTGGTATACTGCATTTATTCAAAAATTAGATTAAATAAACCTAAGTAAAAAATCATGAATACACTGTTAGTTGCGTAAAATAACGAAGAACACGTATTTAACACAATATATATGGCGTGAAATGGTGCGTCTAAGTAGTTAAAAAAGGTCGCTCACATTAGATTTCATGTACAATTTTGCTGGAAAATAACTGTTTCAGATGGATCTAGTGAAATTACCGGGAGAAAATAAATGCTGTGCAACGCAACATTCATTTGTTAGCATTAATTTTTGGTAATCATTTCAAAATAATTAAATCAAAGAGGCCGTCCATGCTAGTTAATAATTTTGAGATATTCTTTCTTGTCGTCTATATTTTATGTTAACCCTCAGTAAGTCGTTATCTCCACTGATTTTCCTCAGTGACAATCAGACCCTCTAAATCTACCCAACGGGAAGACTAAATTGTGTCACAGGAGGAACTGACGTTGTGTTATAATTTTACAAACAGAACAGGAACCTACATTTTTTTTCGTTTAGGCCGATTTGGGCCGTCTTCAGATTGAGCGCAACTGCACAGCAGTACACTGTTACGCGAAGAGTACGTTGCCTTTCTTCCAAAGATTCTCATTTAAGTTCTCAGATAATCTCTGATATACGTTCTTATGAGCTGCATCGACTTGTTACGATAAAAGCAGCACGTCTCTCACTTCGTTTGATGACTGATGTCATGCCTACCGTACTTGATAAGGGCTTCAAATGCTCGAAAAATACTCGACACTTTGTCGGATTAGCGTCTTGTAAGCAATTCTCTTTGCTGCACTCCGCCAGAATCCCTGCAGCAAATCTACGTTTTCGATTTGCCTTGCCTGATACTGATTTTACGTGTTCCTGTCACTTCATATCGCTTCTAAGTATTGTCGCTAAATTCTCATAGGATGTGACGTGCTCATGATGTTCACAACCAATCTTGTTCTTAGATGCTGTTTAATTTTTTTTCTTTGTTATATACATTATCTTCCGCATATCGACATTTAAAGAGAGCTGTAATTCATTACACCAAGTGGAATTTTTGTCCCCGTCTCCCTGAAATTCCTTACAATCGTCCAACGAGGATACTTTCATGTTCACAACAGCATGATCAAGGAGCAAACTCATAGTGCTGTTCATCGTATCTAAGGTATCGTTTATGTTTATTAAGAACAATGGATTAAGCTTCATAGGGGTACATCCCATTGTACTTTCTGTATTTATGTTTGATGTCGAATTAACGTTTCAAATATTGAAGTTTATTCATGAAATTCAACTTAACTGTGATAGGAATAGATGTACTACCTAAAGCGAGATACGAAAATTTGTATCGTACTAGAACTCGAAACCCGATTTCCCGTTAATCGCGAGCGGTCGCCTTACCACTTAGGCTATCCGAGCACATCTGTATCTATTACGGTTAAGTTGAATTTTAACCAGTTTTAATTTTACTTTAGTTTCTGTTGAATTTCTCCGTCCATTGTACCATACTGGGTTCTGTTGTTCAGATATTGATGGGGCCAACTGCATAATTTAAAACTGACATATTGTCTTTGGCTTTTGTCACAGTATCTTCAGCCGGAATTTTTGTAATGATCTTATAATATAAAGTTATATAATTGTACTGGGTGTAGTATACAAAAATGGAAAAGAATATTGTCTGCGTAAATGTTGATTGAAATACCAGTGATATGTTAATTTTAACCGACCAGAGTGGCCGAGAGGTTCTAGGCGCTACAGTCTGGAAACGCACGACCGCTACGGTCGCAGGTTCGAATCCTGCCTCGGGCATGGATGTGTGTGATGTCCTTACGTTAGTTAGGTTTAAGTACTTCTAAGTTCTAGGGGACTGATGACCTCAGAAGTTAAGCCCCATAGTGCTCAGAGCCATTTGAACCATTTTTTGTTAATTTTAATCTCTGAATAGGATCTCAATCTATATTCTGCAGGTTGTTTAAAACGTATAACTGAGTAGCTGATGGACAAATTAAAATGAATAATATTATGTTACTGTGATCTTTTTCGTCTTTCCAACTGATAACAACCAATTCTTTACTCCACCAACTTTAATGCATGTATTTAGTAATGTTAATAAGAACTCTGAAGTTGAACGTAAATGGACTTCACGAGATTTTTTATTTAATTATCATAAGATATAATACAGTTGGGCGGCAGTGTGCCTTTGTTACACCTACATCAGTCACCATCAGTACTGCTTGCGCAAACCAAGTTGACAATCGGCGCGGTGGCTGATGGGAGTGACCGTGAAGGTATTTCCCATTTATGGCCGCTCCCATCAGCCACCGCGCCGATTGTCAACTTGGTTTTCGCGAACAGGACAACAGCAGGCTTGTATAACCTCGAGCGCGACTCCAGTCCGCCACGAGGAATGGGAGATGAATCTTTGAGAATGCCATTGAGAATGTTATTCCGTTCTGTGAGACAGTAAGGATGACTGAAGGATAGCATAAGTCATTTCTCTTGTAGAATTTTCGATCTGAGACTGATTGCCGACAGCAAACTTTAGAAGGGAATAAACGTACTTTGAGGCTGTTCTCAGTACTGATTGCAGAGAAATCTGGGAGATACTCGTTTAATAGTTGACGATGACTGTACAGCGCAAGCGCGTCCACTTTTTGAGGCGTAAAACGGGCAAGAAAATTACTGTGGCGTTGCTCCAGTTTCGAGTAGCGCCGGCGTGTTGAACCGAGATACGCGCGCACGCGCCTCGAAGTGTGCTGCCGGCCGTCGGCGTGTCGGAAGGCGAGGTGCGAGCGCTGTGAAAAGCGAGCAACGCCTTCCGGTGCTCCAGCAGCAGCAGCAGCAGCAGCAGCAGCAGCCTCCCCCGGCGCGCAGAGCGTGGGAAGTAGGATGTGACGTGGCGAGGCGAGGCGAGGCGAAAACTGGAGCGGCGTCGCTAAATCCGCGGCCAGGTCGCCGGTCTCGCCCACAGTTACTGCCATGGCCGACACACTGCTTCCGCTGGCCGCAGTTTGACGACAGCTGGCCGCAAAGAACCAGAACTTGGTGCTCTGGAGCGCAGCAGAGGGTACTGCGTGTCTTCTACCTGATCATGTTCAGCGAGGCGCGAGATGGAAGGTATAAATCAAACCGTCGGTTCCGGCCGAAGAAAAAAGGGCGAGACAATGAAGGAATAGCAGGCGTGCCATTCTCTCTCTCTCTCTCTCTCTCTCTCTCTCTCTGCCAGAATTCACAGGATTCATTTCAAAGGGTGACGCTAATCCTGAACCAGTGAAACCTTTGGAGTGTCAGAAGCAACAAGGACAATTAATACACACGTGCCTTAAGCTCAGCAAAGATAATGTGCTGTTTACTCAGCGATGTCGTACTTTACCGTGTCCAAAATGGCGACGACCACATTCAATACAGGCATATCTTCATACACAACTCTGGCGCACTCTACCAGATATATATGCCCCTCGCAAACACACACACGCGCGCGCGCGCGCGCACACACACACACACACACACACACACACACACACACACACACACACACATATATATATATATATATATATATATATATATAAGATCAGGGAACGTGAGATGGCATGGAACTGGAGAATAGTACCTCATCTTCTGATCCAGAACCTGGAATATGTGGCATTGAGTACGTCATCTACTCGCGCAGTAAACTTTTCAGGTGCTCTGTCCACATCAGACGACGCACATTAGATATCCTCCTCCAGTGGTTTGGCAAGGACTTGTTCGATCAAGAGCTTCTATCTCATTCCATTCAAACGTAGTGGCAGGACGTATGGTTCGATAATACCGGCCCATACATTAACTTCAAACTACTGGTTTGCTGCGACCAGATATGGCTCGTAAGACAATTGAAGAACCCATCTCTGGTGAATTGTACCTGATCGGTGAAAAACACTTTGTTTAGGGCACTAGGATAATTCTGACACCTATGAGCAATACTATACATAAAACCGAACTCTTTATTGGAAGACATCCACACCCCAACCACCAACTCATGATGACAGGGCATGCAACTGCTTGTCATGCAGGACACGCCACACATCACTTCGAGAGATATCTGTGGCACACGTACTTGTTGATGGCTGTTCTTCCACATGTGCCAATACTACTTCTTCCTTATCAATTGCTCGAGTACTCCGCGTTAGGCCCGCGTGATGACTGGACGTAAAATACTTGTCTCCCGACTCGGCGGTGAACGATTTGAAACTGAATTGTGTGGTTGATGTGTGTTCGGATATTGAGCGCGTACAGGCACGGTGATTGGTGTGCTTTGCCAGTGGCTCTCCGATACATGAAAGCATGAGGGAAATGGGCAAGCACGTGACTTAAAGTTAATTCAATAGCTGCAGGCCAGAGGGTGCGCAACCAAAGCCTAGTCCCTTGGCCCAAGAGTTCGGCTAGTAAACGATTGCAGGGACGTGCGTCCAGTCTACACGTGATAACATGAAAGCATGTTGGGAGGGGGGGGGGATAAAAATTGTGGATGGAGATAAGAATTAAGTAGGCCCTTCAGTGAGCGGTCACAAGCGGATGTAGGGTGCAGTATTTACGAATAGGCTTGCACGAGATGGACTAGCGTGAAAGCTGCACCCAATCAGTCTTTGGACTTAAATGATAACAAGAAAAACAAAAACAACAACATTAAACTATCGTTGATGGGTTTTTAAGACGCAGGGGATACCGGTGATGGACGATGTTCTCCCCATGACTTTGGGTCATCAGGTTCTGATCATGCTGGGCTTCCTCTATACAGGATCATTTCAGGCTAGTTTGATTCTTTACTTGTTCCATAGCAACATGAATCAAGTCATCCCCTTCCGTATCTTCCAAGATATCGGTGTTTGTGCATTTCTAACAATTTCTTCGCTCCAATTTTCGTTCTCGAATTGTATTGGTTAAATCACAGGACGATGGCCCAGGCGAGGGCAGCTGCCACCGCAAAACAATGGTGTTGCAATGTCTCTGTTCCACGAACCGCACCATTGCAGACTCTGTGTTGCTTGCGTCGACCGATAATTGCTCCATATTGTACGACTCCATGTATTATGCATACCTTTCATATCTGCTGGGACTTAAAATAACTTGTCACGTGTCGTTATCTAGTCCGGAAATGTATTCTGTTACAGGAAGTTCCATAAGCCTGCTGCCATAACTTCATACTTGGAGTTACAAATACACTTTTCCGGTGTTGATTTGTGCTGTCACTACCATTATCACGTGTAGACTGGACGCACGTCCCTGCAGTCGTTTGCTAGCCGAACTCTTGGGCCAAGGGACTAGGCTTTGGTTGCGCACCCTCTGGCCCGCAGCTATTGAATTAACTTTAAGTCACGTGCTTGCCCATTTCCCTCGTGATGTCCCTGCAGAAGACTGCGTCACTGACTGTCAAGATTCTAATACAATTGGCTAGATATTAAGTGTAGGGGTGCAAGCTCTACAAAGTTCTTGTAACAGAATAAAGTTCTGGACTGGATAGTGATACCCAGGAAGTCTTATTTATTGATTTGAAAAGTAAAGGAAGTGCTCAACAGTGATGAACGTCGCTAACATTATGATGAATATCATAGCTATTTACGGAGTTACTACCTTTGTTTCTCATTACTCTTTCTGGTCGAGAGAAGGCACTCTGCCATTAGGAACTTTGTGCTTGCATTTATTTTTGCGCCTCTCTCAACACCATTCTCCATGTAATCAACGTCATTGAATGGAGAGAAGATTGTGGGAGGCTGAAACTTCGAAACAATCCGCGAGCCTGTAGTGGAGAATAGCTGTCAGGCCTACGTTAAAAAGCGTCGCAGAAAAGAAGAAAATTTCGATCCCATCCAGACGTCGATGATGAATTTAACAGCACGCCATATTTCTTTGCGGGTCTTTCCATTTTTGACATTTGCAGTTGTTCAAGCCGCTAATGTCTTGATGTCAATGCACTTAAAACCAAAATTGCGGCTAAACAACTGTTTGGTTGGAGAATTAAAATAAATGCTTCCGCCATCACTGTACTTAACATTATCACGTCGATATAATCATTCAGTTAGGTAAACGATTTAACACCTAATCCTAACCAATAGAAATAATGTAAAATCGAGGACAAATCCACAAAAAGAATTCAATTCTGTGAAACAAGCACTGTGATACGGAAATTTTTGAGATCATAGTTTTCAACGAGGTAAATAGATCTGAGAATGGCACATCCAAGATATATAGAAGTGCTAATGGTGCCGTAAAATATGTAGCCAATGGCAATGCAAGGGCTCTGATCATAGTTTGTTTTTATGTGGAAATTATTGTGAACTCGAGTGACCTATTTATTGAACAGCGGTTGATCCAGAAAGTTCCGTTTACGAATCCTACTGATGCGCAGTATAGCGTCTATTTTGTGCATACGGCACTGAAAGGTTGCTTCTGGATAGAAATATACCCAACTTGGGATTAGCGGTGGCGCATTTATTGTGATGACTTTTTATGAAGAAGAACGAAATCTTTGAGACTTGTGAATGCATGCTTAGAACATCAGCAGACAATCTATATAAAATTTATGCGCCTAGACAGTGACGAAGTTGTGGTTCGTAAGTGTATACAAACATTCCGATAGGATGAGAGTATGTTAGTGATGGAGAGTGAAGTGGACAGTCATGGACGTGACGGATGAATTGATGAAAACGACCGATGCTGTGACTGTAGACTTTCCCGCTTTCGAGACTTTTCGCGTCCGTGGCGAGGACTAAGTGAAAGGAACTGTTTACCAACAAAAGCGCCAGATTTTGTATGGCGGTGGCTAATTCTTATGGCGATAGTGTAAAAAGTGGCTTCGCATAACGACTTTAATGGCCTCAGTAATAGAAGCAATTAAGTATAAAAAGTGGTGATAAGTGGGTGCTGCACGTATCCACAATAAACATCATTGTTATTACTGCTTGGGTTCCATTTATACACTGCGACCGGTGACACCTTCGAATGTGCTGAAAATCAGCTGTAGTTTATAGGTCGGACTGCTTTCACATCCATATTCGCACCTATTATGCGTAGGATATTAAAACATTGCCGCTGATGACAAAACAAAAAAAACATGTAGTTGACTGGAACGAACATGGAGAAAGTATTTTCCGCTTATGAATGGTGGCGATTGTTTTGCAACTGTTCTGCTTTTGCTGCCAACTCGCAGAGTCGCGGGAAGTGAAGTTTCGTCCAGCGCTAGCCAGCATGAGAACCTACACGCAGCGTGCGCCCTTGAACTGGCAGCTGGTCTTGACACTGCGCTCTGACAGCAGGCTACCCGGACACAGCCGAAAATTTATTTCATGCTACATTCACGCCAAGTAGTTTTTTCGGCAAGACGTGAACGTGGAGCTAAATGCCCTATTTAAATCTGAAGGGCGAAAGCATTCTAAACCAGATGTCAGGAAACTTTTTTTTTCTTTTTTGTTTTGCTTCTCACAAAGTGGAAAAAATTCTGAAGTCGTACTCTGGAGGACCTGTGTTCGATCCCTTGTTTGGAAGCTGCATTTTAGCTGGAGTCCTAAAAACATTCTAAGATGATACCTCGATGACGAATTAAGGCTTTTCTGAATCTTTCATCCGTTACTTAGTCAGCTCCTTCAGTGAAATTATTCTCCGAGAGTCGACACACCTAATCGGCCAATGTTCAGAAGTTTGTATCTGATACGATTTTCTGAGATAGATAGTAAGTATTGACGCAGTCAACTGAGCGTTCTATCAGTTCCGTCTTACATAGTATGCCCAGCTCTGGTGACTGTCTGCATTAGTCAGGTGACCATCTACAACATCCTCCGTCATTCGAACAAAATTGTCCGTTACCGAATTGGGTATGATGATTATCAATGTAATAAAAAAAACAGATAAAATCAATAAGAGATAAAGTGCACTGTTTGCATGTGTACTTAGAAATACCAGTAATATTTTCAGCATGATTCGTTACAAGAAATCTTGTACGTCTGATGGCGCTATAAATGTCTGTTTACTAATACTTTAAAAGATATATTTACTGTAATATACACAGATGTGTTGAAACTAGGAGATTGATTAAAATGCTTTGTAATAGCTGCTCCTCTTCTCAACACTTAAGTACCAGATACATATGCTGTATACGAAGCAAAGAGGGTAATGGAGCTGTATAAAGATTACTGTGCGGTAAAGTTCCTTATCTGCTTATGGAAGTGTTCTCCAGTGAATACAACATAAGAGAGACACAATACACACTCCAACATTTACTGATAGAGGAGAAGGATAACAAGTGTCGTTCTGCGGTACGCAGTAATGCTCAGGAATACAGGTAACTGTGTAGTTCGCAGATGCCGCAAGAAATGAGGCGTGGTTGTTGAAAATCGTGTTCGAAGTCGATGAGAAAGGTTGTGAGCGAGTCAGAAAACTTAGTGACTGGCAATAGAGAATAATGAGATAGAGTCTACAAAGCAAACGACTTGCCCATGGAAACTTCTTATCGGTAGCTTAGGTTGAAAGGAGTGGCCTTCCCTAGGCTTTTATAAGACAGTGCTCAATGACAGTCGTTTCTTCCATTAGGAAGACACAGTAGCGTATGGATTCTGGTAGTGTAGTGCATTATAGAATAGAATAGTACAGTAATAGTACAGTACAGTACACATTTGTACCCATGTACAGGGCCCGGCAGAATGATGAGTAGGATTTGGGTCAGGTAGTATGGCGTCGCTGTTGCATCTACATGAAATATATAAGCACACACTATTGAGGAAGGGCTGCCATTTCTAATTACGGGTTCGTGGAGTTGAGAGCACAGAGCATTCGCCGTCCAGACTTATTTTAAAAACAGCGAGTTTCCCATCAAAGTTAAGCGACTCTTTCGTCGCCATTTCCAGCTGAAAAGACATATTACTCCTGGATCGTCAAACGACGATACGGTGGATGCAACAATTCAAGACTGCTGCATCTTGTGCGAAGAAGAAAAGTCCATGTCGAAGGAGGACGCAGCGGACCGCGGAGCGAATGGAGGAGGCATGTGAAGCATTCATCTGGTGTCCTCACCGTTCTGCTGCCAGACATGCCTTGGCGCTAACGACGACCGATCGTTCCCTGCGGCGAAACATCCGTGATAACTTGCACGTCCATCTATATAAAGTGCAGGTCGTGCAGAAACTAAACGAACAGGATATAGCTGTCCGACGAACCTCCGCCTTACGCTTTTTGACTTCATCCTGATTTCTCCTTATGGGGATGTTCAAAGAGTCAAGTGTACGCTACACGTCCTCATGCCGTGGCTAAACCTAAGGAAAGGATATGTACAGCTATGTAGGAGATACCATTCAACATGCTGAATCAGTTGATAGAAGCTTCCGTTCGTCGCCTGGAGAATGCACGGGAAGTGATGGCGACGTTACGTATAGTGTTGTACTCAAAGCCAAGTAAAGGGCGTATATAATACACTACTGGCCATTAAAATTGCTACACAAAGAAGATATGCAGATGATAAACGTGTATTCATTGAACAAATAAATTATACTAGAACTAACATGTGATTACATTTTCACACAATTTGGGTGCATAGATCCTGAGAAATCAGAACCCAGAACAACCACCTCTGGCCTTAATAACGGCCTTGATACGCCTGGGCATTGAGTCAAACAGAACATGGATGGCGTGTACAGGTACAGCTGCCCATGCAGCTTCAACACGATACCACAGTTCATCAAGAGTAGTGATTGGCGTATTGTGACGAGCCAGTTGCTCGGCCACCATTGACCAGACGTTTTCAGTTGGTGAGAGATCTGGAGAATGTGCCGGCCAGGGCAGCAATCGAACATTTTCTGTATCCAGAAAGGCCCGTACAGGACCTGCAACATGCGGTCGTGCATTATCCTGTTGAAATGTACGGTTTTGCAGGGATCGAATGAAGGGTGGAGCCGCGGGTCGTAACACACCTGAAATGTAACGTCCACTGTTCAAAGTGCCGTCAATGCGAACAAGAGGTGACCGAGACGTGTAACCAATGGCACCCCATACCATCACGCTGGGTGATATGCCAGTATGGCGATGACGAATACACGCTTTCAATGTGCGTTCACCGCGATGTCGCCAAACACGGATGCGACCATCATGATGCTGTAAACAGAACCTGGATTCATCCGAAAAAATGACGTTTTGCCATTCGTGCACCCAGGTTCGTCGTTGAGTACACCATCGCAGGCGCTCCTGTCTGTGATGCAGCGTCAAGGGTAACCGCAGCCAAGGTCTCCGAGCTGATAGTCCATGCTGCTGCAAACGTTGTCGAACTGTTCGTGCAGATGGTTGTTGTCTTGCAAACGTCCCCATCTGTTGACTCAGGGATCGAGACGTGGCTGCACGATCCGTTACAGCCATGCGGATAAGATGCCTGTCATCTCGCCTGCTAGTGATACGAGGCCGTTGGGATCCAGCACGGCGTTTCGGTATTACCCTCCTGAACCCACCGATTCCATATTCTGCTAACAGTCATTGGATCTCGCGATACGATAAACCGCAATCGCGATAGACTGCAATCCGACCTTTATCAAAGTCGTAAACTTGATGGTACGCGTTTCTCCTCCTTACACAAGGCATCACAACAACGTTTCACCAGGCAACGCCGGTCAACTGTTGTTTGTGTATGAGAAATCGGTTGGAATCTTTCCTCATGTCAGCACGTTGTAGGTATCGCCACCGGCGCCAACCTTGTGTGAATGCTCTAGAAAGCTAATCATTTGCTTATCACAGCATTTTCCTCCTGTCGGTTAAATTTCGCTACTGTAGCACGTCATCTTCGTGGTGTAGCAATTTTAATGGCCAGTACTATATGTACTGGGATATTTTTTCTCTGTTTTCAATGTGTAATTCAATAAATGTCATTTTGTTTCCTGGTTCGGCCCTTTTTATGTCGCACTGTTCATTCTGCCGAATCCTGTATGTATTCAGCAAGCTATTGTGAGGTGCATGGCGGATGGTACATCGTACCAATATTATGTAATTTCTTTTCTATTTCATTGTGCCGGGAAAAATGACAGACTGTATGCTTCTACGTGCCCTAATCTCTCTTATCTCATTCTCATGAGTCCTACGCGAGATGTGCGACGGTGACAGCATAATTATCCCAGTGTTATTCGGAGACAGGTTCTCTAAATTTACGCAACAGGGTTTCGCGAGATCTGCCTCGTCTTCCGTCGAAGAATTCCCATTGAAGTACCCCAAATATTTCTGTTACATTTGCAAGTGGGATGTACCTACCTGTTAATATCATAAAATCAAATTTCTGAATTCGTCCCTGTTGGATGCCTACGTGGTAAGGACTCTAAACACTGGATGAAAGCCCTAGAATTGGATGCAACGGCGTCTTGTAAGCGATTTCGTTTACAAACGCACTGCATTTCCCCAGAACTGTTGCAACAAGCCCGCATCTCGTGGTCGTGCGGTAGCGTTCTCGCTTCCCACGCCCGGGTTCCCGGGTTCGATTCCCGGCGGGGTCAGGGATTTTCTCTGCCTCGTGATGGCTGGGTGTTGTGTGCTGTCCTTAGGTTAGTTAGGTTTAAGTAGTTCTAAGTTCTAGGGGACTTATGACCACAGCAGTTGAGTCCCATAGTGCTCAGAGCCATTTGAACCATTTGTTGCAACAAATCTAAATCTACCAATGGCCTTTCCTACTACTGATTATACATTTTCGTCCCATTCCATATACCTGCTTAGTATTATGCTTAAATTCGTATACTGTGGGACCTGCTAAAGATTTTCACTGCTAGTCTTTCAGTGAGACAATATCGGGGAATTCTCTTCGTTGTAAGCATTGCCCTACTTTTATGCATATTTAAAGAGAACTGCATTCCCTTTCACCAAGTGGGAATTTTGTGAAAGTTTTTCTGCAGTTCTTTACGGTCCTCCAACGACGAATGTTTGCTGTCCACAGTAGCATAGTCTGCGAACCACCTATAGTCATTCTGATCCTGTCTGATGGATCGTTTATGTATATTGAAAACATTGAGGTCCTATTCTCCTTTCTTGGGAAACTTTCGATTCAGTGGAACATTGGCTCTCCAGTTCTGTTAGCCAAATATTGCTGTCCGCCCCCATTAGGTGAGTGGTCAGCGCGGCTGAATGCCAAGCCAAGGGGCCCGGGCTCGATTCCCGGCTGGAGCAGATTTTCTCCGCTCAGGGACTGGGTGTTGTGTTGTCCTCATCATCATTTCATCCCCATCTCCGACGCGCAAGTCGCCCAATGTGGCGTCGAATGCGATAAGCACTTGCCTTCGGCGGCCGAACTTCTCCGAATGGGGTACTCCGGCCCACAATGCCGTACGCTCATTTCCATTTTACCTCGAGCCAATCACTTATTTCCGAAGATGCCTTGGTTGGCAGTCGACGATATAATACAGTGTCGAACGCCTTATGGAAATCTAGGGAGACGGAATCTACGAATTCATCTACACCTGTCATTTGCAACCTGTTTTCTGTTAATAAATGAAGCTGTTTCATATGAGCGTTTTTTTGTATTATTTTTTTAAAAAAAAATCGGTGATGATTCTTTGAGACAGTTGTTTTCTTCCTGGGACCTCAGCGATACTGGTTTATAGCTCTCTATGTCCGATCTATTATCCATTTTGTAAACAGGAGTGACTTTCTTTACCGGTACACGAGACTGCTCACTGCGCAAATGATTGTCGATCAGTATGTGCTACGAAGGGGTCTATTCCGTGAGGTATTTAATGTAAAATCTAGTTGCAGTTCTGTCATGGGCAGGTGTCTTGTTCGTTTTAACCAGTCGTAACTGTTTGTTAGTACCGTTGTTTCTAATACTGGTATCTCTTATTTGTGAATCCATGCGACGGTCAAACACCGGTACGACAGAATCCTCTTGGGTCAATACATTTTTGAATGAGGAATTAAAAATTTATGCTTTCTGGCTGGTTTCTTCGGTTTCAGTACCTGACAGAACCGTGAGAGATTTAATGTAACGTTTGGACAAGTCATTGACTGTACGTATGACGAAAGCTTCGTATGATTTGCTGATAGATCCGTCTCCAGACTATGAAAATTATTGTAGGCTTGACGTATGGTATTTCTTACCAGTGCACAGTATGGTGATGCCATTATCGATGTAAATTATTTTATTGGGTTATGAAGCTCGATGCCTTGATTCAGTGTAAGACAAAACAAATCCAACTCGTCGTTTCGTACATGTGATTTTTTTTTTTCCCTGGCAGTTATCACTTCTGTAACCTCCGACTTTTATACGTGGAAAATGTGAAGTGGCACCCTGGTTCGGAGTTCCCCTCTAAATCAGTTCGGATGTCGTAGGGAGGCAAGTGCTTACCGCCTGAATTATTCGTAAGACCGTGAGTAGTTAGTGGTAATGAAACCAACCTATGGGTTGAGAGCTGGTTTACTGCCTTTTGCGTATTCTGACAGGGGTACAATGCTACACGTTTGTAGTGACGTGCATTCGGCTCGAAAGTGACACGGGCGTGCCAATTGTTTGTCTGTTGTCTGCGCTACGTCGCAAATGGTAGGTAAGTCTGCCGTCGTGCAGAAGAGTTGGTTGTTCTGGGGCTGGCAGGATATTTGGCTGTGCAGCTCTGTACGTGCGGAGGCCCGGACAGCAGCAACGGTACCGGGGTCGGGCGGACTTCCTGGACACGGCACGGCACGGCACGGCACGGCACAGAGCGGTTCCGCCTGTGAGCCGTGCTCCGTGCTGCACGAACGGTGACAGCCGCGCCTCAGACTCCGGAGCCCTCGCAACTCTGCGGCGTGCTCAGTCAGACGCATGTTAAACCACCGCACTCGGAACTATTCACGATTCTGCGTCAATATTCCGCAATCTCCAGCCAATAGACTGCACATTTCCTTCGCTGTACTTGCGATTTCGACTTCTCAGCCGATAATTTGACGTATCTTATTCTTCATTCAGCTCATAAGTATACATTACAAGCTTTCCCTTTTTTTCTCCGGCAGAACCTAACAGGCGATTTGAGGCGGGTAAGATTTACAATGACTAGCTCATGAATTAATACCATATTCGAGAAAGTCACGATTGTCCGTTACAGACTCAAGTATTTTATTCACAAGAGAGTCATGCTTTAGACTATTTTCGAGTTCTGAATGTAGTGTCGTCTTGCGGATTGATTTTTCTGCGTTGTGACGCCTAAAATGCGAGTAAGAATTTAGAGAACAACGTGAAATTGTCATGTTCCAGGCAGGACTTATATCAGGGGGCATTTCCGAGACAATCGACTAATAAACACAAAGCGCTCTATAAGCTTCGTAGTAAATGCTAGCTCGTTAGAGTATTACGACGCTATAATACAGCTTCAGCCATTATCTATGAAAACTGCCCATCTTTCCAGAGTTGAGCCGCACCAAAGGAGGGCTAACGCACTACTAATTATTCGGACGTGCGTCCTGTATAGTTACATTTCTTCTTTCCATCCGACACAATAATAAACTGTCAAGTGGTTGAAATATTGCCATCCCGCATGCACACTCGAAAAATGATGATGGAATAAGCTTTCTTAGTGTTACAAACAATATGGGTTCCGAATGAAAAGAGAAAAGCGTTGAAAATGTCCTTAGTGAATACCAAGTTTGTTTTCACCTAAATAGGGGCATCTCAGGTCAGTTGTCTGTCTGTCAATATACAAATAGTAAAAAATGCCATCAATGACAAAAATGTGCTCTTCCTATGTTGATTTTACACAGGTATTGAACAAAATCATCATGTTCGACAACTGCACATACTCTCATATCGCGAGAGGTGGGAAAAGGTAATGCGCCGAGGAACATTTTCGAATAAATTGTTTTGTTGGTCCAGATGTTAGGTTGTGACGAGGCATAATGTTGCATGGACGTACTCACCTCCAAGTCTTTGAACAGAGTACATTCACCGGTCAGCGTTATTGAGGCACTACTCCTTCCTCGTGTACGTTTTTTCAGGGGTGCGTTCGGCCCTGCTTCATTTTTATGGATGGCAGAGCCGACAGCATCGAACAGAGTGTGTGGAGCAGCTCACTCTATTAAGAATCATGTTCCGCCTTTTGTAATGTCCAGGGGACGATCAAATATCACGGTTACTTCAATGTAATTATTGTCTTTGAATTAAATTTCTCTCCGGATCACTGCGTATTCCTTGTATTTACCTTCTTTACTTTATTGCAGCAGTTCCTTCTCTGTATGGTCCAAGTTTCATCGAGTTACGCTTCTTGGGAATAACACATCATGCGAAAGTTATTTTCGTCCTTAAGTTTTGCACACCACTGTATAAGTGCTAGTAACCAGCATCAATATCGCACACATCTCTTACAGATGGAAGCAAGGTGCACAAGAAGCGGTATTACAGAAACACTAAGTAACAATTTTATTTCAAGTGAAAACGCTATTTTGGAGAGGATTGGCGGTGGTTCACCGTATCAGAAACACAACTGTCTAATCGAAACTATTGTTTTATATTCTCAGCATGTATCTTGGTCCTCATGTCTACACTCATTACGATATTGGGTTCCGTAGATGCATTAAACAGAAAAAGTGGAACAGCAGAAGTATTGTCACACAGAAACAAACACTAATGTTCGATTTATGCACTAAATAATATTGCTAACAACAGAGAAATGACTTATTTTACATTATTTTCATGATCGAGTACAGTGATTAGCTTTGGAATACGCCAAAAAATTAGAAATTGGTAGATGACGATCCCTTACGGCCTCGGATGTGCCAGCCTACGTAACTGGAGACGTAGGGGAGTATTCTTGCGGATAGGAAAGCCTTGCTTTCATGTAATTTATTTAACTCACGATTGTATTTCATATCATTTATTTAACTGAAGATTGTACTTTCCCAAGTGTTACTTGGTAAGTACGCTAACAATAGTGTAATGGATATCATAAGAATTGCAATGACTAAAAATGCGTTCAGAAATAAGAATAATTTATTAACAAACGACCACTGTAATATAGAAACAAGAAAGAAATTCATCAATACATTTATTCGTAGCTTTTTAAGCTGTGGTAATGAAGGATGGACTCTGGGAAAATGAGAAGAAAAAGCTGTAGGGATGTGGGCATCGAGGAAAGCCATATAGACATTCTGGACTGAAATAAAATGGAATGAAAAAATACTAAAAGAAATTAGAAAGGAAAGGACGTCGATTAAAAAGATACAGATAAGACGACGACGACGACGATGATGATAGGCTATTTGGTGCTATTTGAATAGTTTTGATACTGACTTGTCTAAGATGGGGATAGCATTGGCGCAGCATTTTATATGCGGTGTTGCTAACGCCCTCATTATATTGCTAACTTCTTATAAGCCCAACACTAAATTACGGGATGGTTATAACAAACCTTTCGCTATTTGAGCCATCGTAGAAGAACTGTTTATCGTTTGGGTGCCGAACATAATAAGAATGATGTTCACAATTTACACTGCAGGATTTGCGTTGTTAGCAGTGTTACTGTCATGCCTTGGCGTTAGGCTCCGATGCTAATACGGAACTCGCACCCCAAGAACCAAGGACATGCAGCGTGAACGGCACATGTTACTGTAATCTGCTTTGATCCCTGCTCTGCGCGAGAGAAGTGATTTGGACTCAACTGTTTTGATGCACGATGCAGCTCCAACTTACATTGGTCGTGAAGTCACTCGGTCATTCCGTAACACATTTGGAGAAAACCGAATCATTGGCCGATCGTTCCAAACTCTCTGGCCACCAAGATCACCAGATTTGAATATGTGTGATTTCTGGCTATGGGGTTACCTGAAGGACACGGTTTATCAACGGGACTCTTTAACACACGTTGGAGGTTGAAGATGTCCATAGCGAGGGTGTAGTCAGCATCCCACCTGAGATGTTTCTGGTAGCAGTACGGCAATCTCTAGTACTGTTCCAGGCTGTCCTGGATGCAGATGGTCGTCACATTGAACAACGTTTGTAACCTGGAACATAAACATGGTACGCAATCAACAAACACTACCCTCTCGCGTGAAAATAAAACTGTGTTTCTTTCAAAACTTTATTCCTTATATTTCTCTTCCACATGTCCTTACAAATCTTTACGCAAAGTTTCATTGTCCAACGATCACTCATTTTGCATTGGAGCCCTCTCAAACAGCGAAAGTTTAATTTTAACCAGCGCACTGTGCTATAGTCAACTCGCTCAGCTTCGCGATGAGTGAAAAAAATAGTTACTGTTAGCGAGTATCCATTACATGTCCAGGCTTTCTCTGACGCTGAGCCGTGACTTCTATTTGGCGAGCAGGATGCATACTCAGATTACGAAGATGTTTTTTCCTGGCCGCTGCGTACACCCTTGTACTTACACAAAAAGGGAAAGAAAAATTAAGGGGTCAGACACAAGTCAAAATGACCGTAATTAAGGAGGAGCTGTTATTTATGTTTCTAACTTTATAATCAGCGCTTGCCATGCGTTGATCTGTAGCAGAATTTTTTCCCGGCACTTACCCCTTTTAGGAACGAATTTTTAATGAGAAAAATGCCAATCTGACTAGAGGTTAGTAGTTCAGTTCAGTCTGTAGGTCTCGCGATTGTTGTCTGGGTGAGTTTAGTTCAAAGGGCGGGCAAAAGCAAGGAGATACCAACTCCAGGAGAACCAAGAGTAGTAAAGCACTGTGGTATACGAATGAGCATTCGGATTGATGACGGCAGGTTCTATAGCCGATGTTGAACATAAACAAAAATACTTTGCAGTGTTGCATACAAATACGGAACAGCTTTTAGTTCAATACAGCTGTTCGAGAGGATTAGTGAAAGAGTAGGAATTTCATTGACATTTTTGTCGTAAACTTACATTGGTTCCCAAAAGTCAAGTGACAGTACCACAGCGTGAGGTTTGTCCACAAGCCTTCTGCAAATTTTGAACGTCGTTACTTCACTAGTGGAGACGTATCTCGTTCAGAAGAACAGTAAATTTTGTACATGCGATGCGTGGACGGCCTAATAATTTGCAATAGATGCCTGGGACGAACTTGGCTTAATTTTTTTGTACTGCATTTGAACGTATTTCCGAATTTCGGTTTGTTAATAAATTACGCTACGGTGGCATTGCAAAGTGGCTTCCAAGTACATCAAAGTGAAAGTGTTCCGAGAAACGTCGCATTTGGATAAAAAATACGGAGTGAATTAGCGATTTCTCACACGTGGAAATATTTTTAGAGACAAAATTCTTCCGTTTTTACTTTCTGGTGCCATATGTTAATCTTCGCTTATCCTTATGAAAAACGGAAGCCTTAAACTCACTTCCTCATTCTCCACGTCGTAGGTTCTAGTATTACACTTTCTTATTGTGACTACTTTAAAGTAAGCACAATGGGTTGGAGATATCTGTAATCTTAGGAAAGTGACACAGTGTCACACATAAATCGCACCTGCAGGTGAACATCGCTCGAAAGACACATTCAACAGATTGACCAGCAGGACTGTCCCACACTACCCAATTTATCTAGCGCTTGTCGCACACAGTCACACAAATTAGCCGCATGATTTTATGCCTTCATAACACTATGTCTATATTAAGTAGCATATAAAGCGCCTCTTACGAGCATAATGACTATGATTAGACTTTCTTTGTGTAACTACCTAAGACAAGTAGCATTTTCCTTTTGACGAATTTCGATTTGCATCCATAGCAGCAACAGTTCAGCATTATTACTGTATGGAAATGGAGGAAGAACCAGTAATTTGTTAGTCTCGGTCGTAGCTCAAAATGTAAACAACAGCGTCATATCAAGGTCACGCGATTTCCGGTTCGATGTTGGGGACATGCGCAGGATAACAATAATAATTTCGTGTTGCTCAATGGCGAGGTGCTAGTCTTTCAATTGGATGCCATTTCGGCCACTTGGGTGTTCCCAATCTACACCCGTTATCCAACCGAGGAAAGGGAACCACTTCTCAGATAGTTCAGAGGTGAGGGCTAGAGTAAAGGCGAACTGGTCCGACCGGGACTCGATCCCACGACCTCTCGGTTTTCAGGCAAGCACTTTACCACTAGAGCACCAGGCCTGTCATGCGCAGTACGCCTTAATCATGTCACAGATATTCCTACTCTACGGAATCAAAGATTTTGATATTGTTGCTGTTCCTGGAAAGTGCAGCAGGCTTGCACCACGGGCACGGGTGCGGTATTACGGTCAGCGTGGTCGTTATCCGGCCGCAGATCAGGTTTCCGCGTACGTATTGCGTGTCGTCGGCGCGACCACTTTTACTTTCGCGAAGAGGCGGGGCTGCTGTGCCGAGCGGTCAGTGGGCAATCAGAGCAGCGCGGCGGGGGAGACGGGGCTGGACGGACGCAGGCGAGCCGCGGCGGCAAAGAAACGAGGAAGTGCGCCACGGCAGGGGGCGACCACGCCCTGCCATCTCGGCAGGAGCGACCTGGCGCCGTGTCTGAGATCACCCGCAACACCGGGTCGTAGCTAATTACGCCTTAAGTTGTGCTGACCTCCGTTTCTGTTTACCGAGGTAGTCGAGGAAACTGGAGGCGAGCCAAGGAAAATGTCCACAATCACAAGAGCCATCGAACGCGGATTCAGGATTTGGTTGTAGGGGAGTGGGGGTGCCGGGTCGGGAGCGATCGCAGTTTGTTACTGCCCCCCCCCCCTCCCCCGCAACAAGAACAAACCTTGTCGTCACTAAGGACGGTTTAAAGTCGCGCGGAACTCTTAGTACTGATCAACTTCATGACCCCTAGTCAACAGTATGCAGCGTAAAACGTTTCTTTCGTCAGTGCTTCGGAGCTTCCGGCGGCGTCAGGGCCTCAGGGTTGTGGCCAGAATCCACACGCTCTTAGCGGTGTGTGTTACGCAAGACAACTTACACTAAATAGTGCCCTGTAGATCAGGAACGAATCCGTATTAATTCCCTGCAGTGCTGTACTTAGGACTGATTGCATCAACGTCGATTAAAAGTTAACTGTTGTCAAGTGGGCATCTAACCCTGGCCAACACAAAATTCGCTGCGCCAACCTCAATTAATGTTAATTGAGGGAGTTGATTGCTGTTAAAGTTGACCGAGGTCAGAGGGTCGATTATCTTGAGGTGATTGCCTTTAAAATAAACACACAAGACGGCGGCAAAGTGGTTCAAATGGCTCTGAGCACTATGGGACTCAACTTCTGAGGTCATCAGTCCACTAGAACTTAGAACTACTTAAACCTAACTAACCTAAGGACATCACACACATCCGTGCCCGAGGCAGGATTCGAACCTGCGACCATAGTGGTCTCGCGGTTCCAGACTGTAGCGCCTAGAACCGCTCGGCCACTCCGGCCGTCTAGACGGCGGCACATTTTGATGTTTTGGCACATTTTGATGTTTTGGCACATTTTGATGTTTTGGCACATTTTGATGTTTTGGCACATTTTGATGTTTTGGATGGCATAGAGCAGGGGTACCCAACCTTTAGCTTATCTGGCCCACATAAGAAGAAGGCGAGAATTTTTGAACCGCACATAATGTTCATATGATTACTCACTGTTAAGAATAACTGCTATAAATGGAGAAAAGGGTGGACCAACGACGCAATAGCATCATGTGGCAGGAGCAGATTAAAATATTCAATTTGTCATAACTTTACGTAAATGTAACTTTGTGTTCTTTCAACTGATCGTGTGATAGATGCTTGCTCCTTGGGCCGCATTGCTAATTGCTTTGGACTGCATGCGGACCATGGGATGGACACTCCTAGTATAGAGGATGAAGAAATGTTACAACTTGACCATGTAAATCGTCACCACAACCTAATTTGTGTAGTTTTGGAAAGAGGAAATCACTTCAAAAATGATGGGGACAGGAAATTTGAATAGTGAGTTTGTGTTTCAAAAGAAACTTTGTGGTTATAGGTCAAATCTATGATAGGTTGTAATTTCCTGTCTCGCCCATGAACAGCCTTATGATGACATTAACGGCTTATGCAACTGATGCATTTAATATAGCAATTTGTGCCAGCGTTAATCTACGTAGTACAACAGTGCAAAGAATTATCAGTGTTGTATCAGGGATCATAGCAGCAATATCTCCTTAATACATAAACTTTCCTTCTCAAGCAGAACTACACTCCATGATGGTTGGTTTCAGCAGCACACCGGCTGAATTTCCTGGAGTCATTGCTACACTGGATTGTTCTCAAGTGATGATTAAGTCTCCTGAAGGGACACAGTGCAGAACCTCTCCACAATAGAAAACCATATTTTTCATTTAACTGCCAAACCATCACTGACTACAGTTTAATAATACGGAATACTGTGGCTCGGTGATCTGCCCTGTGCGTGATAGTACAATATTTCCTAACTGCACATGCAGAGCCCAGTTTGAAAATTCCGAAATACCAGTAGATCACTTACTAGAAGATAACATTACAACCCACCAGCTCTGAAAGCATACCAAGTTCAAATTTAGAGAAATTTGGCATCCTTTTCTTGCTCTCCGCAGTGCAGTAATAATACCCATATTATGAAAACAATCTGAAAAGAGCATGTAAATACCAAACACCAGGGAGGTTACAATCTATTAACCTCCTTGCCACAGGCAGTGCAGTAATAATACACATATTATGAAAACAATCTGAAAAGAGCATGTAAATACCAAACACCAGGGAGGTTACAATCTATTAACCTCAAACTTCCCGCTTAGCCGAACATGTTTTGATAACAGGCATTCAGTGTTGGTGCAGTGCAGAGACAGCTTAATTATGATTAAGTTTTAAATGTGATCCCAGGACCCTCAGTTAGCTTGCTTTTTACTTGATATTGGTGCAGTCACCCATACACAGTTTGAACCATGAGTCAGGTTTTAACTTTTCACTATTCCAGAGACAGTAATCAAAAGCCCTGTAGCCAGTGTGATATCTGTCTTATAGAGAACACTGTCTGTAACTATCCAACTACTTTCAAAAAGATTCCGATATCAGATGACTGTACTGGAAATGCCACCGTTAGCCTATAGTTAGTCACAAACAATGGTGGTTGAGTTTAGGCTCGTTCTGCGCACCTATGTCATGCATGCTTTGAGAGCCGGAAGAGTTCAGTAGTGCTCTGAGTGCTCTGTTGTGAATGTTGTATGCAGTGCAAGCGAGTTGTTTAGTGAATTTTTATTTCATCTGTTGCGAGTTGTCATGGCCAATGGTGGTGGTAGTAAGCGACAAATTCTACACGAGGTAGGTAAGAGATATAATTTGCAGGATACATGCTGACATCAGGCACTAAACATGTATATACACTTACCACATCTGTCACGCTTCGAACCAGTGACAGTGCAATCTCCAATTGTTTCTCAATCTGTACGAACTGCCGTTGTCCATGGATTGGACAATAGATAAGATCATACAGAGCCTCCGATGATCTCCACAACAAATAGGAATACAACCTAAAGTCAATAGGGAAAATGTCACACAAGAACACAACACACAGTTTTCATAGAAATAAATATAATTTATTGGCTTGAATTGACCTCTCTAAGGCCGCATCGTTCATTAAACACAACTGTCCAGCAAATTAGTTGGTGCTACCCCCTAATTTTGATGTCTGTCTTCTGAACGCTTGCAGGCTGACTACATAGCAACATTTGCCTAGAAATGACATTCAGAATTACATGACAGATTCTGTATTTTGTAATGGAAGAAATAGCTTGCTTATCGTGAAGGATCACACAACCATGACTTCAGAAATATACTACGAAAACAGCAGCTCCACCCCATAGGACACACATGCTCTACACCCACGAGGGCTGTCGGCTACCAATTTCCCAAGCTCCAAAAGCACTCTACGAAATTATTTAACATTTACCTATTTCAGCCAGTCATCCTCAGGAGTGGAATTCAGCATTTCCTTGCACATTTATGGCTCCCAACAGCAGAACTTTCGTAGAAGGTGCTCCTTCCTGGTACCCAAAAACACCAACCGTCATGGGAAAATTACTCATCGTTGGAATCAGCCTATTCGGGTGAGACCACACAACAAATTTAGGAGGATTAAGGAAAGACCAGCCCATCATCCACAGGCTGAGCAAAGCTCCATTTCCCTGTAAATGGAAACTACCTCTGGCATCAGCAATAGCAAATACCAGCACACATGCGTGGCAAGGAAATACCCGGTCCAGTCACATTAATGTGACCCCACCTATGCTTGAGATCAACATCCAGTTAACCACACACAGGCAGCAGTGGCAGCACTAGCAACGGATGGTCCTATTGCAAAAACAGAGCAATTTACCCGAAGTACAAAAGGGCATGATAATTGGCTTTCAGGCCAAGGCTGGAAGCACTTCCAAAACAGCCAAGTTTTTAAACTGTTTGCGTGCCACAGTGGTTAATGTATTTACTGTGCATGACAAAATAGCACTATCCAAAACTGGCACTGAGGCAACTGTGGTGTGCCATGAGTCATAGATGACAAGGGTGGACGATGGCTGTGGAGATATGTGCAGGTGAATAAATGTGAAAATGTTGAGCAACTGACTGCCCATATGGACCAAGGGGTTAATGATCTCCTGAACGGCTGTTCAGTGAACATTGCTGCATAAGGGTCTCTGCAGTGGGCACCTGTTTCATGTACCCATGTTGACTGTTGTTTATCAGCTATGACAGCTGTAATTTGCACACCAGTACTGCAACTAGACATCCACTGAGTGATGACTGGTGGCCTTTTCATAAGAATCACATATTATGTTTCATTGGAGAGAAGGCTGCTGGCATATATGGTGTGAAATGTTTTAAAGCAAACACTCAGGCTGGAAGAGGGGTGATGATCTGGTGAATATTTTTGTGGCATTCCCAAGACTACTTCATTATTCTAGAAGGCACAGTGGAGCAATACAAGTATGCGCCTATCCATGGGGACCATGTTCACCCCTACATACGGTTTGTTTTTCCTCGGAATGATGTCATCTACCAATGGGACAATGCAATGTGTTGCCCAATTCACAGTGTATGTGTGCGTAATTCAAAGAGCACCAGGACGATTTTACTGTACTCCTCAGGCCACCAAACTCCCCAGATTTAAACCCTATCGAGAATCTGTGGGATCATCTCGATCGAGGTGTTCGTGCCGTGAATCCTCAACCGAGAAACCTAGCACAGCTGGCCACAGCACTGGAGTCGGCATGTATCCTTATACCTAGCAGTACCTACCAGAACCTCATTGACAATCTTCCTGCATGTCCACACAGCAAAATGTAGTTATTCAGGCTTTTGAGAGGTGGTCACGTTAATGTGACTGGACAGGTCAAGTTTTCAAGACCACTCTTATTTTTTGACGTAATTTTACTTGCACATAAAATGTGTAGGTGATACCCAGTAAAAGTTTAACTAATTTAAGCACAAGCTTGTTGTTTCAAGCAATCAGGCACCCCTTTATAAAATAGAAATAATTTTTTTTGGACTATTACTAATAGATAGTGTATCAGATAGAGTAGGTTGTTCATGCTCTTGTTTTCACAAACTGAGAACGGTGAGGTAATCACTGTGTCCAAGTTTTTTTATCATTGCTCGAATTAACAGCAGGGCCAACTGACATTTGTCTGCCATTTTAGCCCTGACTTAATAGAGATTGTCTCAAAAATAGCAGGTTACATTAATAGGCTGCCTGTTCTGCCTCATAAAGTGTGTTATGTATGTGTGTGTATATTTTGGCCTATTGATTGGCATTGTATTATCTTGACAAACCCTATGTCATTGTGAGATGATCCTTGGATGAATAAAGATAAATAAATAAAGATAAATAAAAAATATAAATAAAAAAATAAAGGTTAGCCTTCTGGATAGAACAAAATTTTGTGACACATTGAGTAAGACTATGCTGCACAGTAAAATGTTGCAATTTCCCAGTTGGGGGACCCTGATCAATGTTAAGCTTGTCAGCGAAAGCTTTAAACCTAACAGCATGGCATTTGACAGGAGAGAAGGAGCACACTGGTGTACGTTAATGGTTTAAACATTAAAGTATGCTTGGAAACCATACGTAAATGCGTTGAAAAATGATCGACAAACCTACTTTAAAGGCACGCTTGCTGGAAAACAGCATGAAACAGGAGCACAAAAGCAGCACTAATGTAAGGCTGGATTATCACAGACATTAATTCAAGCAAATTCTGATTGGACAGCTGGGTTCTTAGTGGCCCACAACATGTGGTGTGAGTGTATATCAACAAATGGTTTTTAGGTGAACTCTTTTAAGAAAGGAAACAAACTATACTGATGATATTGTGGTGGACATTAGTAATATGGAAACTTAATTTTCACTACATCTTTTTATCACTTCTTTTGGCCATCTCAACAGCATTTTATCTTATCTTGTGAGTACTATAGTTACAATCTAAGTTGATCATCTTCAGATCTCTGTAGTTGGACTCAATGGGTTGCTTATGAAATGATATAGATCTGAAGATAATCAACATTGATGAAAGTAGTCATATGGTACCACAAAATAAGTCAACTGAGACAGCAAATATAATTGATGGTAATGATTGTACTGGTGAATAATGCATAAATTGTGATTTAATAAAGGAGCTAAATTTCCCTCTCCCCTTCCAAAAAAATTTGACAGTGCAGCTGCCAGGGCCACTGACAGCAAGTTGTGTGCAACGGATCAAATCCACTTGACAGTCAGCTAGGAAACCCTAACTTATTTTTCATTTAGGTTATGTACTGCGTTATTAATGAAATGTTAAATTGTAGTCTTTCTCACTTTTACATTGATTGTATTTTTATCATTGCTGTCAGAAGCTCATTCAGCCGTATTTGACTGGTAATGAATGTGAAGCTATTTTTAGAGCATCAATATGAATTTCATCTTTTGTCTTCTTTCTCATCACCAACAATACAAACACAGTATGACACATACACACCCCTTTTACAGCCACCAACTATATACACTTTAATATCTGTCATTTCACATGCACAAGCTGCCGAATTGATAAAAAATGTAATTAGCCACACATAATTTGTCATATATGCTGTACTCCATCTGATCATTTTTTTCTTGAATTTTGTGTGTGGCTACTGATCTGAGATTGTACAGATCAGCTGGCCTTCAACATGTTGTGATCAGCTTCCCATGAGCTAAGATATCTTATTTAGTTATCTGGAAATGGAGATTCTGCAGCATTTCTTTAACAGTCTTGTCTGCATTAAACAAATGGCTGTGTGCCTACATCACTCTACACTTCAGTCCACTCTGGCACAGGTCAAAAATGTTCAAGCAGTTTTATTGAGAAATATTAGTGACAATCGTACCTTTCCATAAACCAGCCCTTATCTTACCTATGTTGTGATAATAAAGAAGACTGGGTGGTGGTATGTGCAACAGCTAAGTTCAAACTATGAGTGGGCAGAGGTATACCATTTAGAATTTTCAATGTGTGTAAAGCTCCATACTTAATGACTGCAAATGGGACATGTTCATAAAACCTTTCTCTTTGTTTCCGTAATGTGAAGAAGATTATCACCTTTTGAACTTATTTGTAAAGAACTGAATCATTCAAAATTGCAAGTTCTTGTAATTGAAACAGTTTGTGCATATTAGCCAATATCCCTCCCTGTAATTTTAACGACTAATCTCATTTGCATGTTGAGATAAAATCTACAGTATCTTATGTCACATAGATTTGTTAAACATCTGTACCTCTTAATTGGACACTTCATTGTTTCAATGTCAAATGCTTTATTCACCTTTTAGTATTTGTACTTGCAATCTGTGACATCCACTAAATTATTCAATAATTACAGCAATGGTAAGAAACAGAAGAAAATAATATAAAATAGGTATGCTACATGAATTATGATCATGTTATACAGTCTGTTGCGTGACTTGCTCAAATAGCATAACGTGCAGCACGCTAGCCTGCAAGACAATGAAGTGAGCCAGACCCAGGTCAAATCCACACAGGGGATTAACAACTGCAGGTTTTACACCAACCAGCTGAGTATGTGTTTTAGGCGGTTTCCCCATGCACTTTTTTAGGCAATGGATGGGTTGGTCCCTACATTCACCTCAGAGAATACAATATACAAATGGTTACTGTTTTCAAATGATGTTTGACTCAAGCACTGTATCAAACAGCTTTCTTTTGCAATTTAATTTTGAGCCTTCAGAATTACTTCAGTCAAGTTGGAGTAGAATAATGCAAAATATGCATATAATAAGAGATCTCCGTAGCACAGCTCCTCACTTGTCATATATACAAGATGAAAGAAACAGCTTGCTGAAACAGAGTATCGAATTTGAAGAGTTTGTCCACGCATGAAGCACCCTCTCATTCAGCATGACAATGTCAGACTATATGAGTCCTGTAACATCTGCAACAATCCAGTGCCTTGGGTTCACTGTTGTGTCGAATGTTAATAGCAATTGTTTTATTTAAAAAGATTTAAGTGTTTTCTCATAAGAATTTTGGAGGCATTACTTCCCAGAATGCCCCTGCAGATCCTACGTGATAGTCTGTTGCATTTCTCTAGTGCCATTTCTCTTTTGTATCAGAAGATCTCTTTTGTATCAGGTTATACATGTGGTTATACATGTGAAATCAGATACTGAATGGATATTTTGCTTCAGTATCATTATGTTTTGTAGCTATTTTGCCTTAGGGAAAAATCAGTGCTTTGGTTGTAGAATGGACTGATTGTTTAGCACATTCTACCAGTGATAAGCAATCATTTCTATTTTGATTTGAAACTGAGATAATGAATGATGTAACTCACACACAATTAGTAGTTTTACAATGTTATAAAAGCATGGTGGTAAATGGGAGAATAGCATACTCTGCATGTACGTGCAGATGATTCGTGGACATTAGTGGATCAAAATCTGTGCTACATGGTACCCCAAGCACTGCATTAAAATCTTTCTTTCACTGCACAATGGATACACCCACCAAACCACAAGAAATATGTGATCTAACATCAGCAAGGGTCTAGGGAAAGCACCAAGCCCACCTTGGTGCTACCAAATTGGGATAAAGATTATGTAAAGTGAAAGGGAACTGGGGACTGACTAATTGTTCTTAAATCTCATTAAATTCATCGGTGATACCAGTTGCTGGGTATTGTCAAGCACTTCATGCTTCAACCATAACACCTTACAATGTACGTAGTTTATCAAGAAATAATTCAATACTAAGTTGTTAAGTCATAAATTATTTGCAGGATGTAAGACCAACAGTGCAAGAGTAATGTTCATGATACAGATATCAAAAGTGAATTTTTGAATTAATCAGAGGAGGAAAAAACACCACACACGCACACACACACACACACACACACACACACACACACACACACACACACACACACAGAGAGAGAGAGAGAGAGAGAGAGAGAGAGAGAGAGAGAATATATCATCTCTCTTCAGAGTTGAGGCAGAGAATGATGATGAACAAAGATGCCTCTACACCTCTGTTCCAAAATGCATCAGTGTCCAAAGGGAGTGGAGAACATTTTTTGCATTGGGGCATGGTGCCATTGTCATGTGTAAATCTGATAAAACATATGGAAACAATACATTAAGAAACAATAGAAGCTTTCTTTGCGGACAAGCATTAATTTTATACCTGAGTTTTGAGAAAAAGAATTCACTTCATAACAGGTAGTGATAAGCTATCAGCCATCTTCTTTGTAGTTAATACTGTATTTTATGTTTGTGTGATACTGTAATTGAATAATGCCTTACTCTTACTGAAACTGAAGTGCTTATTGTATGAACCATTCTAAATTAATGATGTCTGTTCTGTTTAACTTGTTTATTGTTTTATTCTCATTCATATTTGCTTTGTTTCTGATGCTCACTTTGCAGTTTGTTTGGAACTTTCATTACTTACCTGATCACATTTAAAAAATTTGTTACAGGAGGAGTACATGTCTGAGAACATACAGTGGACGCCCATAGACTACTTTA
The DNA here is from genome assembly GCF_023898315.1 of Schistocerca nitens. Taxonomy (NCBI): domain Eukaryota; kingdom Metazoa; phylum Arthropoda; class Insecta; order Orthoptera; family Acrididae; genus Schistocerca; species Schistocerca nitens. Next base: position 404,673,637 of record NC_064619.1, on the reverse strand, counting down.
ATAACAAAGTAGTGTGTGATTTAATAGAAAGTAAACGGCCACCTGGACTATTTTCTGTTATGGATGATGTGTGTGCAACAATGCATGCTGTATCAGAAGGTGTGGACCAAGATTTGCAAAAGGTAAGCAAGTTTGTCTCCAACATTTGTGTATGTAATTAATGGTATTTAAATGCAAAATGGAGCAGACAGCAAGATGACATTTAAAAAATTCTCTAAATTATGAGCCTGGGACATACCAGAAATTTGAAAAAAGCATTGGATGATAAAATCCATGATATTAGCAACTTGCCCCCCTGCGGGTTCGGGAGTAAGAATAGGCCCGCGGTATTCCTGCCTGTCGTAAGAGGCGACTAAAAGGAGTCTCAAATGTTTCGGCCTTATGTGATGGTCCCCTCTCGGGTTTGACCTCTATCTTTCTAAATTATTCCGAAGAGCGAGCCAATTGGGGAAGGGCGCCTTACATGGTGCACTGTATCCGTCGTGCATTGAGACCTTTAGCCGGCTTTTTCGTCGTTGCAGTGGTGTCCCGCTCGTTTTCCATCTCTTGGGCGAGGATACGTCCCTGGGTACGATTACCACGCTGCACTCTGCAGTGTTGCTTTTAACTGCGACGACGACCTTGGACATTTTTGCACCTAAGATCCAGCACGGTAGCCAGTCCGTTGTGGTGGGGCCGCCATGTACCCTCTTGGTTGTAGCCCCCTGACAACACAGGGATCACTCTACTGATGCCTGCGCCGTTAACTCCCCACGTATGCCAAGGAGTAGATGCCCATCTCCCTGGGGCATCAGGACTCCCGGCAATGGACATCCTGCCAGGTGGCTATTGCTGCGGCTGGGTGGCGCCCGTGGGGAGGGCCCTTGGTCGGAGTAGGTGGCATCAGGGCGGATGACCCACAATGAAGCGTGGTACATCATCTCTCGCTGGCGGCCAGCCGCCAGCAGTCTCTAAACGTTCTCGGGCTCAATTTAACGCTCAGAAGTACGATCCGAAAACGTTCCCCTCCCTGGCCACACCGTGGGAGGAACGTAAATCTCAGGATGGCAGTAGCAGTTATTCGCCCCGATTCTTAGTTTGAACGAGAGCTGATGGAGAGTCTTTTCTCTCCACAAAGCCTCAGTTCTTTGTCGAGCATTTAGAGGACAAGTTTGGGGAGGTGAAGGGCTTGTCCAAAATGCGCTCTGGATCGGTCCTGATACAAACGGCATCCTCTGCCCAGTCACGACGGTTACTTGCTTGTGACAAGTTGGGGGATGTTGCTGTTACGATCACACCGCATAAGAGTTTAAATATGGTCCAGGGAGTTATTTACCATAAGGACCTTCTTTTGCAGTCTGATGACGAGCTGCGCGCCAACTTAGAGCGCAGAGGTGTACATTTCGTCCGGCGCGTTCATCGGGGTCCGAAGGAAAATCAGATAGCTACCGGTGCCTTCATCTTGGCCTTCGAGGGTGATACGTTACCGGAAAAGGTCAAGGTGATGGTCTACCAATGTGACATCAGGCCCTATATTCCTCCCCCGATGCGGTGCTTCAAGTGCTGGAAGTTCGGCCATATGTCTTCCCGCTGCACTTCCGACCTCACATGTCGAGATTGCGGACGCCCGTCTCATCCCAATACTCCATGTGCCCCGCCTCCCATCTGTGTCAACTGCGGGGAGCACCATTCACCTTGCTCGCCAGACTGCAGAATCTTCCAGAAAGAACGCAAAATCATGGAATATAAGACCCTGGACCGACTGACTTATACTGAGGCCAAAAGGAAATACGACCCATTACATCCCGTGAGAATGACATCTTCCTATGCCGCTGCTACAACACCTGTGCTCGGCCCATCAGTTTCGTGACTTCCGGCCGGATCGCTGAGTGGTACAACTCCTCCTGCCCCCTTGCCAGTGGGGGGCTCTACCCACCGGGTTGCTCCTGTGCCACCTACCTCAGGAGCAACACCATCCCCCCCATCAGGGACGTCCGTCCCTGCTTCTAAGCCGGAGAAGTGTCCAACTTCTTCGGCTTCTCACGCTCGCAAGGGGTCCCTTGGGTCCCTCCCTTCCCAGGTTTCCACCAGTGGGAAGGCTGACGACCGACAGTGGCGTGAGTGCCCGCAATCAGCTGGTCGAAGGGCTTCACGATCCTCCTCAGTCCCGGAGACTGAATCGGTGAAGCCCTCCCAGCCAGTTAAACCCAAGGAGCAGCGTGAGAAATCCAAGAAGAGGAGCTCTAAGCCCAAGGAATTCGCGGTGGCAGCCACCCCACCGCAACCTTCCAGCTCTGTGTCTGAGGACGAGGTGGAGATTCTGGCGTCCGCTGAGGACCTCGATCTCGCCGGTCCCTCAGACGCCATGGATAGCACTAGCACAGGTGCTCAATCGGAGGCAGCAGGTGACCCAGCGGCGTAATCTGCCTTCCCAGTCCCGGCACGCCTTTCTCCGCCATGGACAATACCATCCTCCAGTGGAACTGCCACGGTTTCTTCCACCATCTAGCTGAGCTCCGCCAACTTATCAGCCTTCACCCTTTCTTCTGCACTGCTCTTCAGGAAACTTGGTTTCCAGCAATGCGAACCCCCGCCCTCCGTGGCTATCGGGGTTATTATAAGAACCGAGCACCTTATGAAAGGGTGTCTGGTGGCGTCTGCCTATATGTCCTTCACACTCTGCACAGCGAGTCTGTCCCTCTCCAAACACCTTTAGAGGCTGTCGCTGTTCGGGTGTGGACCCAACAGGCTGTTACCGTCTGCAGTCTTTACCTTCCACCGGATGGTGATGTCTCGCAGCATGTCCTGGCTGCACTGGTAGCCCAATTGCCGCCACCTTTCTTGCTATTGGGCGACTTCAACGCCCATAACCCTCTGTGGGGTGGGTCAGTGGCGACAGGTCGAGGCGCCATCGTTGAGCATTTATTGTCGCAGCTCGATCTCTCGCTGTTAAATGATGGTGCCTTCACACACTTCAGTGTGGCTCATGGCACGTACTCCGCCATTGACCTTTCAATCTGTAGCCATAGCCTCTTACCGTCTGTCCAATGGAGTGTGCATGACGACCTGTGTGGTAGTGACCACTTTCCGATCTTTCTGTCACTACCACAGCGTCACTCTTCTGGGCGCCCTAGTAGATGGGCTATGAATAAGGCTGACTGGGACTTGTTCTCCTCCACTGCCGCTATTGAGCCTCTCTCTACTGATGACATTGATGCGGTGGTTCAATCGGTCACCACCGGCATCGTTACTGCCGCCGAATCTGCCATTCCCCGTTCTTCTGGGTCCCCTCGGTGGAGGGCTGTGCCTTGGTGGTCGCCTGAGATCGCTGAAGCGATTAAAGATCGCCGGCGGGCGCTCCAGCGTCACAAGCGACATCCCTCCGTAGACCACCTTATCGCCTTCAAACAGCTGCGTGCGCGGGCCCGCCTCCTTATTCGCCAAGGCAAGAAGGAGTGCTGGGAGCAGTATGTGTCCACCATTGGCCTCCATGTCACTCCATCGCAGGTCTGGGCCACGATTCGACGCGTCTACGGCTATCGGACCCCTGTCAGCGTCCCTGCGCTCTCACTGAATGGAGCAGTTTGTACTGACTCTGACGTCATTGCAAACCGCTTAGCAGAGCATTTTGCTATGAGTTCCACTTCTGCGAATTACCCCCAGGCCTTCCGCTCCATTAAAGAGCGGGTGGAACGTCGGAGCCTTTCTTTTCGCAACCACACTTCTGAATCCTACAATGCTCCATTCAGTGAGTGGGAATTTCACACTGCCCTTGCCGCTTGCCCTGATACTGCACCCGGGCCTGATCGCATCCACTGTCAGATGCTGCAACACCTTTCGGTGGACTGCAAGCGATGCCTTCTCGACCTTTACAACCGTCTCTGGGTCGAGGGTGAGTTTCCGTCGCAATGGCGGGAAAGCATTGTCATCCCCGTTTTGAAACCGGGCAAGAGCCCTTTGGAGGTGGACAGCTACCGCCCCATTAGCCTCACCAACGTTCTTTGCAAGCTTCTCGAACGGATGGTGAGCCGGCGCTTGAATTGGGTACTGGAGTCTCGGGGCCTTCTGGGTCCGTCTCAGGGTGGGTTCCGTAAAGGCCGCTCTGCCGCCGACAATCTGGTGAGCCTGGAGTCGGCCATCCGTACTGCATTTGCCCGCCGTCAGCACCTGGTCGCTGTCCTTTTCGACATGCAGAAGGCGTACGATACGACATGGCGTCATCACATCATTTCTATGCTTCATGGATGGGATCTTCGGGGCCCTCTGCCGATCTTTATCCGCAATTTCCTGCCATATCGTACCTTCCGCGTGCAAGTCGCAGCCTCATATAGTTCCTCCCACGTCCAGGAGAACGGCGTGCTGCGGGGTTTTGTTTTAAGTGTCTGCCTGTTTTTAATAGCCATTAACGGGCTCGCTGCGGCCGTGGGAAGTTCTGTCTCCGCTTCCCTGTATGCTGACGACTTCTGCCTTTACTACAGCTCTATTGGCATTGCAGCTGCTGAACGTCAGCTACAGGGCGCAATCCGCAAGGCGCAGTCTTGGGCTGTAGCTCATGGGTTCCAGTTTTTGGCAGCCAAGACCTGCGCAATGCATTTCTGCCGGCGACGTACTGTCCACCCGGAGCCGCAGCTTTCTCTTAACGGCGAACTTCTTTCAGTGGTGGAATCACACAGGTTTTTGGGGGTGGTTTTCGATGCCCGGTTGACTTGGCTGCCTCATATCCGGCAGCTCAAACAGGCGTGTTGGCGGCATCTCAATGCTCTGCGATGTTTGAGCCACACCCGCTGGGGCGCCGACCGCTCTACCCTGTTCCGGCTCTACCGGGTGTTAATCCAGTCTTGTCTGGATTATGGGAGCCTGGCTTATGGCTCAGCTTCCCCATCTGCGTTGCGGGTGCTGGACCCAATCCTCCACAGCGGGATACGCCTTGCCACTGGTGCTTTCCGCACCAGCCTGGTGGACAGCATACTAGTGGAGGCAGGTGTCCCTCCACTGCGGTTACGACGCCAACAATTACTGGCTGCTTATGCTGCCCATGTTTTTAGCTTGCCCGGGCATCCAAATTACCGTGTCCTGTTCCCACAGTCAGTCGTCCATCTGCCAGACCGTCGGCCCCGGTCGGGTTGTCCGATCGCTGTACGCGTCAAGGAGCTTCTCTCCGGGCTTTTCCCTGTTCCGCCTCCTTTCCGGGCACCTCTGCGTACACCCCCGTGGTGTGTTCCTCGCCCTTGCCTTCGGCTCGACTTGGCACAGGGCTTGAAGGACTCAGTCCCTCCAGAGGCCTTCCGCCGCCACTTTTATTCCATCCTGGGCACGTATCAGGGCTCTGGAATTGTTTACACTGACGGTTCGATGGTTGCTGGTCATGTCGGGTATGCGCTAACTCTAGGGGACCATTCCGAACAACGTTCCTTGCCGGATGGCTGCAGCGTTTACACTGCTGAGCTGGTTGCCATCTCTCGTGCCCTAGAGTATATCCGCTCCTGCTCAGGTGAGTCCTTCGTTATCTGTAGCGATTCCCTGAGCAGTTTACGAGCTCTCGACCAGTGTTTCCCTCGTTCTCGTCTGGTGATGGCTATCTATGAGTCCCTGCATACTCTTGCACGTTGCGGCCGCTCTGTGGTCTTCGTGTGGACCCCAGGCCATGTTGGGATACCCGGAAATGAGAATGTTGACCGCCTGGCGAAATAGGCCACTAGTAAATCATCTCTGGAGACTGGCCTCCCGGAGACTGATTTGCGGGCAGTCTTACGCCGCGAAGTTCTTTCGATTTGGGACGCTGAATGGCGCAATCTGCCCACACCCAACAAACTCCGTCCAATCAAGGCGACGACGACTGTGTGGCGGTCGTCCCTGCGGGTCTCCCGCAAGGAGTCTGTTGTCCTCTGCCGGCTGCGCATTGGGCACACTCGGCTTACGCACGGCCACTTATTGTGCCATGAGGACGCACCTCTATGTCGCTGCGGCTCCGTTTTATCTGTGGTCCATATTTTATTGGAGTGTCCGCTTTTAGCTGTGCTCAGGCAGTCGTTCGCACTGCCTGACACGCTCCATGCCCTTTTAACAGATGACTCTGCTGCGGCTGACTTAGTTTTACGTTTTATTCGGGCAGGGGGTTTTTATCATTTAATCTAAGTGTTTCTGTTTTATCTTATTGTTTTGTGTGGATTCTGGCTTTTGGCCTCCGGTTTTAGACTGATTTTTTAATGTGTTTTAAGTGGTTGGCTTTTCCTTTTTTATTTCTATGGTCGGCCAACCACCGTCACACTCTGTGATTTTAGTTCGTTTAGTCTGGTCTTTGTCTCAGTTTCTCTTGTTCTGTGTCGTCTGTGCTCTATTCTGTTAATCGTTTTTATTCTCCGTGGGTGTTCTTCGTACTTGGAAAAAGGGACCGATGACCCTAGCAGTCTGGTCCCTTTAATCCCACAAACCAACCAACCTATTAGCAACTTGAGTCATATACGTAGACAACCAAACGTGATGACCTCCTCCTTAATAGCATGTTGGTCCACCTTTGGAATGCACTACAGCAGCATTTTTGCGTGGCAGTCATTCAACAAGGCTTTGGTAGATTTCCAGAGGTATGTGGCCCAGATATATATATGCAGAGCTCATGCATTTCCTATAAATTAGGGGCTGCTCATGTGTGGATAAGGGGCTGGTGCCTGACCCATCTGTGTCCTGTCAGGTTCAGTTTAGGCAAATTTACTGGACAAAGCATCAGTGTAAGTTCACTGTTGTGCTCCTCAAACCACTATAGCACAATTCTGACCTCGTAGCACCGACAGTTATCCTGCTGGAAGAAGTCACTGCCATTGGGAAAGACATCAGGTACTGAAGGATACAGGTGGTCTGCAATAGTTTTCATGGGGTCTACAGCTGTCATGGTGCCTTCAATTACTTCCACAGGCCCATGGTAATGCAGGTGACTGTTCCCCACAGCTTAATATGGCATCTACTGGCCTGAGTCTACTATGGCACATGTTTAAAGCAGCCATTGGCCTGGATGACATGACCATTGACTTGGTGTAAGAAGAAATGTGATTTATCCAACCAATTTCCATTTATCCATGGTCCAATCCTTAATGATCCCTTGCCCACTGCATCGTAATTGGTGATTTCATGAGAACACCTATGGGTATTCTGCAGCCTCATGTTCAACAACGTGCATTGAGTGTGATGCTCTGAAACATGTATGCCTGCACCAGCATTGCATTCTGTCATCAGAACTGGCACATATTGATGCCTATCCTGCTTTACAGAATGGAGAACCCTCTGACATTCACATTTTGTGATGAGATGTGGATATACAACACCTTGAAATCTGGATGTGGTTCCACCATCCTTCAACCACAACCAACCAGCTTGGCCATTTCCGGGAGGCTTGTTTCCAGGCAATGGTCCATATCAATGTGCCCTTTGTCAAAGTCACTTTTTCCAGTCAGTTTCCCCATTTGTCACCTGTATCATTACTACAATGATTCTCCGTTCATTCGTGCTCAGCTTATGTACTTCCCTTACTACACCATGCCTACAATGTGTGGTGGCACATATGCTTATTCAAGGTAGCAACACATGCCAATTCCTTTCTACTGTGCCGATGAAAGATGGTCGCATAGAAACCTTGATTTGTGGTGGTGGTGGTGGTGGTGGTGGTAGTAGTAGTAGTAGTAGTAGTAGTAGTAGTAGTAGAGTGGAGACCGCATATGGTGTGCACATTTTTTATCAATGCACAAATATGAAATGCAAATATTAGCACAGTACAGCCACAAGGCGTGATGGAGGGTGAGTGTTTCATTGGTGAGAAGGGACCATTTACACTTTGACGTTGTGACTTGGGGGTATCGTGGACACCAAAGAAAAAGGCGTCAGGATGGCAATGGCTGTAGTTTCTTAAGAAAAACAAAACAAGATTGTATAAAATTACTTAATTAATTATAAATATTTCTTTAATTTGGGATACTAATGATCTGTCAGTCAACGAATCTGATTATTAAGAGCTTAAATGTAAATGTTTAATGGGTGGGTTGAAAATGTTATGGGAACTGTTAAACGCATAAGGATTCTGAAAAGAAGTGGTTCTGTGATTTCGTAGCTAGTGGGTAGCAAACATAATCTTCCATTATAATAGCACGTTCCTGCAAATGATGAAGAAGTGCGATATAATTACAAGTGGCATTGCATAGCAGGACTACAACTTCAAGGAGCACCGTGAGTCCATAAAGAAAAGATTTGAAGGTAATTACGAACATATGACTGACAGATCACATTCAAGGAAATGGTACCATGGTTAAACAGTAACATTCCAAACACCACCAGTCAGCATTCAGTTTAAAGGCACTGGTCATAATGTTTCGGCTAATCAGGGCATGTTGCATGCCATATGTAAAACCTGGTTTTGATCCACAACGAGATTTTGATGTCACCCACAACTGAGTGACACAGCTTCCTATTTATCACCTTTCCCTTTTATATGCAGTGAATCCGGGGTCACTTTCGTCTCTCACTTCTGTCACTTCTGCCAGTTTTCTTCCATTTTCCCAGTCAAAGACTGTCAAACACAGAGAGAGAGAGAGAGAGAGAGAGAGAGAGAGAGAGGCGGGGGGCGGGGGGGGGGAGCATATATTGCAGTTGATATGGTCAGAAATATATGTGCACCTAAGCAATTAATCTCTCTCCCTCTGTGATCTGTAAGGCATTCGTCAAAAGTAGAAAACACACACACACACACACACACACACACACACACGTGACTGCAGTCTCAGGCAACATTGTTACATTCCATCCTGGATTTTCCATTGTTTGAATATTACAGCTTGATAGTTACAAGAAATCAACAAATTTCGAGAATAAGCAGACAATAGCTGGCTGGCAAATAAAGTGGGTTAGCTGAGCCAATGAAACACAGAATCAAACCTTTCAGCTGAGCTTACTGCTGTCTGAGGTTTCTATTGTTACTAGGCCTGCTCCCCTACAGCTGACCATTATTTGTTCCACTGCTGCTGTTGTTGGTTCTACTTGGGTGGTGGGGGAAGTTGTTTGTGGGACAGCGGTGTTCATTGCTGTAAGTGGTGCTTGTGGCACTGAATGGTGCTGTTGCTGGTGGCCATAGTGTAACTGTATCTTCCACCTGGTGTCCATCCTCTGCATTTCCACACCAGGGAATGATGTAGGTGGTCTGCAGCCATGGGATGTTGCTACTGGGGATATAGTAGGTGCAATGAGGTCCATGGCTGTATTCTGAGGATTATCTTGTTGTGGCTTGTCTGGTTCAGTATATTCTGATGAATAGATTTTTGCTGCCTTTGTTGAGATCTCCCTGCCAATTTCTGTCAGTTTCTGTTGAGGCAATCCAAACTCCTCTGCCTTTCCTGTAGGTGAAAAATACAGATCGTCACGTGTTTGATTTTTTTTGTAGGACTCCACAAAATACTTTGTGTGAATTGGGGTCCATTATGTATCACATTTATATGTTAAATCACTGATGAATATTGCTTGAATTATGATGTAGGTGATAGTAGGAAACATTCTGACACTGTATGGAAAATTGGAGAATGTATGTTTCAGTGCCAGTCACATGATATTCATGAATGGCCCAGCAAAATTTTGTGGATGTACTCATAGAGCTGGCTGATATTTTTCACATATGGACCAAGTATGGATGAGTTCTTTGGTTGCATTTGTAATTTTCAGCCGTTAAACTCATTGGAATGCTACCTGTTTCATTTGGGTCTTAATCAGGTGGTTTATGTGTAACAAACTTGGACCATAATGTAAAATGTTGAGAATAATAACTCAACATTTCTGCAGGCTGGTATTAAGTCTCAGCACTACGTCGACTAGAAAGAGCTTGTTCCACTGTAAAATTTTTATCAGTGGCGTCTTTGGAGCAGGGTCGGCCCTCCTGGGACGCAGTCTTAGGCTGCCTTTTGTAGATTGTGGGTCTGTAGTGTTGTGCAACTGTACATGGTATTACTGAAAAATCACACCTGTGCTCCTAGAGCTTGGTATAAAAATCCTCATTTTTATCGCATGCTAGCTTGATACCCTGTAGAAAGCCTGAAGAGTGCATCAACATCGATTTGTACTATTTACTGAGGACATAACTCCATCCGAACAGGCCTTGGAAGGCCCAACGGTACCGTCCAGGAAGACATGCAAGTTTGCTTTATGATTTAATGATGATTGCATCCTCATGGCTAAAGTATTCTGGAAGCGCAATAGTTCCCCATTCAGATCTCCTGGCATGGACTGCTCAAGAGGATGAAGTCAACAGAAAAACAGATCTGACATTTTGTGGAGCAGAGTATGGAATGTTAGATCCCTTAGTTGGCTAGGGAAGTTACAGAATTTAAAAAGAAAAATTAATAATTTGAGCTTAAGTGAAGTGGGAATTAGTAGTGTTGGGACAGGCACAACCAGATTTATGGTCAGGTAAGAATGGTTATCAGTACAAAAAGAAACGGGTAAGAAGGGAGGATTAGATAATTAATAAGAAAATGACAGTGCAGGTGAGCTACTGTTTACAGCCTAGTGAGCTCATTATTATAGCTAAGATAGACATTTAGCCGAGAAATACCACAGTGGTAAAAGTTTGTGTGCCTACTAGGTCTCAGTTGACGAGGAAATGGAAAGGAAGTGTGATGAGATACAAGATATTACTCAGATTTTTGAGGCAGACAAAATTTAGGTGCAGTGAGTGACTGGAAAATGAACTGAAGGGAAAAAAATAGGAGAACATAGGCTGGAGGAAAGGAATGAAAGGAGATGCCATTTAGTAGAATGTTGCACAAAACACAATAAATCATTGCAGACACGTTTTTTAAGGATGTATACATGAAGAGGCCTGGAGACACTAGAAAATTTCAGGTAGATCGTATAATTGTAAGACAGATACTTAGGCAACATAGAGATTTACATATAGCTGGAATATAGTAATAAAACATGTAATTAGTTTTAAATACCTGGGTGAATGGGTTATAGCCAATGGATTAAATAAGCATGACTTGAAGCAAAAGCCATAAAATTTGAAATAGCTTTCTAAACCACTCGAAACATTAAAAAAATATGTCCAAACTTTTTATGGAATAATTTGTCTGAGTTCGAAATAAAATAGATTAGAGAAACATTTGATGCATCTTTCAGTGATGCTCAAAATCATGCACAGCAAACAAGGCGCTGATGAGAATTTGGAGTTCAATATTTAATTTAGATTCCAAGAACTTAAAGAGTGTATCTGAAATACATGAATGTATTCGCAGTTGCGAATATGGATTATCATCTGTGTAATGGAATGACGACAATGAAAATTTGTGGCAGACTGGGATTTGAGTGCAGATTTCCCACTTATCGTGAGTGCTTGCCTTACCATTTGGCTACCTGAGCATGACTCACTATCCATGACAGCTGTAGTCACTGCAGTACCTGTTCCTTTGGACATGCACGTATGTCTGAAGGAACTTTACGCCATAATTCGGAATAAAACAGACACTGCAATATTCAAACAATCGAAAATCCAGGATGATATCATACTTATCGCTGACATTGGGCAAGCGGCTTTCAAGTGAAATGTCTCCCCTGTACGGGAATATACATAATGGATGTATGAGTATAGGATGTTGACACATGGTTGATGACATATGGAAGTTTGGAGCCATCCGTGAGTCGTGAATCAAAGGAAGCCATTTTGACAGTTAAATATGACACTAATGTAACTTTTTGTGTGCATAATTTCTAAATAGATTTTTTAATTACCCTGATTTTCTTCGAGCAACTAGTTTTTTTTTCCTTCAAAACTACACCTCACACTGGTATATATGATACCCAGTTTGTTTATTTGCCACTCCGTGTTTGCCTATGAAAATTTGGACAAAAATATCCCTCATACTGACAGTTAAATTTTTCTTAATTACACTACTGGCCATTAAAATTGCTACACCAAGAAGAAATGCAGATGATAAATGGGTATTCATTGGACAAAGATATTATACTAGAACTGACATGTGATTACATTTTCACGCAATTTGGGTGCATAGCTTCTGAGAAGTCAGAACCCAGAACAACCACCTCTGGCTGTAATAACAGCCTTGATACACCTGGGCATTGAGTCAAACAGAGCTTGGATGGTGTGTACAGGTACAGCTGCCCATGCAGCTTCAACACGATACCACAGTTCATCAAGAGTAGTGACTGGCGTATTGTGATGAGCCAGTTGCTCGGCCACCATTGACCAGACATTTTCAATTGGTGAGAGATCTGGAGAATGTGCTGGCGAGGGCAGCAGTCGAACATTTTCTGTATTCAGACAGGCCCGTACAGGACCTGCAACATGCGGTCGTGCATTATCCTGCTGAAATGTAGGGTTTCGCAGGGATTGAATGAAGGGTAGAGCCATGGGTCGTAACACATCTGAAATGTAATGTCCACTGTTCAAAGTGCCGTCAATGCGAACAAGAGGTGACCGAGACATGTAACCAATGGCACCCCATACCATCACACCAGGTGATATGCCAGTTTGGCGATGATGAATACATGCTTCCAATATGCATTCACAGCGATGTCGCCAAACACGGATGCGACCATCATGATGCTGTAAACAGAACCTAGATTCATCCGAAAAAATGACGTTTTGCCATTCGTGCACCCAGTTCGTCATTGAGTACACCATCGCAAGTGCTCCTGTCTGTGATGCAGCATCAAGGGTAACCGCAGCCATGGTCTCCGAGCTGATAGTCCATGCTGCTGCAAACGTTGTCGAACTGTTCGTGCAGATGGTTGTTGTCTTGCAAACGCCCCCATCTGTTGACTCAGGGATCGAGACGTGGCTGCACGATCCGTTACAGCTATGCGGATAAGATGCCTGTCATCTCGACTGCTAGTGATACGAGGCCGTTTGGATCCAGCACAGCGTTCCGTATTATCCTCCTGAACCCACCGATTCCATATTACGCTAACAGTCATTGGATCTCAACTAACACGAGTAGCAATGTCGCGATACGATAAACCGCAATAGCGATAGGCTACAATCTGACCTTTATCAAAGTCAGAAACGTAATGGTACGCATTTCTCCTCCTTACACAAGGCATCACAACAACATTTCACCAGGCAACACCGGTCAGCTGCTGTTTGTGTATGAGAAATTGGTTGGAAACTTTCCTCATGTCAGCACGTTGTAGGTGTCGCCACCGGCGCCAATCTTGTATGAATGCTCTGAAAAGCTAATAATTTGCATATCACAGCATCTTCTTTCTGTCGGTTAAAATTCGCGTCTGTAGCACATCATCTTCGTTGTGTAGCAATTTTAATGGCCAGTAGTGTACCTTGATTACTTTCACCCTTTTTTGCATAACTGGGCTTCACACTGGCCAGTTTTATATCCCATTTGTCCATATCCTATACTTTGTTTGGCTATGAAAGTTCATACAAAAACTCATTGTATAATTTATAGGGGGACATGGTTTCGTTACTCTCAAACATTGTCCAAAAATTCTTTTCCATAAATATCAAATAGTCTTTGTTACATATCTCATATTGCAAATGTATGTTAAGTATGTATCAGAGTTGTGTTATCCTCTCTGAGAGACATTTACTAACGAAAGAAGAATGAAAAGGCAAACAATACATTGGGTTCAAATTTTTTAAGAAAATAGGATCTACATAAAAAAGGAAAATAAAAAAATTTACTAAATATTGTTGACAGACAGTTTGATTTTATGGAACTTATAACAAATGAATGACTTGAAATGGACAAAACACATATTCAACATCTTGACTTGAAACCAGAAACAAGACTACTCTGTTACGTGAATAGCAGAGGAGATATAGGAGGACTAGTCATTCAATCACAAGGCATACAAAATTGGATCATCTGAAGAACAGCTGTTGTAACGTTTGGGACTTTGTGATATAAGACATTGTCAACTCATGCCTGATTGTTGAATAAACGTTGTCCTGGACTAAGAGAAATGAGGAGAAACATTTGTCTTAAATGAAAAACAATAAGATGAATGACTGTCATCTTGGGGCTGAGTTTATGACAAATTCAAGATGACTGTCTAATGAAGTAGATTGATAATAATAATAATAATAATAATAATAATAATAATAATAATAATAATAATAGTAATAATATACACATTTTATAAAAACGGATATATTTGTGTGGGGTGTAGGTAGGTACGTGCTTTTTACCACATCTCCTCCAAAACCAATGGAACAATTTCAACCGGACTTGGCCGAAACCAATGGAACAATTTCAACCAGACTCGGTACACGTATCCTTTACCATCAGGCGACAGTCTCTGTGAGGGGAGGGGGTTAAAAATACCTACCTAACATAGTTCAAGAGATATGAAGTTACAAACTACCATATCATGCTTGGTGTTTAAACGTATTACTTCTGTGCTATTGACCACATTTCATTAAATTTCACAGACAGTATCCACATATGCCACCAAGTGCACCTACAAAACAATATCCTGTTACCAAATGTAGCTCAGGAGGTATGATGTCATAAACACTGAGATGCATGAAAAACTGCCGCATCATGCATAAAGCTTTAATACATTATTTATTTACAACTAAGCCACTCATACAGTTGAATCAACTAAAGGAAATCCCTGGTACCTACCAGTGCTGTTGGCAACTTTCAACTGCCAAGCACAAATGGCTGCAGACAGAAACAGTTGTGATCTGTATAGTTATGAAAAGGCATTGCCGTAGCTACGTTTACAAAATCGTATTGTAGACATGTAAAGCAGCTGCACTGAGTGTACAGAAACTGTGTGGAATTGTTTTTTAGTTTGGATATTGTACTTACACATTTGAACATTGTGCATATTTCTTTGTATGACTATTTCATGATTTCGAGGGTGTTTTCATGAACAGGTGGAAATGAAATTTTTAATACTTGACTGCAAACACAGTTTATGTTTTGTTTTGGTTTCTAATAGAAAATTGGCAAAATGAATTCCCAGGCAGTGCTAGGTTTGTCAGCTAGTAGTAATAAGAAATATAACAGGTACATAAAATGGTGGAAAAGTATTCTATATGTCTTCACAAATCAACCTCTCAAAGAAAGTAAATGATTCACTGTAACAGTTTTGGGACTAATCAGAAGATCAGACTCAATTTTAAAAAGCATTCAATACTTTTTATGTCATCACTCAAAAGAGGAGGAAAGTCCACAGCAAAACATTTTCGCATACCCTCTTGACATCATGCAAAATACAGTCAACCGAAATGTGGCATGATGATAAGCATACACCTGAAGTATTACTCACTAGCTGGTCCTCCTGTTGGAGAAGTGATCCACACTTTGGAAATTTGTTGAAAACCTTTTGTTTCTAAGTGATCAGTAATATGTACTAAATCAGCAAAAATAATTGGTTTTTGAAAATAGAATGTAATTGGATAGATAAAAAAATCTACTCACCAAGTGGGAGCAGGAGGACACACGTATAAAAAGTATTAAAGTTTGCAAGCTTTTGAAGCCAGTGAGTCCCTCTGGCGGAAGGGTTGAAAGGGAAGGAAGAGGAGTAACGGGAAAGGACTGGTGAGGTTTATGAAAAGGGGTAGAGATTGGAGAAGTTGTCCAGGACCCCAGATCAGTGGACCAGATGAGTAGGACAGACTAGTTGGTGGGGACTGCACTGGATGAGATTTGCAAACCTGAGAGCTTAAAGGTGGTAGACATGATAATACACGAGATGGGGATTACTGCCAAAACATTGTGCATGAGGTAATAAGAGTGGAAAGTTAAGTGCTTTGTGTGTGATGGAGGTAGGTGGGTGCCACAAAAAATAGACAGGTCAGAAAATGAAAGATGCAGAAAACTAAAAGGGAGTGAAGAAATAAATAGCTGCTGTGAAGAAATGCTGAGACCAAAGAAATCAACATAAATTAAGACCAGGTGAGTGACAAGAACCCAGGACATGTTGTATCACCAGGTCCTACCTGGCGGGGAGGGGGATTAAACAAAGGCTGGAAAATGTTCCTGGAAGCCCCATTCCAGCCTTCCAATACATCTCACAGCTGCTTTTATCAGCGTCAGGTAATGAATGATGGATAAGACCTTGAATCGAAGAAAGTGTCTGGATAAAACACAATACACTAATGGCACTGCCGCAGTGGTAACACCGAAGTTAAGTGCTGTTGAGCTTGGCTGGCACTTAGGTGGGTAACTGTGTGGTCTGTCAACCACTATTTGGAAGCCGGGAGCACACAGCCCTTGTGAAGCAAATTGAGGAGCTACTCGATTGAGAAGTAGTGGCTCCAGTTATGAAAACTGACAATGGCCGTGAGAGTGGTATGCTGACCACACACTCCTACATATCCCCATCCAGTGAAGCCTATAGCCGGCCGGGGTGGCCAAGCGGTTAAAGGCACTACAGTCTGAAACCGCACGACTGCTACGGTTGCAGGTTCGAATCCTGCCTCGGGCATGGATGTGTGTGATGTCCTTAGGTTAGTTAGGTTTAAGTAGTTCTCACTTCTAGGGGACTGATGACCTTAGAAGTTAAGTCCCATACTGCTCAGAGCCATTTGAACCATTTTTTGAAGCCTATAGGCTGAGGATGACACGGCAGTCGGTCAGTATCGTTGGGTCCTTCAGGACCTGTTTGGACGGAGGAGAGTTACCTTCTCTATACAGATAGTTAAGGCAATTCTGTAACAACTGTCTTAAAATGAGATGAATCCGATCAAAAACGGCAGTTTTTTTTAAAATTTCATCCATTTATTGTTGTAATATCGGAATGAAAGTTCAGTATGTTAATTTTATGACCTTGATAATTCATTCATGTATTATGTTATTTTTAGTTTAGAACTGCAGTTATTATTTTAAGTGAATTGTTGATCGGTTTCACCTCCTCAGTTGGGGCGAATCTGATCACCATTGTATATTGTTTGCAGGAACAAAATCAGACTTCCAATGGGGTGAATCCGATCGCTGTTTTGATTTTTAAAAATATATTGCTGTATTTGCAACAAAATTTTACAACTACTAAACAGATTTTTGCTATAAAAACACTTGCATTCAGGAAATTTGACTAACAAATATTAATTTTTGGTTATTGTATGTCATAATCAATGTGAAAAGTATTTACTCAATGTCGTAATCATCTATTCCTTCAAAATTAAATTTACCTCACCTTCTATGTTCTGTAACATTTTTAATAATTAGGGCTCTTTCTATCTCATTTGCATCATCAATTTCTGGAAAGACAAAATAAACATTACCATCAAGAACATTCTTTCTCAGAAATATCATTTCATAGGTGTTGTTAGAGATGCTTTCAATTTTACCAATAAAAAACCTGAAATTTTTTTTCCTAGGAAATTTTACTATGGTGAAATCATTTTCTTAAATTCATGCCAATCTTTATCCTTCTTCTTGTCCATTTCTTCATTTTCATTTGACTCATGCTGTTCTAGATCACTGTTAGATGTTTCTGTATAGGGACTCCCTGCTTGTAGCCCCGTCACTATCATTTTCATTGAAGTCGCTGATAACAATTCCTTTTCCTGGAGTTAATGCTAAATGCTTTGCTTGGCACAGTTTTGCTTTTGTTTTCATTAGAACGAACCTGTTTCAATTGCATTTCGAAGGCTGCTGCCCAAGAAACTTCTGATGAGCTGGTGCCATGTACATTGTTATCAGTTGCTCCTGGAATCTGTGAAATGACTTTTTCAGAACAGAAAGGAAAGATATCTGCTTTTCTGAACCCAGATATTACATTTGATTTGGGCGTGATAGCTATATTTTCAAAGGTTTCTTCAACAACCAAGGAAATTTGGGTACCACTCTATCCTTCTTTTGTCAACCAAGCAAGTTTGAAAGGTCTAAAAGAGCCCACATTAAGTGGCTGACACAAATGAGTAGAATTAGGTGGTAGAAGCACAAATATAATGTCCTGCTCCTGGCACAGTTTAATCATGTTACATGACAGATGACTCTAGAAATTGTAACCTATAATCACTTTAGGACCCTCTAATTGCAGGGGCATAAGGCAAGACAATTTCAGCAAACCATGATTCAAACATTGTTAGGTCAAACCAACCACTTCAATTCCTATTATAACCTGCACCACTTACGCCCCCTTCAGTCCAAGTATCGTAGAGGTGTTTTGCCCTATAAACTATGTACGGTGGGAGGACTGACATGTCGGCAGCTGCTGCTATTGTCACACTGATACTGGACTTTGAACTATCCACTATCCTTTAAGGATATCTTGTGCCTCGCTTCACTATTACTTTCACTTATCCAGGAACATCACAAAAGGTTGTCTTGTCATAGTTTATAATGTTGGAGGGAGGGACACCACTGCTTCCTTTACCCCCTTCACATTTTCACTTACTCTTAACTGTTAGTTCTTTATTTCTTTTCAGAAAAGATTTTACTCACTCATGCCCAGGTCGATTGTCAAGAAATCTTTTTTTCAGTCCTCTCTGCTTGATTGAGATACACCTGTATGATATACCTAGCACGATTATTCCTCAGAGGAAACCCCAATTTCGCGCAACACAATAATCCTTCAACCAGGCTTTTTCCTCACTGTTGGTTAACACTGGTTGTCCACCTATTTTGTATTTGTACCTTTCCTTGAGTTTGTCATTTAATGTGGTATATGGAACTGCTTATTGCTCTGAAGCTTTCCAAATGCTTAATTTTCATGATTTGACAGCTTTCACCAAATTTAGAATAAATTCTGGTTTGTAATTAAGATTTCCATGTTGGTCCCAGAACCTTTTGATATACTCACATGATTGAATTCACCCTACAAAAATGCAGTTTTGTAATTAGGCCTGCACAGTGACCTAAGCGGTATTAGCAATGAACGAAAAACAAAACTGTATCACTTAAGAAGTTCATATGCCAGCAATAAAATTGCAATTTACCAGTTACACTGAAGTAACAGGCGCCAGCAGAAAGTTTTGCACTCTTGTGTTGGCTACACAAGTGTAGCACAAGAATCACACGCCTACTGACAATGCGATTTGCTGGTTGCGCGCACTCCGATACACCTTTGTTGTTTATAGATTAGTTAAGAGTTCACGACAATGTTCAGCTGCATTGTAATTGTCAAAATACTATGCTCAGTTATCGAAATGTGGAAAAACTGGTAAATGACTGGATTGACATCACCTGATCGGATTCACCTCATTTTACGGTACATGGCAGATGTCATCTTTTCCAGGTTTCAGGAGAAGTATGGAAAGTGTATCTTCCCATGAATCCAGGTATTTATTGCCACTCTTGTAGTATTTTGAAAATCGTGTAGGAGGATTACTTTGTTGTCCCAATGAAATTTGCAACATGTCGTAATGAATTCTGTCATGACCAGGTGCTCTGTCACAAGTTACAGATAACGTAAATCCAGCTATCACATGAAGGAGGTAAATGCCATTAGTGGAACTGGAATTCCAGCCATGCCTCTTTGCAAGCAGATGGTTGAATCCTGGCTGGTATTGCAGTAATCTAGCTGCTTTCTGAGCTGTATCTTATCAGTTCATCTTCAGACTTCCATACTGCATTACAACAGTAACTGGTAGTGCCCCATGTTGTTCAGGAATCATCCCTATGTCATGCTGTACTTACATCAACTTTCTGGTAGATTTTGTTGTGTTTAGCAACTAACTTGATTCTATATAATAATTCAGAGGAGTTTTGATCATACTACCTGAAAGGTTGTGAGACGTTTAAGCCTTAAAATGCCATACAGCTTTCTAGTACAGGGATAATTAGTTACACTATGTCGTGCATACACTGATATAAAATCTGCATTTAAGTCAGTGAACATGTGGAGTGACAAATAAAATACATGTGACTGAATAATGTCATCTCATAATGTGTTGTAAGACATTCTTTGTCAATCTGGAATTATAACTGATGTTGCTGAGGGTTCACAAACTGCATGTGTTCCCTATCTGCACATCATAAAGAGTACTGAAACATTGTTTCGTGCGCAATTAAGACATAGAAATCTCTTCACTGTGTTTCTCAGGAAAATATAAAAATATTAACATCCACCCAGATTTCTCAAAAATTTAATTTGATCAAATATTGATACCAACCAGTTTGGTCACAATACTTAAGTTTACTAATGAATTTCCCATGT
The DNA here is from genome assembly GCF_023898315.1 of Schistocerca nitens. Classification (NCBI taxonomy): domain Eukaryota; kingdom Metazoa; phylum Arthropoda; class Insecta; order Orthoptera; family Acrididae; genus Schistocerca; species Schistocerca nitens. The sequence goes on along the minus strand of NC_064619.1, from coordinate 404,653,540 downwards.
CATGAACCAATACTGTCAGACAGTTGAAATGACTGATGAAAGCAACTTAGACCTCATTGATTTTTTTAACATAGTTACAGTTTTTGGTAGAAATTTGTTTGGTAATTAATAACAGCAGGAAGAACGATGTAGGATTTTATCCTCTTTGTGATTAATAGCAAAACAGTATAGTTAATAGAACTAATTTTCCCTGTTATTGAACTGAACTGAAGGGTGAATATCTTTTGGAGAATATGTAACTGTGATAATCAAAAAGTATATAGGTGTAGTTTAAACAATAATATATTATTGATTTTTTGAAAAACTTTTGAAGTGTAGATGGTGAACTTAGGCACTTTATAGAAAGGTTTTAACGAGAAAGGAGAAGATTAAGTAATATTACATAACTAAACTATTTTAAACAATGCAAGCTGCAGCAGACCATGTGTATTTATTGCTGTAGAGATGTAGGTTCATTCAATATGTCCTGAGATATTAATTCCTCTATTGCCTTTATATTTTACCAAATTTGAGTCATCTGTTTTATTTTTTTAGAAATTAACAAATGCATCTGCAGGACACCAACACTACCAGTCCTGCAAAGAAGGTTTCATTATTCATCACTATGCTGGAATTGTTAGCTACAGCATTGAAGGCTTTTGTGATCGCAATAGAGATGTCCTATTTCCTGACTTAATCGAGCTGATGCAGTCAAGTAAAAAGTAAGTAGTGAGTTGTGTAGAATTTGATTTTTACAGATTTTAGTATCTGATGCTTAGAAGAAATTAGTATGTATATGACAAGACAAGATTAATTTTGATGCTGCATAATTTCCTATCATTAATAAGCAGCATAAATCTCTGATAAACTTGATGTTTTATTTTGTGAATAAATTACAATAGGTATCAAGCTGGCAGCTATTTTAGAGTAAATAATTTGTAATTTAATTTGCAGTGAATTTTTGCGTAGCTTGTTTCCCGACCAGATAAGTACTAGTGCTAAGTCCCGACCAACAACAGCTGGGAGCAAGATTAGAGCACAAGCAAATGCATTGGTTGATGAACTGAAAAAATGCACACCACATTATATCAGGTGAGTTACAGAATTCTGTCTCATGTTTTTGCAAGTGAGCTAAAATGAAGAACTGCTGATTCTTTTATCACAGTTCATATTGTCTGATATATTCTGGGGCTCACATTGAAATGGTTTGTTAATGTCCCATTTATTGTAAAAATGTCTTAGTAATTATTAACAATTCAAAAGTACTTTTACATGATTATGTGGAGCAGACCTAAGAGTTACGTTACACTGTTAGAAGTAAACAGAACTTTGAAAATCACGTAATAGCTAATGATGACTCTCATGTATATTACGTGCTCATGTGAAACATTATACAATGAATATTAATGTTACCAATTGCAAACAAGAACTGGTCTAGAAAAGGTGGAATGAAATTGAAGGGGTCAGTGGAAATAAATGCTAACCCACAAACATAATTTTGAGCTGTTTAGTGTTATATGTTTGATTAAATTTATTAATTGTTAATTAAAATGTTAATAATTGTGACTTTTCCTTCCACTATTTATTTAGCTGTGAATATGTGATATGCATTACAAATCTTGGACAATCACATAGATTTTTTTTATTTGTAACATAATTCCTACTTTTGTTGGTTAGCACTGTCTTCTCAACAAGGATCTGTAAAACTTTTGAGACCAAATATGTAACTGTAGCGCAAATGCTGAGTCACCAATCTGCTGAGACCAGACTGTGTGTGTGTGTGTGTGTGTGTGTGTGTGTGTGTGTGTGTGTGTGTTTTGGCTAATACCGATGAAGGCCTTTTTGGCCAAAAGTTTACTTGCTGACACTCTTTTTGTTGTGCCTATCTGTGACTCGGCATCTGTGCTATATGGTGAGCAGCAGCTTTCCTTTTCGTAATATGTCGTTATTCCACCCTGATTTTCCATTGTTTAATTTGTAATTTAATTTGCAATGAATTTTTACGTAGCTTGTTGCCTGACCAAGTAAGTACTATTGCAAGTATCTTGTAGTTTTTATGTTGTGCACCAATGTTGTCCAAAAATAGGATCAACTTCTTCCTCTTTATCTTCATATTACGGACATACTTCAGTAAACAGCTGTCTATCTCATAGCTGTCTCTAGCAGCAACACTCGCTTCCTACATGAACATAAAACTGACACCTGTGGTACATTCTGAGTGCTCAAATTATATATGTCCAAATCTTGCACATATAAAAAGCAGGACCACAATGAAGTTTTGGTGTGGGTAGCCTTTGCTGCAGAACAGATTTTCTGGGTTTCCTTTTGCTTTGGCACTGAATTCTTGAAGTTTCTTCCTCAAAGCTTCAGATCTTCTCAGATGCAACTCTTGCAGTACTCATCAGATTGGTGAGTATAATGTGAAGTTCATCACAAGTCTTGCAAGTGTGTGACTTTGATAGTTGAAATTCGATATTATACAACTGACATAGTATCTGCCTGTATTCGCTTCGCTAACAGATTGAATGTACCTTTCTTCAGTAATTTCCAAGCTAATCACAAAACAATGCTGATATATTCAAGTCACCATTAAAATATGCTTTACTTGGGTTTTTATTTGGCTACAATGTGTCTGTTATGTAGGCAAGCTTCTGATATAGTCGTGGAAAGTCTGGATTCAGACTTCAGGAACCCAGATTGGATGATTTTCATGCTTTCCTCTTAGATAATTTTGGAGTGTACATTCTGATATAACATCTTTCTAATAGGTTCTGTTTTGTTGAAGACCATGCACCACCAGAAAAGACTTTCTGCTCACACTCTGCAATTATTCATATGTATTGATGATAAAATTATAGGACTTCCACTCATGGGAAGATTGTGATGAGGTTCGGCCATACCACAGGATATGATTTTGCAAGACCAAATAAAAAGGAATTGTGTTGGTCAGTCAGTCAGTTTCCAGTAGTAATAAAAAATATCATTCTTGACATTTCATAGTTTTTCTTAATTCTTCTGAAGACACCTACACAGTTGACCAATAGTTTGTTCAGAAACTACTTCCCATTTATAATGTACATAAAGCCTGCCTTTTTGGCAGTACTTCGTTTCTGGTTTATTGTGGTCTATTTGGCATAAGATGTGGTGACCTGCTGTTTACATCTTTTCTGTCAGTGGCTGTAGACCATGATTGTTTCTCAAAATACACACATACATGAACGTTTGTAGAGAACTACATCAGGAAAAAAATATGGTAACACACAGTGTTTAACATTAGCACTAAAACAATGTTAATCCTCAAACACATATATAATAAGTTTTTCTCCTGCTAGAAAGTGAAAGAAAAAAGTTACAACTTTACAATAACACTCTGATATTTTTTACATTAAGTTTATACCCTCAAAATGTTAATAAATTCCCCAAGGTCGTGAGAAATTCTATCAGTAGAAATGTAACTGGATGTTATCAACTTGTAATGCAGCTGAAACCATAACAGACTAATTTTGTAGGACTTTCTTCCGCTGACTACTTCAGTTATCTCAGTACAGTTAATTAATGTATAGACAAAATTTTAAAGAAAGACCACTGCAATAACTGATATTTGAAAGTAGCATTATCATTACATTTCTTTCTTGCTTCTGTTTTGTTCTCAGGAAATGTCACCATATGAACTACAAATAATAGTTAACAGAACTCTCTCTCTCTCTCTCTCTCTCTCTCTCTCTCTCTCTCTCTCTCTCCCTCTCCCTCTCTCCCTCCCTCTCTCCCCCCCTCCCCCTCCCTCCCTCTCTCCCTCTCTCTCTCTCTCATCGTTGCTGTCTCTAATAGGGTGACACTCAGCCCTCGGCATTCATAACTGTTACTAGAAAAATGGTGGTGTCAGGTTCAGTAGATGCTGCAATGGAATATCTCACACCAGTCATTACGGTATCTTCAGTAATATGAATGTGACGCTCACTACACCAGTAGAAGTAATGTCCACCATAAGATCTTTAAATACAAAAATTACAGTGGTTGTTATAAAAAAAAATCAACGAAGTCACTTAAAGAGTGTGCATCTGAGTTTAACAAAATATTGAGTTATCTGTGTAACTAGTCATTTACCAGTGAATCATCTTCTGAGTGGTTGAAATTTGCCTTTGGTTAAGAAAGGCAATAAATAAATACAGTCAAATTTATGTCCAATTTCACTTTTGCCAACATTCTTGAAAATTTTAGAAAAGATAAAAACAATCAACTTCTTAACCATCTGACAACAAATACTATATTGTCAAAGTCACAGTTAATGTTTCTAAAGGGTTCTGGTATTGGGAAAGCTAGCTGCACAAAGAACAGTAATGTACTTCATTCAGTAGACAATAAATTACAGGTGACTGGTATATTTTATGATCTGTCAAAAGCATTTGACTGTGTAGATCACAACATTCTTTTCAAGTAAATAAGAATATCATAGTGTTGCAAGAAATGCTGCAAAATGGTTAAAATACTATATCTCTTGACAGGAAATGAAGGATGTTATTAGGAAAGAAACAATATTAAGCTATCAGGTATCATCCAACTGGGAAATAAGTGCCTATGGTGTCTCACAAGGTTCCATCTTTGGGGCCTTACTTTTTCTTGTGTACATTGATGACTTTTCACCTGTAACATTACCAGATGTCAAGATTGTTTTATTTGCAGATGATACAAACATTGAAATAATGGCAAATCAAGTATAGTCCAAAAAAGATTGGCTAATGAATTTATGGACACTAATAAATAGTTTTTAGCTAATTATTTGCCAGTAAACTCAGAATAAATGTACTACATGCAGTTTAGAACTTGTGAGAGTTTTCCTGCCAGAATACGTCTAAAATATGATGACAAACAGATAGAAGCAGTTAAGTGATAAATTCTCAGGATTACAGCTCGAAATTCAACTGAGAGGTTCATACCACAGTACTTCTGAAGTGCCCAAACAAATCTTTATACACAATGCAAATGTTGTTAGACATAGGTGATATAAAAATAACAATACTATGAAAAGGAAAGTTGCCACTCACCATATAGTGGAGATGCTGAGTCGCAGATAGGCACAATGAAAAGAGAGTCACAAATAAGCTTTCAGCCAGTAAGGCCTTCTTCAAAAGTAGATGGGGCTGTTGTTCGCAGTGTGACTTTCAGTTGCCAGAGACTGCAATCATGTGTATATGGTGAGTGACGACTTTACTTTTCATAATATTGTTATTCCAACTGGAATTTTCCATTGTTCCATATAAAAATATAGAAGCTAGCATTCATTACATAATGTCATATAAGATTTTTTGTGGTAACTCATCAAGCCAAGCGAAACTTTTCTGGTTCAATTAACATGTGATGAAAATTGTACAATGAGCGACCAAAAAGTAACGGAAATTTTTTAATTTCAAGGACTCGTACATCTGATTTTAATTTTTTTTTTCGTCTTGTTGGTACACACATTCCTGATTTATGTTTGCATTTTCAGCTGATTTGAATATTTAGTTTATTGTTGACATTCGGAAAGGTTATATGTGCTTTTGAATCCTTGGAAAATTTTTACTTATGAAAAAAATGGATCAAAGAATTGTCATTAAATTCTGCTTGAAAAATGGAATAAAGTGCAGCACCACATTTGAAATGTTGACTGTGGCTTTTGGCAAATCTACTATGTGTAAGACAAGAGCTCATGAGTGGTATAAACCTTTCAAAGAGGGTCTAGAACACAATAAAGGCAATGACAGCCCTGGACGCCCTAGCACATCAGTTACTCACTACAATGTGTGTGTGTGTGTGTGTGGGGCGGGGGGGGGGGGGGGGGGGGGATAGATGTGTAAAATTGCAGAATCATCATCAGAGAGGTTGCTAATGATGTTGGCATAGTCTTTGGCTTGTGCCAAGCAACTTCTGTGCCAGCAAAGTTTGTTTCAAAATTGTTGAAATTGGGCTAAAAATGATGTCACATAGACATCACTATAAGGTTATTCTTACTGTTTTGTTTGATTACAATGGGATAGTGCACTACAAGTTTCTGCCTTACAGTCAAATTGTCAATAAGGAATACTATCTGGAAGTTACTTGCCATTTGCATGAACCAATCTGAAGAAAACAATCAGAATTGTGGCAAAACTACTCATAGAAACTGCATCACAACACTGCTCCCGCTCACGCCTCAGTGCTTGTTAGTGATTTTTGGGCGAAAAATAAAACCGTTATGTTGCCTCAGCCACCGTTTTCCCCAGACGTGACCCCTGACGACTTCTTTCAAGGTTGAATAGAACCAGGACAGGACGTGATTTTGCCACCATTGATGAGATAAAAACAGAATTGCTGAAGGAGCTGGCCACCATAATGAAAAGTGAGGTCCAGAAGTGCTTCTGAGATTGGGAAAACCACTGCCACAAATGTATTATATCTGAGGGAGTTTACTTTTAAGAAAAACATAAATTTCTGTCACTCTTTGATCACACTTCATATGTGGTGTGAACTCAAGAACATCATGCAGAAACCAGTTCAGGAAACTAGGAATACTAACTACTGCTTCCCAGTATATTTATTACTTAATGAAATTTGTCAATGAAATATATATTTCTCTTTCATCTAAGGCTTGGATCATGCAGTTAGTGTTAGAAATAAGAATAATCTTCACAGATCTTCACAAACTTACTTTCAATAACTTGTCAGCAGCCATAAAAAGTTTAACTACTTCTAAAGTGCAGTGTAAGAGGAGCATAAAGATTTTATTGATGGCCAACTCCTCCTCCTCCTCCTCCTCGATTGATATATGTCTGATGTGTATATGTTACTGATAACGTCAAATAATGTGAGTATTAGTACAATCTGACTTTTTTATAATTTCACGTCGGTAATGGAATAGTTGTAAATAAGGGCTATAAAATGATTTTTTCTATTTGATGATGTATGGTTCAATAGCCTAAGAATTATCAAAACTATGAATGTCTGGGAGTTGAGCATTTACATTCTTTGTGATGAATTATTTATTACCTTTCAACTGAAAATATGTTTAAGATATTTTTGACTTGTCCACATCCATGAGGACCATTTCTCTTTGGATCTGTAGAAGGCTTATTAGCATATTTGTTTTTCTTTGTAGATATTTTTTGCGTCTTCTTGTTTTTCTGACAAGTTCTACATCCTGGTGAATCTTCTCACTGTGGCCATTGGAATAAAAAGTACATCTAATAAAATTTAATCAGTGGGCAAAACTTAGTTGTCAGTTGTTTCATACATAATGTTCTGCAGTTGTTTTTGTAATTTTAATTTTAATTGTGTCAAATGAAAATTCAGTTAAGAAAACTACTAAATTATGTGACATACTTGCTGATAAGAATTTAGCTTTAAGGGGTGTAATGTTTAGTACTGCTGACAGATACATATAAAAGTAAAAGTGATGACACTATCCTAGCTTTTGTAATTATTAGTTCCTTCCTCAGGGAGAGATAATTTGGGAAAGGTGAAAAAGAAAGGGTAACATCCTAAACTCCTAGGATGAGAATTACTTGCTCTTATTTTTTAAACCTCACTGTGGAAGAAGCTAACAGTTACAAAAGCTAGGATAATATCATCGCTTTTGCCTTTAAATATATCTATTGACAGCATTAAGAATTTCCCTCATTGAGGTAAGGGTTGCCCAGCAATTTGGCAATTCTGTTTCATAATATATTAATTTTCATTTTATTACCTTATGTTTTCCATAGAGTTGGCAATGTCATAGAAATCCATTTTCCAATAATAAAATAACTTGTCAGTAAACCCTCTCTTTAATTCTTGCCAGACTCATAGTTCCATGTGTACTTCTATTTTACTTGTGCAGCAGATTGTCTTTATAATCATAAGAAATGTAAACTGCAGCTCAGATTGTTGAAAGTGACGATATCACACTGACACTCTAAGATTCGTATTTATTTGTTTTTAGATGTATAAAACCAAATGAAACCAAACGACCACGAGATTGGGAGGAGCTGAGGGTAAAACATCAGGTGGAATATCTTGGACTGAAAGAAAATATACGTGTCAGGCGTGCTGGTTTTGCTTATCGGCGGCCATTCAGAAAATTTCTGAACAGGTAATTTAATTTTAGTTAATGAACCATACCTCCAAGTGCATGCTAAGTAAAAGGTTATCAGCCATGCTCTATACATAATGTTCACATTAAGTGTTTCCATTACCAAATGGAAACTCCTATAAGAACATATATGAAGACTGTGATCGATTGTCTCTTTGCTGCAGCTTGTTTATTATGTTTGGTGGTAATAATCAATTTGATAACACAACGAATGTGGGGTACAGGTATATTTATATTTCATTGCGAAGCAGACCGCGGTATCAGAACAAACATCAATAGGGGTGCATGTGCTTGTGTGTAATTGCCATGGATATACTATCGAAATTTGATTATGTGGTGCTACTATTAATTATTGTTTTTTTTGGTTTGTCAAATTACATAATTCTCCATTACAACTTTTCGTGATGTTACGTGTGTGTGCGCGCGTGTATGCATGCACGCGCATTTTTGTGTGTGTGTGTGTGTGTGTGTGTGTGTGGGGTGGGGTGTTATGATGATGATGATGATGATGATGATGATGATGATGAGAGAAGAAAGAAGGTGAAACCCAGTGCCAGCACATAGCCTACTCCTTGCAAACAGCACCAAGGGGGCCTCCAAGCTTAACAACCCCATCTGACACACGGATCACCATTACTAGTGTCACATGCTCTCAGTTCAGGAGACACTGTGGAGAGGTTTGGTATTTAAACCAGGGCATTGACACGGAGTCTTGTGATCAGGAACTTTACGCCACCACCTCTCCTCCTCTTGCTGACCATATACTGGTAGTGAAAACATTCTCCACAACCAGGATTTGAAACAGCTTACCCCCTGGTAGAGTGCCACCACTCGAACATGAATAGCGACCTCAGCCACGGAGGCAGATAATTAGGTTATGTGTAAATTGATTTAAAAGGAAAAGGAAATATATTGCTTTAATATCACTTACATCATTGTTTTTGCATTGGAACTGTCATTGCATCCTAATATTGTGGTTGTGACTTTTATTAAGTCAGTTTGGTCATCAATAGTTGAAAAAGAAACTATCGTTCATAAAAAACATTGTAACACTGGTATTTATATAGAATCACAGTGAATGTGTTCTAAATGAAGCATGTAGGAATTACGTCTTTCCAAACTGAGAGTAAATATGTAAGAAGATAGTGTGCACTTAGGTGGAATAGCCACAATTCTGCTAAAAATGGGAAAGAGCCTTGTACCTTCCATGCTGACTGTAACCCAAGCATCAGATTTCATTTTCTGTTTGCATTGTGGAATTGAGCCTAGGCTCTCTGCTTAACCACAGTTGATATGATAAAAGCTATACTTGCAAAAATAGGACAGGTGAGGATCTTACAACACTTCTGATATAAGAGCCATTCTCACTTGAATAAAACAGATAGATTGTCTTTGTTAAGGCATATGCAGACAAACAATGCACTGAAGTATATGAAAAAGAGTACCTGCTTTGTAGAACTTAAACACAAGAAAAAATTTGGCTGATGTTGCTCGGATAATTTGATAATAGCAGTATGGATAAATAAAAATCTTTAGGTAATGAGGCCTGCAAGTGAGATATATCATCAAATAGTGATACGTTGGCAGTAGATCATTAGACTTTGGAGTCAGTTGGACCGTCAGCAAGAGAGTCTACCTTTTGTTGCTGCTGCAGGTAATGCAAGTATATCACTTGCTTGCTAATTTTACTTATGAGCTTCAAACAGGAGCGACTTATTTTCAGTTATTTTAGTGGATACCTGTTCACTTTCTTAATTTTTTGTGTGTTTTAAGTGCTTGCAGGCACAGTCTAATGTTCTAACAACTGTGTAGCATGCAGTTTGCTGTCTTTGGTGTGTATAGGGACTGTGATTGCTGTGGTCAATTCGAGCTAAGTTGGTGACCCTTAGCGGTGCTCCAGGTAAGTGTTGGCTTCCTTCACTCAGCATGAAGCTGTAGCCAGTGGGCATCCCTGTGAGGGGGCCAGATGTGGGGATCCGGGCTATGTCCAGTACGATCCATGTATACCCCGATCGGCCCACTACTATGGCCACGGTGGGGGTACTGCCCCCACTGATTAACTCGAAACCCATGGTCAAGTGGGGGGTTGTTCCAAGGAGATTGGATGGTTTGTGGGAAGAGACCAAACATCGAGGTCATCGGTCTCGGATTAGGGAAGGACGGGGAAGGAAGTCGGCCGTGCCCTTTCAAAGGAACCATTCTGGCATTTGCCTGGAGTGATTTTGGAAAATCATGGGAAACCTAAATCAGGATGGCCAGACATGGGATTGAACCGTCGTCCTCCCGAATGCGAGTCCAGTGTGCTAACCACTGCGCCACCTCGCTCGGTCTCCAAGGAGAGGCAGGCAGCAAAAGACTTCACGGGGAGCCAATCGGAGGGCCATTTTGGTTCATTTGATGAACAGGTTTCGGGCACTGTCTGTAGCTGATGAAGTCCCTGAGCGCGATGCAGTCATTCACCTGTCCCAAAGGAAGCCTCTCGGCCCACAAGGCCTGGTCATTTGTGGGCATTAGGCTTGTAATGGAGAAACATAGGAATTTGAGTGCCAAGGAGGGGAAGGAATCCAGAGTGCATTCTGTGTGTATGCTGGGAGAGCTCATTCCAGGTGTGAAAAGGGTGCTTCCGGTTGCCGTGAAGAGCACAGGGAGCAGCCAACTGCAGGTAACAGCTCATGTCGGAACTAAAGATGTGTGTTGCTTTGAATAGGAAGAGATTCTCTCTGGTTTTGGGCAGCTAACTGAAGTAGTAAAGATTGGCAGTCTTGTTTGGAAGATGAAGCCGGAGCTCACCATCTGTAGGATCATTTACAAAAGCAACTGTAGTCCTTTGTTACAGAGCCCAGTGGAGGGTCTGACTCAGAGGCTCAGGCGTTTCAGGGACAATGTAGGCTGCAGATTCCTTGATTTGTGCCATAGGACGGTGGGTTTCTGAGTTCTGCTAAATAGGTCAGGCATCCACTGCAAGCAGGAGGGGCTACAGAAGTAGCAGGGGCTGTGTGGAGGTGACTGGGTAGTTTTTTTATGTTAAGAGGATCTTGAGAAGGTGCAGAAAGGGCTTCAGTTTCAAAGGGTGCAGGATGAGCTCAGGAAGAGGGTAGCCATAGGAACAATCAATATTGTAGCTGTAAATTGCCATAGCTGTGTTGGAAAAAAACAGAGCTCAAATTGTTATAGGTATGGAAAGCTGGCTAAAGCCGGAAAGAAGTTCAGCTGAAATTTTTACAAGGGACCTAACTGTGTTCAGAAAGGATAGTTTAAATAAAGTAGGTGGTGGAGTGTTTATTGCTGTCACAAATAGTTTACCTTACAGTGAAATTTAAATTAGATAGTTCGTGTCAGTTAGTATGGGCAGAGGCTATACTTGATAACCAGAATAAATTAATAATTGGTTCTTTTTACTGACTCAGTTGCTGAACAGTTCAAAGAAAACTGGTTGCATTTCAAATTGGTAGCTCAATCATACAATAATAGTTGGTGGTGACTTTGGCTACCGTGGATATGTTGGTGAAAATACACATTTAAAGTCAGAGGTAGGTGCAAAATCCTTTCCAAAATCATTCAGAATGTGTTCTCAGCAAATTATTTTGGACAGTTAGTTCAGGAGCCCACTGAAAGTGTAAATGGTTGCAAAAACATGCTTGACCACTTAGCAACAGATAATCGTGAGTAGATAGGGAGCATCATGATAGATAGAGGGATTAGTGACTACAAGGTTGTTGTAGCTAGATTGAATCCTGTAACATCCAAAACCACCAAAATTATACACATAATACTTCTATTTAAAAAAGCAAATAAAAATCCACGTGAGGCCTTCCTAAGAGACAGTCTTCACTGCTTCCAGTCTGAATATGTAAGTGTAGACGAGATGTGGTTTAAATTCAGAGAAATAGTATCTACAGCTGTTGAGAGACATATACCGAATAAATTAATGAGAGATGATATTGATCCCCCATGGTATACTAAACAGGTCAGAACACTGTTGCAGAAGCAATGAAAAACTCATGCCAGAGTTAAAAAAAAGAAAAACACTCAAGATTGACAAAGCTTTAGAGAAGCTCCAAATGTAGTGGCAAACTTAAGTGCAAGATACTTTTAATACTTTCTGCAGTGAAACCCTGCCTCGAAATCTGGCAGAAAATCCAGAGAGATTGTGGTCGTATATAAAGTACGGCCAGCAGAAAGACACAATCAGTACTTCACTGCGTGATAACAGTGGTGATGTTACTGGTCACAGTGCCACTAAAGCAGACTGCTAAATATGGTTTTCTGAAATTCTTTCACCAAAGAAGACAAAGTAGATACTCCAGAATTCGAACCAAGAACAACTATCAACATAAATAACTTAGAAACAGGTGTCCTCAGTGTGGCTTATCAGCTTAATGTAAATCACTTAATAAAGGCAAGGCCTTGATTGTATAAGAGTCAGGCCCCTCTCAGAGTATGCTGATATAATAGCTCCATATACAACCAATCACCTGTTGAAAGATCTGTACCTAAAGACTGGAAAGTTGCAGAAGTCAAACCAGTACCCAAGAAAGGAAATAAGAGTAATCTGCTGAGTTACAGACCCATATCGCTAACATCTATTTGCAGTAGGGTTTTGTAACATATACTGTGTTCGAACATTATGAATTATCTTGAAGAAAACAGTTGCTTGACAAACAGCCAACATGTATTCAGAAAATATCATTATCGTGAAACACAACTGGATCCTTATTCTCATGAAGTAATTAGTGCTGTTAACAGGGGTCTCAGATTGATTCCATATTTTTAGATTTCCAAAGGCTTTTGACACCGTACCTGACAAGCGAATTCTAATCAGATTGTGAGCCTATCGAATATTATCTCAGTTGTGCGACTGGATTCATGATTTCCTCTCAGAAAGGTCACAGTTCATAGTAACTGACGGAAAGTCATCATGTAAAATGGAAGTAATATCGGGCATTCCTCATGGAGTGTCGTAGGACCATTGCTATTCACAATATACATAAATGACCTTGTGGATGACATCGGAAGTTCACTGAGGCTTTTTGTGGATGATGCTGTGATATATCGAGAAGTTGTAACAATGGAAAATTGTACTGAAATGCAGGAAGATCTGCAGCGAATTGACGCATGGTGCAGGGAATGGCAATTGAATCTCAATGTAGACAAGTGTAATGTGCTGCGAATACATAGAAAGAAAGATCCCTTATCATTTAGCTACAATATAGCAGGTCAGCAACTGGAAGCAGTTAATTCCATAAATTATCTGGGAGGTACGCATTAGGAGTGATTTAAAATGGAATGATCATATAAAGTTGAACGGCGGTAAAGCAGATGACAGACTGAGATTCATTAGAAGAATCCTAAGGAAATGCAGTCCGAAAGCAAAGGAAGTAGGTTACAGTACACTTGTTCGCCCACTTTTTGTATACTGCTCACCGGTGTGGGATCCGTACCAGATGGGGTTGATAGAAGAGGTAGAGAAGATCCAACGGAGAGCAGCGCGCTTCATTACAGCATCATTTAGTAATCACGAAAGTGTTACGGAGATGATAGATAAACTCCAGGAGAGACACTCAGTAGCTCGGTACGGGCTTTTGTTGAAGTTTCGAGAACATACCTTCACCGAGGAGTCAAGCAGTATATTGCTCCCTCCTACGTATATTTCGCGAAGAGACCATGAGGATAAAATCAGAGAGATTAGAGCCCACACAGAGGCATACCAACAATCCTTCTTTCCACGAACAATACGAGACTGGAACAGAAGGGAGAACCGATAGTGGTACTCAAGGTATCCTCCGCCACACACCGTCAGGTGCTTGCAGAGTATGGATGTAGATGTAGATGTAGATGTAGAAATAATTTAGGGCATCTACTGTTTGTGATTACATAAATGATTTAGGCCGCAATCTGAATAGCACTCTTAGATTGTTTGCAGATGATACTGTCATTTACTGTCTTATAAGGTCATCAGGTGATCAAAACAAATTGCAAAATGATTTAGACAAGGCATCTGTATGGTGCAAAAAGTGGCAGTTGAGTTTAACCAATGCAAAGTATGAAGCCAGAGAGTAATAAAAGGAACGCACTATGTTTCAGTTACACAATAAATTTCACAAATCTGAAGGCTGTAATTGCAACTAAATACGAGGTCTGTTAAAAAAATTCAGGAACTTTGTCCACAAAATTTTTCTATGTTTTCAAAATACTCTGCTCTACAATTGATATACTACTCCTAACGCAGTTTCCATTTCTGGAGGCAGTTTTGATATGCCTCTTGCTGGATCATGCAAAGCACTGTCTGGGAATTTTCTTTTATCACGTCTATCATTGCAAATCTTTGTCCTTTCACTAGGGTTTTCAACTTTGGAAACTAAAAAATGTCTGCAGGGTAGATTAGATAAGATTAGTTTTTCGTTCCATAGATCCGTGCTGAGGAGATCCTCATGGATGTGGAACATGTCAAACAAAGATGCTGTAACTTACCAAACAAAAGCATTGGTATGTTGATAGGAGACAATAAAAAACACACAAACACACACACAAATTTCAAGCTTTCGCAACCCACGGTTGCTTCATCAGGAAAGAGGGAAGGAGAGGGAAAGACGAAAGGATGTGGGTTTTAAGGGTGAGGGTAAGGAGTCATTCCAATCCCGGGAGCGGAAAGACTTACCTTAGGGGGAAAAAAAGGATGGGTATACACTCGCACACACACACATATCCATCCACACATGTACAGACACAAGCAGACATATTTAAAGACAAAGAGTTTGGGCAGAGATGTCAGTCGAGGCGGAAGTGCAGAGGCAAAGATGTTGTTGAATGACAGGTGAGGTATGAGGGGCGGCAACTTGAAATTAGCGGAGATTGAGGCCTGGTGGATAACGGGAAGAGAGGATATATTGAAGAGCAAGTTCCCATCTCCGGAGTTCGGATAGGTTGGTGTTAGTGGGAAGTATCCAGATAACCCGGACGGTGTAACACTGTGCCAAGATGTGCTGGCTGTGCACCAAGGCATGTTTAGCCACAGGGTGATCCTCATTACCAACAAACACTGTCTGCCTGTGTCCATTCATGTGAATGGACAGTTTGTTGCTGGTCATTCCCACATAGAATGCGTCACAGTGTAGGCAGGTTAGTTGGTAGATCACTTGGGTGCTTTCACACGTGGCTCTGCCTTTGATCGTGTACACCTTCCGGGTTACAGGACTGGAGTAGGTGGTGGTGGGAGGGTGCATGGGACAGGTTTTACACCGGGGGCGGTTACAAGGGTAGGAGCCAGAGGGTAGGGAAGGTGGTTTGGGGATTTCATAGGGATGAACTAAGAGGTTACGAAGGTTAGGTGGACGGCGGAAAGACACTCTTGGTGGAGTGGGGAGGATTTCATGAAGGATGGATCTCATTTCAGGGCAGGATTTGAGGAAGTCGTATCCCTGCTGGAGAGCCACATTCACAGTCTGATCCAGTCCCGGAAAGTATCCTGTAACAAGTGGGGCACTTTTGTTGTTCTTCTGTGGGAGGTTCTGGGTTTGAGAGGATGAGGAAGTGGCTCTGGTTATTTGCTTCTGTACCAGGTCGGGAGGGTAGTTGCGGGATGCGAAAGCTGTTGTCAGGTTGTTGGTGTAATGGTTCAGGGATTCCGGACTGGAGCAGATTCGTTTGCCACGAAGACCTAGGCTGTAGGGAAGGGACCGTTTGATGTGGAATGGGTGGCAGCTGTCGTAATGGAGGTACTGTTGCTTGTTGGTGGGTTTGATGTGGACGGACGTGTGAAGCTGGCCATTGGACAGGTGGAGGTCAACATCAAGGAAAGTGGCATGGGATTTGGAGTAGGACCAGGTGAATCTGATGGAACCAAAGCAGTTGAGGTTGGAGAGGAAATTCTGGAGTTCTTCTTCACTGTGAGTCCAGATCATGAAGACGTCATCGATAAATCTGTACCAAACTTTGGGTTGGCAGGCCTGGATAACCAAGAAGGCTTCCTCTAAGCGACCCATGAATAGGTTGGCGTACGAAGGGGCCATCCTGGTACCCATGGCTGTTCCCTTTGATTGTTGGTATGTCTGGTCTTCAAAAGTGAAGAAGTTGTGGGTCAGGATGAAGCTGGCTAAGGTAATGAGGAAAGAGGTTTTAGGTAGGGTGGCAGGTGATCGGCGTGAAAGGAAGTGCTCCATCGCAGCGAGGCCCTGGACATGCGGAATATTTGTGTATAAGGAAGTGGCATCAATGGTTACAAAGATGGTTTCTGGGGGTAACAGATTGGGTAAGGATTCCAGGCATTCGAGAAAGTGGTTGGTGTCTTTGATGAAGGATGGGAGACTGCATGTAATGGGTTGAAGGTGTTGATCTACGTAGGCAGAGATACGTTCTGTGGGGGCTTGGTAACCAGCTACAATGGGGCAGCCGGGATGATTGGGTTTGTGAATTTTAGGAAGAAGATAGAAGGTAGAAGGTAGGGGTGCGGGGTGTCGGTGGGGTCAGGAGGTTGATGGAGTCAGGTGAAAGGTTTCGTAGGGGGCCTAAGGTTCTGAGGATTCCTTGAAGCTCCGCCTGGAAATCGGGAATGGGATTATCTTGGCAAACTTTGTATGTGGTGTTGTCTGAAAGCTGATGCAGTCCCTCAGCCACGTACTCCCGATGATCAAGTACCACGGTCGTGGAACCCTTGTCCGCCGAAAGAATGACTATGGACTGGTCAGCCTTCAGATCACGGATAGCCTGGGCTTCAGCAGTGGTGATGTTGGGAGTAGGATTACGGTTTTTTAAGAAGGATTGAGAGGCAAGGCTGGAAGTCAGAAATTCCTGGAAGGTTTGGAGAGGGTGATTTTGAGGAAGAGGAGGTGGGTCCCGCTGTGACGGAGGACGGAACTGTTGCAGGCAGGGTTCAATTTGGATAGTGTCTTGGGGAGTTGGATCATTAGGGGTGGGATTAGGATCATTTTCCTTCGTGGCAAAGTGATACTTCCAGCAGAGAGTACGAGTGTAGGACAGTAAATCTTTGACGAGGGCTGTTTGGTTGAATCTGGGAGTGGGGCTGAAGGTGAGGCGTTTGGATAGGACAGAGGTTTCGGATTGGGAGAGAGGTTTGGAGGAAAGGTTAACTACTGAATTAGGGTGTTGTGGTTCCAGATTACAATCCGACAACAGCTTTCGCATCCCGCAACTACCCTCCCGACCTGGTACAGAAGCAAATAACCAGAGCCACTTCCTCATCCTCTCAAACCCAGAACCTCCCACAGAAGAACAACAAAAGTGCCCCACTTGTTACAGGATACTTTCCGGGACTGGATCAGACTGTGAATGTGGCTCTCCAGCAGGGATACGACTTCCTCAAATCCTGCCCTGAAATGAGATCCATCCTTCATGAAATCCTCCCCACTCCACCAAGAGTGTCTTTCTGCCGTCCACCTAATCTTCATAACCTCTTAGTTCATCCCTATGAAAACCCCAAACCACCTTCCCTACCCTCTGGCTCCTACCCTTGTAACCGCCCCTGGTGTAAAACCTGTCCCATGCACCCTCCCGCCACCACCTACTCCAGTCCTGTAACCCGGAAGATGTACACGATCAAAGGCAGAGCCAAGTGTGAAAGCACCCAAGTGATCTATCAACTGACCTGCCTACACTGTGATGCATTCTATGTGGGAATGACCAGCAACAAACTGTCCATTTGCATGAATGGACACAGGCAGACAGTGTTTGTTGGTAATGAGGATCACCCTGTGGCTAAACATGCCTTGGTGCACGGCCAGCACATCTTGGCACAGTGTTACACCGTCCGGGTTATCTGGATACTTCCCACTAACACCAACCTATCCGAACTCTGGAGATGGGAACTTGCTCTTCAATATATCCTCTCTTCCCGTTATCCACCAGGCCTCAATCTCCGCTAATTTCAAGTTGCCGCCCCTCATACCTCACCTGTCATTCAACAACATCTTTGCCTCTGCACTTCCGCCTCGACTGACATCTCTGCCCAAACTCTTTGCCTTTGAATATGTCTGCTTGTATCTGTATATGTGTGGATGGATATGTGTGTGTGCGCGCGCGAGTGTATACCCGTCCTTTTTTCCCCCTAAGGTAAGTCTTTCCGCTCCCGGGATTGGAATGAGTCCTTACCCTCTCCCTTAAAACCCACATCCTTTCGTCTTTCCCTCTCCTTCACTCTTTCCTGATGAGGCAACAGTTTGTTGCGAAAGCTTGAATTTTGTGTGTGTATATATATATATATATATATATATATATATATATATATATATATATATATATATATAGAGGGAAACATTCCACGTGGGAAAAATATATCTAAAAACAAAGATGATGTGACTTACCGAACGAAAGCGCTGGCAGGTCGATAGAGACACAAACACACACACAAAATTCAAGCTTTCGCAACAAACTGTTGCCTCATCAGGAAAGAGGGAAGGAGAGGGAAAGACGAAAGGATGTGGGTTTTAGGGGAGAGGGTAAGGAGTCATTCCAATCCCGGGAGCGGAAAGACTTACCTTAGGGGGAAAAAAGGACGGGTATACACTCGCGCACACAAACACACTCACACACACACACACACACACACACACACACATATACAGACACAAGCAGACATATTTAAAGACCAATATGTCTGCTTGTGAGATGTCTGCTTGTGTCTGTATATGTGTGGATGGATATGTGTGTGTGTGTGCACGAGTGTATACCCGTCCTTTTTTCCCCCTAAAGTAAGTCTTTCCGCTCCCGGGATTGGAATGACTCCTTACCCTCTCCCCTAAAACCCACATCCTTTCGTCTTTCCCTCTCCTTCCCTCTTTCCTGATGAGGCAACAGTTTGTTGCGAAAGCTTGAATTTTGTGTGTGTGTTTGTGTGTCTATCGACCTGCCAGCGCTTTCGTTCGGTAAGTCACATCATCTTTGTTTATATATATATATATATATATATATATATATATATATATATATATATAATCAAATTAATGATATATAATTAATCATATGTGACGACTGCGATTCTCTCCTGTCACTAAGTATCGCCAAAATACCCGAAAAATATCGTGTTAACTAATTCAATCCAAATCAAGCGATATCTAAATAGACGTTTCTCCAAATTTTACTTCCCAACACAATATCTGACCGTGCATTTATCCCAGTTTAGCATAGAATAACCATATTAAATAAGATTTAAGGACATTGACAAAAAAATTTGTTTCTAACATCAATAAACAAAAGAATACCAAAGTTGAGTGATGAACCCACAATTTTACACGACTCTCATTCAAAGTAATCACAACCCGTGTGGTTTGACAGCTACCCACCTTTGAATTACCCACTATAGAATGTTAGCACCAATAGCAAGTGAGCTTCACTGCCATTGTTCGACGTTTAAGAAATTAATTTCGGGCGCCCTTGTCCAAGTAGCAAAGCATTACAATACTTCTGGTAAATGCTACGGCACACGAATTTAGACACGTACCCTCCAAAAGTTATAAAAAAATACACATTCAGCGGCATTAATGATATATATATATAAAGTACATCATTTGTTTCTATTAAAAAATTTGTCAATGGAGTAGAAGGAGTTGGCCACTAGTAAGTCTTTCAGGCTCCTTTTAAACTGATCTTTATTTGTAACTAAATTTTTTATGTTTGATGGCAAATTATTGAAGATGAGTGTTCCTGAGTAGTGGACCTCTTTTTGAACTAAAGTAAGTACTTTTAAGTCCTTGTGCAGATCATTTTTGTTCCTGGTAATGTATGTATAAAGTGAGCTGTTTGTTGGAAAAAGAGATATATTATTTAGGACGAATTTCATTAAGGAGTAAATATACTGAGAGGCAGTAGTTAGTATACCCAGTACTTTGAAGAGGTTTCTACAGGATGTCCGTGAATTTACTCCACAAATAATACGTATTACTCGCTTTTGGACTCCGAAAACTTTTGTTTGACTTGAAGAGTTACCACAAAATATTACCATATGACATTCTGGAATGAAAGTAGGCAAAGTATGCAAGCCTTTTCATTTTCATGTCGCCTATGTCAGCTGACACTCGAACTGCAAATACAGATTTGTTAAGGCATTTCTGCAGTTCTGTGGTGCGCTCGTCCCAACTGAATTTATTATCAAGTTGTAATCCCAGGAATTTAAGACTGTCAACCTCTTCTATCTGCTCTTCTTCATACTTTATGCATATGCTGGGTGGAACCCCCCCCCATGAACCATGGACCTTGCCGTTGGTGGGGAGGCTTGCGTGCCTCAGCGATACAGATAGCCGTACCGTAGGTGCAACCACAACGGAGGGGTATCTGTTGAGAGGCTAGACAAACGTGTAAACGTGTGGTACCTGAAGAGGGGCAGCAGCCTTTTCAGTAGTTGCAAGGGCAACAGTCTGGATGATTGACTGATCTGGCCTTGTAACAATAACCAAAACAGCCTTGCTGTGCTGGTGCTGCGAACGGCTGAAAGCAAGGGGAAACTACAGCCGTAATTTTTCCCGAGAGCATGCAGCTTTACTGTATGATTAAATGATGATGGCATCCTCTTGGGTAAAATATTCCGGAGGTAAAATAGTCCCCCATTCGGATCTTCGGGCGGGGACTACTCAAGAGGATGTCGTTATCAGGAGAAAGAAAACTGGCGTCCTACGGATCGGACCGTGGAATGTCAGATCCCTTAATCGGGCAGGTAGGTTAGAAAATTTAAAAAGGGAAATGGATAGGTTAAAGTTAGATATATTGGGAATTAGTGAAGTTCGGTGGCAGGAGGAACAAGACTTTTGGTCAGGTGATTACAGGGTTATAAATACAAAATCAAATAGGGGTAATGCAGGAGTAGGTTTAATAATGAATAGGAAAATAGGAATGCGGGTAAGCTACTACAAACAGCTTAGTGAACGCATTATTGTGGCCAAGATAGATACGAAGCCCACACCTACTACAGTAGTACAAGTTTATATGCCAACTAGCGCTGCAGATGACGAAGAAATTGAAGAAATGTATGATGAAATAAAAGAAATTATTCAGATAGTGAAGGGAGACGAAAATTTAATAGTCATGGGTGACTGGAATTCGAGTGTAGGAAAAGGGGGAGAAGGAAACGTAGTAGGTGAATATGGATTGGGGCTAAGAAATGAAAGAGGAAGCCGCCTGGTAGAATTTCGCATAGAGCACAACACAATCATAGCTCACACTTGGTTTAAGAACCATGAAAGAGGGTTGTATACATGGAAGAACCCTGGAGATACTAAAAGGTATCAGATAGATTATATAATGGTAAGACAGAGATTTAGGAACCAGGTTTTAAATTGTAAGACATTTCCAGGGGCAGATGCGGACTCTGACCACAATCTATTGGTTATGACCTGTAGATTAAAACTGAAGAAACTGCAAAAAGGTGGGAATTTAAGGAGATGGGACCTGGATAAACTGAAAGAACCAGGGGTTGTACAGAGTTTCAGGGAGAGCATAAGGGAACAATTGCCAGGAATGGGGGAAAGAAATACAGTAGAAGAAGAATGGGTAGCTTTGAGGGATGAAGTAGTGAAAGCAGCAGAGGATCAAGTAGGTAAAAAGACGAGGACTAGTAGAAATCCTTGGGTAACAAAAGAAATATTGAATTTAATTGATTTTGGAGAAAATATAAAAATGCAGTAAATGAAGCAGGCAAAAAGGAATACAATTGTCTCAAAAATGAGATCGACAGGAAGTGCAAAATGGCTAAGCAGGGATGGCTAGAGGACAAATGTAAGGATGTAGAGGCTTATCTCACTAGGGGTAAGATAGATACTGCCTACAGGAAAATTAAAGAGACCTTTGGAGATAAGAGAACGACTTGTATGAATATCAAGAGCTCAGATGGAAACCCAGTTCTAAGCAAAGAAGGGAAAGCAGAAAGGTGGAAGGAGTATATAGAGGGTCTATACAAGGGCGATGTACTTGAGGACAATATTATGGAAATGGAAGAGTATGTAGATGAAGATGAAATGGGAGATACGATACTGCGTGAAGAGTTTGACAGGGCTCTGAAAGACATAAGTCGAAACAGGGCCCCGGGAGTAGACAACATTCCATTGGAACTACTGACGGCCTTGGGAGAGCCAGTCCTGACAAAACTCTACCATCTGGTGAGCAAGATGTATGAAACAGGCGAAATACCCTCAGACTTCAAGAAGAATATAATAATTCCAATCCCAAAGAAAGCAGGTGTTGACAGATGTGAAAATTACCGAACAATCAGTTTAATGAGCCACAGCTGCAAAATACTAACTCGAATTCTTTACAGACGAATGGAAAAACTAGTAGAAGCCAACCTCGGGGAAGATCAGTTTGGATTCCGTAGAAACACTGGAACACGTGAGGCAATACTGACCTTAAGACTTATCTTAGAAGAAAGATTAAGGAAAGGCAAACCTACGTTTCTAGCATTTGTAGACTTAGAGAAAGCTTTTGACAATGTTGACTGGAATACTCTCTTTCAAATTCTGACGGTGGCAGGGGTAAAATACAGGGAGCGAAAGGCTATTTACAATTTGTACAGAAACAAGATGGCAGTTATAAGAGTCGAGGGACATGAAAGGGAAGCAGTGGTTGGGAAGGGAGTAAGACAGCGTTGTAGCCTCTCCCCGATGTTATTCAATCTATATATTGAGCAAGCAGTAAAGGAAGCAAAAGAAAAATTCGGAGTAGGTATTAAAATCCATGGAGAAGAAATAAAAACTTTGAGGTTCGCCGATGACATTGTGATTCTGTCAGAGACGGCAAAGGACTTGGAAGAGCAGTTGAATGGAATGGACAGTGTCTTGAAAGGAGGATATAAGATGAACATCAACGAAAGCAAAACGAGGCTAATGGAATGTAGTCAAATTAAATCGGGTGATGCTGAGGGAATTAGATTAGGAAATGAGACACTTAAAGTAGTAAAGGAGTTTTGCTATTTGGGGAGCAAAATAACTGATGATGGTCGAAGTAGAGAGGATATAAAATGTAGACTGGCAATGGCAAGGAAAGCGTTTCTGAAGAAGAGAAATTTGTTAACATCGAGTATAGATTTAAGTATCAGGAAGTCATTTCTGAAAGTATTTGTATGGAGTGTAGCCATGTATGGAAGTGAAACATGGACGATAAATAGTTTGGACAAGAAGAGAATAGAAGCTTTCGAAATGTGGTGCTACAGAAGAATGCTGAAGATTAGATGGGTAGACCACATAACTAATGAGGAAGTATTGAATAGGATTGGGGAGAAGAGAAGTTTGTGGCACAAGTTGACCAGAAGAAGGGATCGGTTGGTAGGACATGTTCTGAGGCATCAAGGGATCACCAATTTAGTATTGGAGGGCAGCGTGGAGGGTAAAAATCGTAGAGGGAGACCAAGAGATGAATACACTAAGCAGATTCAGAAGGATGTAGGTTGCAGTGGGTACTGGGAGATGAAGAGGCTTACACAGGATAGAGTAGCATGGAGAGCTGCATCAAACCAGTCTCAGGACTGAAGACCACAACAACAACGGGTGGAAACCTCTTACAGGTTCTGAATTGCATATTGTGAGTCTTTTCGAAGTTTAATGTCAGTGAGCTGGCTTTAAACCATTTATTAATATCCATGTAAATATCATTAGCAGATCTTTCTAGCACTGCTCTCAACATAGTATTTATTGCAATACTTGTGTCATCTGCAAACAAAACGAACTCTCTTTCTGGCAGTGTAACTGATGAGAGATTATTAATGTACACAAGAAACAGCAGTGGCCCTAAGATGGATCCTTGTGGGACACCACATGTAATTTCTTCCCATTCTGATGATGACTGATGACTTAATTCACTAGTCCCTTGCACTGAAACCCTTTGTTTCCTGTTAGTGAGGTATGACTTGCAACAGTTTGCAGCACTGCCTGTGACACCATAGAATTCTAATTTATTTAAAACGATGTTGTGGTTCACACAAGTGCCTTTGACAAGTCACAGAAAATACCTGCTGCTTGTAATTTGTTATTTAATGAATTAAGTTCATTTTCACTGTAGGTGTTAAATAGCCTTGTCGATATCAGAACCATCCAAAAATCCAAACTGTGTTCTTGATAATATGTTATTTGTGGTCAGATGGTTGAGAAGCTGCCTGTACATTACTTTTTCTAAAATTTTTGAGAATGCTGGCAAAAGTGCAATCGGTCTGTAGTTTGATGGTATCTCTTTATCCCCTTTCTTGAATAGAGGCTTAACATCTGCATATTTTAGCCAGTCAGGAAATGTCCCAGTTATAATTGACTGGTTACACAAGTAACTTAGAATTGTACTAAACTCACAAGAACATGCTTTAATTAACTTTGTTGATATTTCTTCGTAACCACTAGAATGCTTTGTTTTTAAAGATTTTATTATGGAAGTTATTTCTTTTGGTGAAGCGAGTGACATATTCATGTACCTGAAGCTATTTGTAAAGGCTAGTTTCAGATATTCAAGGGCATTATTTACTGAACCTGACAATCCCATTCTATCAGTAACAGATGTGAAGTACTTGTTAAATAGATTTGCCACACTATGCCCATCGGTTACTAATGTGTCATGTACACTTAATGCTATTTGCTCCTGTTCCTTTCTGGTTTTACTAGCCTCCTTTTTCGATATATCCCATATTGTTGTTATTTTGTTACCTGACATTGCTATCTTCTTCTTGTAGTGCATTTGTTTAGATGTCTGAATTAATTTTTTTTGATATTTTACAGTATTCCTTGTATTTAGCTAAATCATCAGCATTGGAGCTATTCTTGGTCGACAGATACATTTTACTTTTTGTCTTACAGGAAATCTTTATTCCTTATTTAATCCATGGTTTTATTATAGACTTCTGTTTAATTTGAGTAACTTTTAGAGGACAACAGTTTTCAAACATGGTAGCAACATTGTTAATGAATGTGTTATATTTTTCATTCATGTCATGAGCAATATAAACATCTTTCCAGTTCATATCTTTGACCAGTTTTCTAAAACACTCAATTTTTGGTTGACTGACTAGTCTACTGTACTCAGATTTAGCAGTCTTGATAATCTGCTTAGAATTTACATCTAAAACAAGGAGCTGCATGTCACGATCTGATAGTTCATTTATTACAGGTTTTATGATATGATTTTGTTCCTTTGATTTGTCTATAAAAATGTTATCAATGGCTGTCCTTGAGGATTTAGTGATCCTAGTTGGAAAGTTTACAGTGTGAGTTAGGTTGAAAGACAACATTACTAACTGCAGTAAATGTTTACTGGAAGATTGCATTAGAAAATCTGTATTAAAGTCACCAGCAATCAAAATTTCTTTGTTTATTCCTGTTAAATAACCCAAAAGAGCTTCTAGATGATTTATGAATAGATTTTAATTTCCTGCAGGTGCATGGTAAATAGTTACTATTATATAGGATCTGTTATGGAACTCTACTTCTGTTGCACATGCTTCTAGATGCTGCTCTAAACAGAATTTATTAATGTCAATGTTCTTGAATTTATGGCAGTTTTTAATAAATGTGGCAACTGCTCCTCCATCCATATCTACTTTGCAGAAGTAGGAAGCTAGCTTAAATCCTGAAATGTCTAACATATCTGTAACAGTGGTCACTTGATGTTCAGAGAGGCAGATTATGTCAATTTGGTTAGATGAATTCATTTCATCAATACAAATGAGTAGTTCATCAACTTTATTTCTGAGTCCCGGAATGTTCTGGTGTAATAAAGATAACTGATACTGCATACTAACAGGATTATAACTGCTTTGGCGAAGATGAACTGGCTGTTTCTGATTACTTTCTGTTAAACATTGTTTAAATGGAGGCTATATGCTAAAATCTGACTCCTGTTCATCTGTTTTCTCAAACTGAGTGTGTCTGCCAGTCTCTCGTAAAACTCGTTTTCTTTCCCCCCTCCCCTATCTTAAAAAAGGCATCCCCCTGACACCTGTGACCACTGGTATTTTACCACTTGTGACAGTGTCTCCCCTTAAGTTTTCTGCGATCAACCCAGACAGTTTTTCCTTCCCTTTACTAGGACTGGAGATTATGGAGGATGAGGCAGGGCAGTGATTTCGTATGTTGCACAGTAGTCTTGCACCAATAGGGATGAATGTGTGGCTGTGTTATCGTGATGCAAGAGCCATAAATAGTCTCGCCATATTTCAGGTCTTTCCTTCTCACATTTTCATGCAGGAGTTGCAGCAAGTCCTGATAGTACCATCGATTGACAGCTTGTCCCTGTGGCACAAATTCATGATTAACTAATTCTTCAAAGTCAAAGAAAACTGTCAGCATAGCTTTGGCATTTGACCTGACCTGACGAGTTTTGTTGGGCTTGGAGAACCTTTCCCGATTGGTTGTGAAGATTAAACCTTGGTCTCAATATCATAACCATAGACCCACATCTCATCACCAGTTAAGATTCTTATAAGGAATATCTCATTCTCCTTTGTACAATCCAAAAGATATTCACAGATTGTGAGGTGAAGGTCTTCTTGGTGTTGACTCATGAGCCGTGGGACGAACTTGGTGGCAACATGATGCATTCCAAGATGCTGTGTCAGGATTTCATGCCATGATCCAACTGAAATGTTACATTATTCTGAAATCTCTTGGACAGTGAGTCTTCAGTCGGCGTGCTCAGTTTAACTGAAATGAGCATTGTTGGTACATTGAAGAGCGTCCTGAATGAGATTCATATTTAACTTCCGTCCAGCTATTTTTAAACCATGTGAACCATTCATAACACTGAGTACAGCTTAAGCACTCATTACTACAGGCTTCCTGCATTATTTGATGTGTCTGTGTAAAGGTTTTCTTGAGTTTCATGCAAAATTTAATGCAGCTGCGTTGCTCCTCTCAATCTGCCATCTTATAATTTGCAAAATGTGACACAATGCTCTATTTGATATAGCACTGAACAGTCACTAACAGACATACGACAATGAAACGTCTGGCAGTTACACATTAAACACAGTCATGTCCAGGGATGCCAACCACATTTTCCTCCAACACACCATTGGTGTAAAATTATGAATGTTCTGGAATTTTTTTGAACAGACTTTTATGTACCGAAGAATACTGAGGAAATGCAACAGGTCTACTAAAGAGACTTCCTACACTACACTTGTATGTCCTTTTCTGGAGTATTGCTGTGCAGTGTGGGATCCACGTCAGATAGGATCCACAGAGGACATCGAAAAAGTCCAAAGAAGGGCAGTTTGTTTTGTATTATCGTGAAATAGGGGAGAGAGTGCCACTGATATAATACGTAAATTGGACTGGCAGTCATTAAAACAAATGTGTTTTTCATTGTGACAGGACCTTCTCATGAAATTTGAATTACCAACTTTCTCCTCAGGGTGTGAAAATATTTTGTTGGAGCACACCTACACAGGGAGGAATAATCACCATAATAAAATAAGAGAAACCAGAGCCTGCACAGAAAGATTTTAAGTGTTTGTTTTCTCCCACATTCCATTAGAGAGTGGAACAATAGAGAAATAGCTTGAAGGTGGTTCGATGATACTTCTGCTGGGCATTTAATTGTGAATTGCAGAGAAATCATGTAGATGCAGATGTAGATTAAATGAATGAATGGCAGCAAGTATGACCTAATGGGTCAGTGACAGTCATACATTGTGCCACCATTGTTGAATTAGCCAATGTGTTAATGCGATTCAACAAGTAACAATACAATTGAAATGATAGTTCATTATAACAATAGCCTTCACAATGCTTCAGAGACTTCAGCGCTCTGGTAATATTCTTTCAGTGTGGCACCAAATTTTTGGTTTGCGTGGTGTAGCGGCATTGTACTGATTGCCAAATTACATGTTGTTCCTCTGAAGTTTAGCTAAAATGTGAACAAAGCTATTCCTCCTAGCCCCTATTTAAAACATCCAGCTCAGAGAAAAACAGTCAACTATCCAGAGTTGTGCTAATTTTACGAACAACATAAGAACTGAAAGAACCAGTATCGGATGTTAGGCTGCCAGGCATTGGCAATCTTTTTAATGCCAGTTTCATTTTGCTGGCGTATCCCTACATAAGAAGACAGGGACTATGTACAAAGATTAATAGAAATCACCATCTTGGTGATCATCTGTAACTTTTATTATTATTAATTATTTAATAAGAAAAATCAGGTAGAAAAACACTGCTGTATCTGAAGAACATTACTACATTATTGTGATCTCTGTCACTTCCAGGAAATACATAAATTTAATATACAATTTTTGTTTCTTAGTAACAGATAATTTTTTTGTAATTAATAATTGATTTCAATTGCTTCTCCTGCTTAAATATACATAGTCCTTGATTTCATGTTGCGTATCACTACCCCTTAAGGATGTGGCATCACAAATATCAACAAGGAATTCTAATGTCTATAGTTAGTTCATGCATACATGCTCATTTTGTTTATCTCCTTCAAATCTGTGAAATTTTCTGCTTTTAGGTATGCAATATTGACCAAAGAAACATGGCCACATTGGAAAGGTGATGAGAAACAGGGTGTTGAGGTAATCATGAGGAGTGTCAACATGGAGAGAAACCAATATCAGCTGGGTATTAGTAAAGTTTTCATCAAAGCTCCTGAATCAGTAAGTGATGATACCATGAGCTGTTTTGACCTATAAACTAGAACTGATTTTTGTATTATTTAATAATAATGGTAAACCAGGAGAGTGGGCACTTAAGGTTATGGTTTATAAATAATTCACTTTACGGATAGAGTCATGAGTGGTGCTCAAAAAACAATGACCTTGACTGTTATAAATTACATATGCACTCTTATTCACCTTAAATAATTGTTATTGCTGAAACATACACAATCTGTTTTGGTTTTGAATATCTCATCACCTGCTTGGATGCTACTTTTAATCTTACCTGTCCTCTCCATTTTCTGTATCTTCACGAGCAGTCCACCAGTTCTCCACTTGCTAGTACTGCTGGAAATTTGTAAAGGACTTCCATACCAAGGCATGTCCCTTACAAGAACTACTGCAGGGAGATACCACATTTCCCTGGCATAAGGTGCAACAAAGAGGCCCTAAGGAGGGACTAAGGCAGTAACATCTTCTCCAACCCTATCACTGAATGCCATGGCACAACTTCACACTAATGTTAGAGGTTATGGGATAGGTGCAATTCTAATAGAAATTCAGCAAGGTGCTGAAAAGGTGAATGCTTATGCCTCCATAGTGTTCTCCAATTTTGAGATGAACTACTCTACACCTGAGAAAAATTGCCTCGCAGTTATTTGGGCCTTCAACAAGTTCCAGCCATATTTATTTTGCAAATTATTCACCATTGTGGCAGATAACACTCTCAATGCTGGTTGGCTAGCTTGAAGGGTCCACCTGATCAACTGGCAAGATGTGCGTTGAGACTTCAGGAGTAAAGTGTCATAGTGGTATACAAAAGCAACTTTAACACAGGGACACCAACAGCAGAACACAGCAGCTTGGATGAAATCTCAGTCATCACTGCCATATGTGACATTGCTGCTGAACAGAGGGAAGATCCAGCACTGCTGAAAACCACAGAAGCCTTGAAGGAGAATTCCAGTTCAGGAACAGGTTATTGTATTGTACTGCAAGTGGAACAGGACACACATGGTAGCGCGACTGCAGGGACTTATCCCTTGCATGCTTCCCGTGAGACCCACATTCCCAACTGTCCCTGCAGTTGCGCTATTCATCTGTGTCCTCGGTGGCTTTACATGTACTTTCATTGGATTCTCCAATTGAGTAAAACCTTCATAGTTTCACCATTGTAAAGTGACACAACTACTGTCACCTGTTGCCAGTACAAAAGGGCTGGGACTTCATTAACTTTGTTACCTTTCCCTCAATTGTAGAAGCCACACTTTTTAACTAGTGCTTCCGTTTTTGTTCTCACACAATTGTACATGGAGGCTATTTTTTAATTGGGAAACACTTTCTTGAACAAACATCCTGCATGGTCACTACATGTTAAGGCAATTTGTGCTCAACAAAGAATGTCGTAAATAACAACTGTGCATTTGTCACCAAACTTTCATCTTCTGAGATTTAGTAAAAATTGTTAAATTCTTGTTTGTGTCCCTCAGCTTAACTGTATCTGAATGAATTTTGTTACCCATGTGTTTGTGGCAGTCGTCCCTTCCACCATGCACAATTGGAAAATCCTGGTCACACACACTACAAAACCGAGGTAGGAGACAAGGTACTGGTGGAATTAAAGCTGTGAGGACAGGTCGTGAGTTGTGCTTGGCTAGCTCAGATGGCAGAGCACTGGCCTGTGAAAGACAAAGGTCCCAAGTTCTAGTCTCAATCCAGCACACAATTTTAATCTGCCAGGAAGTTTCATATCAGCTCCCACTCTGCTGCAGAGTGGAAATTTCATTCTTCAGTCAGAAACTATTTATTTTCTCAATAATAAGTGTGATTAGGTGACAGTTGTTTGTTTTGATTGCTGAGAGAGTAAGGGCCATATTGCAAAACATAATGTTAACAGTTTGATTCTCAGTTGGTCCTAGGATTTTGTGTCTCACTTATTGCAGTCTCTCTCTCTCTCTCTCTCTCTCTCTCTCTCTCTCTCTCTCTCTCTCTCTCTCTCTCTTTTTAAATCTGAAAAGGCCAAAATTCCCCATAGTACAGATTACACATCAAACAGTTAGTTCTGTTAAAACTGTCTGGGTAGGGAGACGAGGACATAACTCTTTCCACAGTAGGACCGTTCACAGTAAAGAACCAACCTTTGGGTTGAGAACACCTTTACTTTATTATGTTTGTCTGCTTTATTAGAAACTATAGGATTGTTAGTAATCAAGCAATGAGGACTCCAGGTAAGAATATCAACAATGTGGGAAAAGACAGATTGCTACAGCCGAGTCACCTGTAAAAGAGCACCCATGGCATTTACCAGTTCTGCTGCAATCATTGCACAGCTTTTTATATTGGTATGACCGCCAACTAGCTGTCTCTCAGGATGAACAGACACCGCCAAACTGTGGCCAAGAGCAAATTGGATCATCCTGTGGCACAATATGCAACTGAACATAACACACTTGATGTCAGTAGCTGCTTCACTTCCCAAGCCATCTGGATCCTTCCCTTCACCACTGGCTTTTGTGGACTGTTCAGATAGGAAATATTTCGTACAACACATTCTCTGCTGCTATAAGTATCTCGACCTCAACCCATGGTAAAATACTGCCCCCCCCCCTCGACCTAAAGCCCCCCCTCCCCCATCGTATCGCCCTCTCCCCATTCTGATCTCCCACCCTGTTTATTTACCACCCTCTGCCAATGCATCCTCCTGTCTTTCCCCATTCCTCTCCTTTGTGCTCCTTTTTTCCCAACCTCCCTACCCCATAACCTCCTGATGCTGCACCTGTTAGCATTCTAATCCCAGCACACTCCACCAGAAAGCGTTCATTTCTCTTCCTGTATAAGCAACTATTCCTTCCCTTTCCCTGCCCCTTTCAGATTGCTGCTTGCATCCCACATGATAGTGGCCTTTCGGCCTGAGATGCTGTTGCGGTAAGAGCAATCTTTCTTTTGCTAAATTTTTGATATTCCTACCTGGAGTTCCCACTGTTTGATTTTGCTGAATGGCTTTTTTCCATCCTACAAGCTTGTGGTGTTTTCCTTTGTTGCTCTTCTCTGCAGGATGACTCTTCTCAGTGTCTGTTCTTTCTCTCCTTTCTTGTGTTTATTCACCACATTCCACACTGCATCTACTTCTGAGTCACACCGTATCAAAAATCGTCTGCGCACAACACAGAGTTCGTGACCGTGCGGATTGTTGATGCTGCGTCTGATGCCCCAGCTTCTTTCCTCCGATAGTTATATTTATTTCTATTGATCCCACTTCATCTCTCATCCTGAGATACCTTAGTGTTTTCTTTTCCGCACCTAACCCACCCACCCCACTCCATCTCTCTTTGCTTATTGCAAAACACACACACACACACACACACACACACACACACACACACACATACCTCCCTGTTCTCCAACGTTTCTGTACATTTTTAACATATTTGTGTGTATTTTTATGTGGTTTGCGTAATTTTACATATCTGTGCATATTTTCACATATATGTTCATATTTTTGTATATCTGTGTGTGTTTTTGCATGCCTCGCAAATTTTTTACACATTTTTACGCATCTTTTCACTTATCCAGCTCCTCTCAAAAACATCAACTGTTTTGCCCATTTCTGCATCATTACCATTTACTTTACAACATTCCTGCCACAGTGCACCCTGTCTTCATCTTTTTGCACCAGTTAAGAAAAGCATCCTTCTCCCTGGCTAAAACCTAGTCCCACATCCTGTTACTCAAATGCTGATTAAACCATGGAATCTCCCCCCCCCCCCCCCCCCCCCATCCCAACCCCCAAAAGGCCTAAGCATAAAGATTCCTTTCTCTGGATTCCACACCTCCTTTTTCATTGACCTACACATTTCCAGATTCCGCAAATCCATGGCCCTCACTAACCTGGTAGTGCAGAAACACCTCTCCATGTCACAGGCATCCCAGAACCACCTCTGCCCCCTCTGCAAGGTACTATCACTCTGCAGTCCCTAATCCATACATGATGTCTCTGAAATTGAATCCCTTGCTCTCCAGCACCTGGAGGAGCATTCCTGACACCACCTCCATGTGTTATCCAAACTGCTGCCACCTTGGGGCACCACTACCCAACCTCTATCATACCCACGGTGTTCCTCCTCATCCACCCCTCATAACAAATAAACCCTGGCTAGCTGACCTTTTCAGCTTAACACATCCCTCAAAACTCCCTACCAACTCTCCACCAAATCAGAACTAACACTGTTGTTAACCTTTCCACCAAAACCCTTGGCTCCACAGAAGTTCCAGTCCTATCCAAAGGCCTCACTTTTAGCCCTACACCTAAATTTAATCATGTTGGACGAGTCAAAGACCTACCCTCGTTCTCCTGCTCCCTGAAATGGAAGCACTTCTTTGCCTCCAATCCCTCCAACCAAAACCATCCTAATATCAACACTGGACCCCCGTCTCTTCCAGTTCATACCACCATCCAATCGTGATCCTCCCCCTCCCCCAGCTAACTACCTGATGGTCACTTTCCAGGAATTCCTTACCTCCAACTTAGCCTCACCATCCTTCCCCAGGTCCCTTCCTCAGAACACCAACCTTTCAGTAGAAGAAAGAATAGCCACACGAAACTTCAAAACAAATACTGACCTAATTGTGGTCGGAAAAAGACCTTGACTGAGAGAAACCAGGGACATTTTTCCTTCGGCTTTTGAATTAAAATTGCTTCCAAACCTGACAGGAATTACTGCAGGCAGTGAATGAAGTTCTGCCCCAATGTCTTAGTAAGAGAACATTGCGACAGGAACTGGATGCAATGAGCATTTCAAGTTGGTCACCTCACAAAAGGCAGATGCTCACACAGGCACATGAAGATCACAACAACAAAGTTCATCAGGCTGGTTTTCTGAATGCTCCCCCATCCTATTACATCTCAGTTGGCCTGCATC
The DNA here is from genome assembly GCF_023898315.1 of Schistocerca nitens. Classification (NCBI taxonomy): domain Eukaryota; kingdom Metazoa; phylum Arthropoda; class Insecta; order Orthoptera; family Acrididae; genus Schistocerca; species Schistocerca nitens. Next base: position 404,619,990 of record NC_064619.1, on the reverse strand, counting down.
ACCAGACTTGAACCTATAGAAAATCTGTGGGACACGTTGGAACAGCAGATAAAATGCCGACATCAGCATCCCCACAATTTGGTGGAACTGCATGACCAAAGCCTCAGTGAGTGGCTTAACCTCTATACAACGTACCTGCGCAACCTTGTGGACTCACTTCCTAACTGGATCCAGGCAGGTATCAAGTTCATGGGTGGAATTTCATGGTATTAAATGATGATTCTATCGATTTCTCTAGGGGCGATTAATCTTTTGTTATTGAACCTGTATCATAGTTTAAATATGTATATTTATGTGGTGTTTTGAATCATTAAAACTTGTCTCTGCCCATATGCCCATATGGTCTTCTGGAATTCAACTTGTAATTGGTTAAGGTGCTCACTTCTGCGAACACACTCAAGTACATTTGTATGCTATGGCTACGGCTGTGGCATGTTACTTGATGTACCACTGGCTAATAATCATTAATATACAGCTTATTACCATTATTATTAAATTTTCTGGCTTCCTTCAGCTGTCTGAAAAAAAAGTATTGTGAAAAATGGGCATTGCTGTGGTACACTGCTTTCTTATGTCGAAACTAATGTTGCAGCAGAATACAGTTTGGTGTTCACAGTTGCTGCTCTGAAAATTATGCTTCTGACAATTTGGTCAGCATGTTACTCACTGTTAGTAACAAATGATCTTCCTCGTAAAGATACCTGGAAAACATTCCATTTTCAGCTGTTACTTGTCCGAAGGCACCACAAGTTTTTACAATACACTGATGCTGATTTATCGTAGCATGAGAGTGTAATTGAACAGATAAATTTCACTCTTTTTTTCAGTTCAGCTTTAGATTGGACATATCTAAATTTTTGATAATGGTCTGCTATAGCTTACAGTGGTTCCACAATTGAGACCTCCTCCATCTCTCTCCCCCCTTCACCCCCACATGACATTTCTCCTGACTGTCCCACAGAATATTTTTTCATGCAAATAAGGCTATTTTAACATTGTCTCTTTATAATATTCCTAGTTGTCTTGGTCGTACTTTGTACATGTATTTCCATCTTTATATCTGACCTTTTATCAGTTTTTTGCATATATTCTCATTTTTATTTTTTGAAATAATACTGTGTTCCTAAATATATGTATAAACAACAAAATCAAATGTGACTACATAATGTATGCTGAAGAAACAAACAAAGATGATGATGTTGTTGTTGTTGTTGTTGTGGTCTTCAGTCCTGAGACGGGTTTGATGCAGATCTCCATGAACAAAGATGATATAACAACAAATATTAAGGGAATATTAGGAGGAAATTTATGTATATCAGAGGAGAACTCAAGGTTGGAGGTATCCATTTGGTATAGATGGTAATAAAAATAAAATAAAAATGGATTCATTTGCAGATATTTGTTATATTTTACAGATGTTAGTTCTAGTAAGTAATGATTACTGAATGTTTAAAGCAGTTTTAAGTTGTTGATCTTTCTTTTTTTGTAGTTATTTATGCTGGAAGACCTTAGAGAGAGAAGGTACAATCAGTATGCAAGGGTTATCCAGAAGGCATTTAAGAAATATTTTGCCCGTAGACAGAATGAGAAACAGAAAAATGAAGCTGCAGGTCAGTAAGCTGAATGATAGTGAAACTACATCTTTTCATTACTGTAGCACACAATTTCTAATAAAACCGAATAGTCTGCACATCTAACTGACATTATTTTATTTTTAGAATTAGTTTTTGGAAAGAAGGAAAGGAGACGTTATTCACTAAATAGGAATTTTGTGGGTGATTATATTGGATTGGACCTACGACCTTCTCTACAGAATCTTGTTGGTCGCAGAGAAAAAGCTGCATTCGCTGAAGTGGTTAAGAAATATGACAGGAGGTTTAAGGTCTGTCTTTATAACCTAACTAATATATTTTCTTCATTCTCAGTAACTCGTGCAACATTGGCTTATGGTGTGTTATTTGCTTATTTATATCTTTTTTTTTTTAATGTAGCCCGTACGTCGTGATCTGGTACTGACGTCACATTCATTATTTCTTATTGGAAGAGAGCAAGTGAAAAAGGGTCCAAACAAAGGAAAATATGTTGAAATTATCAAACGGAAGCTCAACTTGGAAAATATAAGTCATGTTTCACTTAGTACTTTTCAGGTAATGTATTTCAATGTAGTTTATTTCCATTTCTGTACTATTTCAGTTGTACAGTCATTTTTTAACCACTAAATATACCTTTTGAAATATCTGTTTTTTTCTTTGGCAGGATGATTTTATAATCATTCATATGAAAGAGGAATATGACAGCTTCTTGGAAATGGTGTTCAAAACTGAATTTTTAACTACTTTGAACAAAAAGTTTCAAGCCCATTTAGCAAGAAACTTGCACATAAAATTTTCAAATCTGTAAGTAACTGGCATTTTAATTATTATTTTCGAAATGTAGAAAAATATTGAAATTTATAAGATATTTATGAAATGTCTGGAACATTTTGAACATCCAGTGTTTCATTAGGACGAGGGAAGTTACCATGTACGAGGGCCTATTGAGAAGTAACACCTCTGAATTTTTTGTCTTGTTCTCATCATTTGCGGTATTACTTGTCATTCATATTACTCAGTTGACTTTCCTGCTGCTTTGCTGATGCAAGTTGAAATCCTCTGCCACTAGAGGTTTCTAAAATGTAGCATGTAACATCATGGCATGTAACATAACTATGTCAGAGCATGAGAAACAGCATGCTGCAATTGAGTTTCTAACCACTGAAAGGGCCTCCACACACTGAGCACTTTCTCCTTCAGCATCACAAAGCCAGACCACACAGGGGGAATGGGACATCTGAAACAATTCAGTGTCTTGGGTTCACTGTCATAAATCATCCTCTATCATGTGGCCTCATCTGATTTTCATCTGTTTCCGGAACTTAAAGCATACCTTTGAGGACTTCAATATCTGCCAACAAGGTCAAACATTCTACAGTGAAGGTATCAAAAAACTGGTCTCTCATTGGGAGAAATGTGTTTGGCACCAGGGTGGCTATATTGAAAATAAATATGAAGACATGAAGAATAGAGATGCAGGATATTAGTAGAATTTGTTTTATCTAAAAAGCTATAAGAGTTTTCACACATCAAATTTGGAGGCATTACTTTTTAGCATTCTCTTGTATTATTTTTTTGCATGTATGCAAACTACTACTTTAAGAAAAAGGACAAAACTGAAATCACAGGTGCAAAAAATTCACTTACATTTGGTTTGGTATTGTAAACAGCTTTCATACTGGATACGTAAGTATTTTACTGGGTGCTCTTTTTCTCCCCATACCTGTACCTTCTGTACTACATTTCTGCATTTTTCTCCTGTGCATGCTTCCATGGTGATGAAGGAATCTTTTTCCAAGAATTACGAAGCTGTTTCTTGTTGGTGTCTGATAATTCACTAATAAATATTTAGCAGTTTATATCTTTTGACTTAATGTTCAACAACTGATATTCTATAAAGAATTTGTTACTTTATGATGTTGCAGCCTCGAATTTAAAGTGAAGAAGGAAGGATGGGGTGGAGGCGGTGTTCGACAGGTGAAATTTGTGTCAGCAGCTGTAGGTGACATGGCAGTACTAAAACCTTCAGGAAAGACACTTACAGTGCTCATAGGTCATGGTTTACCAAGTAACACAAGTAAGTATGTTTTATCACATATATTTGGTTGAATGTGGAGCCTGGTAGTTTACATTATATCCCTACTGCTAAACATAATGTGTTATGTTGCTGTTAATATAATTAACTTGTGTCAAATGTGTCCTTACAGTTGTTTCATAAATAATGGTAAGTCACAGTTAACTTTATACGGGATGTTATTCAGTGTTCAAGGAGACTGTGTATGCTTAAATGATGTTGGATGCTTTGTTTCTGTTTATCTATTTTTTAGTGGGAGATTTTTTAGTGACATTTTTGCTTTATTATGTCATGATTCTCAATGGATTTTTCTTAAATAAGCCTCTTTGTAACTCTTTTTGGACATATGCTGTTTCATACCTATCCTTCCTTACTGATAGGTGCCCGCCCCAAGTGTTTCGTCTCTCTCCAGTTGTCTTTCTTTGTGTTCTTATTTTGGAAATTAGCAACTAATGTTGAGTTTCATTAGCTATGCTCTTTAAGACACAGTTATTAATTACAAAATAGTCCTCCATTTCAGAATTGCCAAGCTCCATTAGAATCTATGAGAACAGTATCATCTTTATTTCACTTTTGATGACATTCCATGCTACTTTACAACTATTTTTTCATTTAAATATGTATCTGTAATTTGCTTCACACTTGACTATTTTAATTTGTCTTTGTTTGACTTCGAATTTTTTTGTCTGTTTTCTGAACTTCCTCATTTTTAATAGATCTGTCTTTAGCTTAACAAGCAGTATTCTCATTTTATTCAGTCTCAGTGTACACCATATTTTTGTATTTTGTGGTTTATATTTACTGTCACTTATATTTTTTTATAGATGGTTAGACAGTGCTATTTAGTATGCATTGAACAATGTCTACAATCAGAGGGATGAATTCATCAATAGTTCTCCCAACTGTTGATTTACAAGATTAGTCCAGTAATTTATCTTCCCTTATCATATTTTCAGCATTATTTTTATTTAGTATTCAGTACTTTACAAAACTTTTGTACACTCAGAGAGTGACTTTCTCATTTTTGGACATAGTCCTTCATTATCAGATACTCCTAATTTGACCACACTACACAGTCTCTATCCTCATTGGTAATTATGTTATGCAAGCATGTTACTAGCATTGCAGACTGTTCATTGATGCAGTAGAGATTAAGTGATTTTATTGTATATGGTAATTGAGACACATTCTTCCTTTTCCCCCCTTATGTTTATGTTAATGTCACCAGCTGTAGAAAAACTTGTTATGTTGACATCTTGAAGCTAATGGTATTAGCATATTAGGTTTATCTATAAAAGTTTTTTTGTCAGTACCTTGTGTACGATAGTGCAAGACAATTACAACTTTTTGTGTGTGTACTACCATTGCTGCTGCATCGAATATACCTTATAGACACAAACTACTAACACCTATAACTGAGTTCTTTATATGTAGTGTGTCACTAGCATAGATTGATACTCACAATGTGAAATACTTGTTCTGCAGTAACTTGTGATCAGCGAATATTCATATGGGACACACAATTCTATTTGTGAACTATTTAGCCAATGTTCATTGATGCCGAATATACTGCAGTTAATTTGTTCAAGCAATATTGTAATTGATTAAGTTTACCACTGAGTGATTGCAAATCAATGTGAAGTAGAATTGTCTTATTTTTGGTACATTTAGGTACGTTTTATTATTGTCTTTTCAGGATTTTCTTTATTTATTTATAAATTATGTTTTGCATTTTTTCTGATCTAGTCCAGCAATGGTTTATTAAAAAGGGATGTAAAGTATGTAAGCCTCTGCAGGTTGGGTTTGTTGATAAAGAGGACTATTTTGTTTGTGCTTATTTGCCACTTGATTGAGCACTAAATTAGTAACAATTTCTTTCATAACCTGTTTAGATGTAACCCATGTGTTGTGTGGAATCTATGGCCTACACCATTTATGTCAATAAAAGACACATTTCTGAAGTGTTTGCATATTTTTTCATAATGTTTGCTTGCTTCATTGGTTTCCTGGTTTGCTCAGGACCACTGTGATAAATCATATCTACGTGGGATAATAAATAATAATATAGTCATGTGAGTTAGGAGGTTGAGACATATCTTTAATTCTTGATAAGGAGTAGGCATTTTGTTTTTGTAAACATTGTTTGAGCTTCCAGATAACACTATAAAATCTGTGACAAGTAGCTTACTGCCTTCTGATAAATTCATAAGTTTACAAGTTGCAGCAAACAATGTGTCTGGCTTGTTGGATCCAATTGCGTGCATGGTAGTTTCTTCATTTATGTGAGAAGACAGGCTGGCTGTCAGTGAAAACTAAATTTTTCTCTGTTGTGATTTCTGATAATAGCAGAATCATGTATTGATGTTTTGTGGAACTGGTGGGACATCATGTTGCTTTTGTGTTTCTTCATTGGTTCACCTTTCCATTCTTCTCCTGAAGGTAGTTTGTTGAACCTTGTTTTCCTTCACTGCATCATTGAGGGAATCAAAACTGTTCTTCAAAGGAATATCAGATGACCAATTTGCTACAGCATCGATCTTCACAGTCCGGTAAGGTACAGACCAATTACTGATATCTAAATGAGGTCTGTATGATACACATTTCCACTGCTGAACATAATCCAAAATATTTTTCATTGAAGAACCCATAATCCCACACTGAAAATAAAATGTTTGGTTATGCGGGGTACATATCGTACTAGTCACTGCTGTTTTCACACATTTTTTCACAATACTTCATGCAGTCATTTGATTTCTTGGGCATTTAATCAATGCTGATTTCAGTTTTTTTCCTGCCATGTACAGTTTTGTCACAATGTTATTTAACTATAAACTAGAAAAATTAGCAAAGCACTTATAATTACAATACAAAAAATAATTTTCAATATGAATAAAGGTTTTATGTGAAAGATTGACATGAAAACAACACTTTATTAGGCAGGAATCATGTGTCCTTTGGCTTATATTTCCTTTCCTCTTCTCCTTAAAGTATCTAATATAAATTTTTCTTTAATGAATTACCTGTAATAAGTCGTGGTGCAGTGAGCTACATTAGTCTTCCATCATATTGGTATTCCAGCAACTCTGATACTATCTTTGAATCATTTTGACATCTTGATAAAAAGCCTTTGTGCCTCACTGATTTCACTCAAATATTGAGATGAAAAAATCAAGTTAACATTTCAAAAATTAATCTTGAGGCTTATTAAAAGCAAAACAAAGTGAACTTTTCAAGTGTGTTATCTGAAACAGAAGTTTAATGTGGGTTGTTTTTCATGCCTGGAAACTTAGTAATAACCTGTTGAGTTAGGGGCTTGGGTATCATTTTGTCATTTTTTATTTAAAATGGGAATCAAGCACCAATTTTCGAATTTCATTTGCAACAAACATGCAATCTTTCAATTTCATTTCTGATAGATGAGGAAAATGTCACAGAGATACTGGAAACATTTTCCTCTCTGTGACAAGACTTCCACAATCTGTTGCATTAGGCCAACTTACCAATAATGGGTTGAGGCTACAGTAGAATTTTTTTTAGATCCACAAGGTTCTTGCACAAGAAAAACGAGTGTCAAAGCTTGTATGAAATTCTCTTATTGTATTTTTCAGCTTTTGGTTTGACTAGATATTGAAAAATACAATAAAAGACTTTCATTTATAATACTTTCACTATGTTCCTCTTAGTATGCATTGCCTGTAACAATCAAAACTTTTAAGATACATTGCAAGCAGACTGGCCACTGTCATTGAAATACGATATTAATAACACTAATAATAATAACAGAAATATTATATGAGGTGTATGTACATGATTTAAATCACTAGTAACACATTTTTAATTTTTTCTTTGATGTCCCTGTAATCATACAAATACGGTATATTTTTAGATTTTAACTGAGAACACTTGTAAGTTTCATCTGAAAATATTTTGCATGTTGATAAACATGTCAGTTTAGCTTATTTTGTGTCAACAATCTTTCATAGGGCAGTAAAAAGTAGAATGATTGGTAATTTGTAAGTAAGGTACACAAACTGTTCAGTGTTCTAGTTTCAGAACATTATTGATGTCAGTATATTCTAGAATGAGCGCACGCCAACTCTCTTAGATTAAGCACAGCTTAAATTATCTGAACATTTTTTTATTTAATAAAATTGCAGCCAAATAGCCATATACAGTTACTTTGCTTAATATTTTACATTTACATTTTACATTTTTGCATATTCATTTATCGATTTCACTCTTTTACTGCACAGTTCTATGTGATATCGTTCACAGGCTTCGTTACACAGTTCACATACACATGTTGCGGTTGGGTCATGATAAGTTTTGTTCTTGCAGATTAGATGATGAAAGCCGTGAATAGAAAGTCTAGTTATGACATGTCGCTGTTCGAAGTTTGGTGCTGTCCATGAGCGGTTCGTCATTGCTTCGGTGCCATAAAACTCCGGCCATATTTTTTCTCGTTTGTCCTCCATGATCTTCAGTTGCTTTCTGGAAGCCCTGGTGTGTGGCATCATATATCGAAGTCTCATGTCTTCAATTAGGAATGTCTCTCTCGCTAGCAGGTACACTAGTCTAGATCTTGTTGTCTTTGAGAGACCTAGTGCTCTTTTTAGATAGGTCGATTTTACCTTTTCTAGTGTTTCTAGATTTTTTTCTGTCAGGTGGTCCCATATAACCTCCATCCCATAGGCCAGGATTGGCAAGATTTTTGTGTTGAATAATTTCATGGCTGTTTCTAGACTGAGTAGGCGGATGTTTTTGATGTCCTGTATTGCTATTATTGCTTGGGCTGCACGTTCTGTTGTATGTTTTGTGAAGCATTTGGCTGTTGGTTGCAATGTCACTCCTAGGTATTTAAAGTCTGATGAGATTTTTATTTTTTGTCCTCTGATACTGATTTCCGCATTCTTGGGTGTTTTGCCTCCTTTTCTGAAAATTACCATTTCTGTCTTTGTTATGTTTATGTGTAGTTTGTGTTCACTGCACCATCTGTCTATTTTCTCAATGATTCTCTGCAGCTTCTGTATATCTGTTGAACCTACGGCTATGTCGTCAGCATATGCATATACATACACATCTTCTTCATTTTCTCCAATTCGGAGTACTTCGTCAGTGGCAAGAATGTACAGCAAAGGGCTCATTGGGTCACCCTGTAAGACTCCGTTCGATTGCAGAATGGGGTTCGAAAAAGAGAGGTTGTCTGATACTGTAATTAAGTTGTATTCGAGGATTGATTTGATTATTCTTGCCCATACGCTATCTTCTCCCATTGTGTTTTCCAGTTTTCGGACTATGAGCTCTCTTTCCAATAGGTCAAAGGCTTTGGTAAAGTCTATGAACACTGTGTAGAACATTTGTTTCTTTTGTAGCGCATCATCGATGTTGTTTAGAAGAAGCCTGACTGCCTTAAGTGTTGATCTTCCAGATCTGAAACCCATTTGTCGTTCTGGGAGATGACTGTCCACAGAGTCTTGGATTTTTTGTGTTATTATTTTTGAAAACATCTTGAATTGAGTATTTTCCAGGGCTATGCCTGTGTACTTGTTTGGGTCCATTGGGTCTCCTCTACCTTTGTAGAGAACTTTTATTGTCGAGTGTCTCCATTGTGTCGGAATTCTTCCAAGTTCCAGGCATTTGTTAAACAGTTTGGTCCATATGTGTTGGAGGGCCTCTTTTGCATCTTTTATATGTTCATTATATATATTATCAGGTCCTGCTGCTTTCTTATTCTTCAGTGCTTTTATTACTTCTTTCACATCATCTTCATTTAGGGGATCCCATGTATTGTCTTTTTCCTTAGTTTGATGTTGTTTTTCTTTCCTTGGGGTTGTTTTGAGTCCTCGTTTGTTCAGTATCTTACTGAAGTGGTCTTCCCATTCCTTCAGGTCTATATTTGGTGTATGAGCCATTTTTCTTGGTCTTGCTGCTATGTATGGGTCTTTCTCTGCTTCATCCGCTTCTCTTTTTGCCTCACTTTCTATGTATTCTTTTTTCTTCTCTTCTATTAGTTTTTTGTAGATTCTCCTCTCTTCTGCGTACAGTTTGTATGTTTCCTCGTCATGCTGGTTTCTTAGTCTGTGGAGGATTCTTAGAACAGTGTTCCTTTTGCTGTAGCATTCAGCATCGAACCATCGTTTGGCCATCCTTGTTTTGGGGGTTGTTTGTATCACTGAATTTTTTAGGACGTCTTCTATTTGGTCTGTTGCTTTTTCGAGGTCTCCTTCCTCTATGAAAGTTTCTATTTCTGTTAATTGTTCTTGCTCGTTTGTTAATTTTTCTATATCAATTTTTCTTTGTGTGATTTGGTGGGTCTTTCTTGCTGGCGGTGACGTGACAATATTTATTTTTATCTTCATTGGAATGTGCTTTCGTATAGGAGTAATGGAGTCATGCCATATTGGTTGAATACTTCCTTCTATGTCTCCTCTTGTTAATGCGATATCAATGGTGCTCTTCCCATTGTGGCATATGTATGTAGGTATCTGTCTATCGTTAAGTAGGGTGAAACCATCTTCTTCTAGGGTTTCAACGACTAGTTTTGTTTTATAGTTTTCTGTGTCTATTCTGCAGTTGAGATCGCCTGCAATAATGGTGGGTTTGCTGTCGCATTGTTTGATGAGTGTGACTATTTCGTCAATTATTGCTACAGCATTTGTGTGCGGTTTAAAATAGGCTGCAATTATATTTATGTTTGCCGCTTCTATTAGCATACTATTTTCTTGTTTTATGATTTTTTTGGTGGGCGTCATCCAGGGTTTCAGTAGGATAGATATTCCTCCCATGGGTCGTCCTCTTTCTCCCTTCTTTGCCATTAGGTGATAATTATAGAAATCTTTATGTTGCCAGCTGTCTATCAGGAAGGTTTCTGTTAGAATTGCAAGGTCCGAGTTTTGCAGAATGTCTGTTGGTGCTAGGTTAAGAGCACTTTTTACTCCCTCTGTTTTCCACAATACTGCTTTTATTTCTTGCTCTTCTGGTTTTCTTCTTAGTTTAGTTGAGCTCTGCTCCCTCTTCCATTGATCATCTTGGGAAACGAAATCGACGTACTTTTATGTTTTCCGGCCAGAATTCTGGTTCTTGTGTGATTTGTAGCTTTTCAAACGGAATGCCTACTTTGAAAGCTTTTTTGTCGCCCAGTGTGCGCAGTTCTTCACATTCTAGTTGTCCCAGTATTCCGTTCTTGTTAAGGTATTTCACTACTGTAGCAGTTGTGGTGGTTCTCTTTAAGTTACCGATGTATAGCCACGCTGTCGTTTCTGCTGCTTGCATTTCTTCATCTTTTTTGATACCCATTATGGTTTTATAATTACTCTTGTTTCTTCTGTACCAGCTCCTCCCTGCCACAAGTCGGTTCCTCTATTTCATTAACCTGATTTCGGGTTTTATTATGTTGCTCATGTGCATTGATTTGGACTTGTAACTGATTTTGTTGCTGGAGCAGAGGATTTCTGTATATTGTCGTTCCCTCTGGTTTAACTTTGTTGTATTTAGTTTGTATGTTGTTTCCATCAGTTTTGGTTTTCTCTGCGTCTAGGTGGCTTTCCTTTTCTAGAGTTTTCTTTATTTGCTCTTGTATTAATATCCCTAGTTGGTTTTTTAGGAAATCAGTTATCTCCTCCACTTTATGCCTCAGTTCTCGCATTTCCGTCTTTTTTTGCTTTTTCCAGAAAGCTACCCACACCGATGTCTCCGTTGAAGTTCTTCTCAGATCCCGTAGGTGTCTCTTCCGTCTGTCTCTGTCTGCTATGTGCTGTTTCCTGCGTTTCGCCAATAGATGTCACTAGGTGACTAGCAGTCCACTGTCCGCTATGTGCTGTTTCCTGTGTTTCGCCAATAGATGTCGCTACGTGCCCAGCAGGCCACTGTACGGTATGTGCAGTTTCCTGAGTTTCTCCAATAGATGTCGCTAGTTGTCCACCAGTGCAGCTGTCTTCTCCCGCGCTCGTCTCTTGTTGGATGTTCCTAACCTCTCTTGTAGGATTCCTATTCTCCACCTTATTTGCTTTACTTTCGTTTTTCAAAGATTCTAAACATTTTCTTATTTCACTCACCGCCTCTAGTAAGTTGTTCTTCATTTCCTTCTTCATATATCCTCCTTCTTCTGCCACTTTTCCGATCATCATAAGAGCATTCTCAATACGATACACTGCACTGTCCGCCATCTTTGTAATTATCATCTGAACATTTTAAGTCGTAGTGTGATTTGAAATTATAAGTTAATCCATCCTCTAAATGATATAAATAAGTGATTTATGTTAACCCATTCACTATACCATTGGTATGTATATGTCATGCAATAGATTACCAGAGAACACGAGAGAATTTTCTGTATGTTATTGCTATCTGTCAATGTCCCACTGTTAAAAGGAAGCCTGCTAATGGTTTTCAGAATTCTTATAATTACAAATTGCACCTGTAGGTTGAGCTATCTTTTAAGTTTTGTTGTTGATCCTCTGCTGGGCAGATGTCTTGTTCTTTATCATTTTCTTTATTTTAAGTGTTTTATCATTTGAACTAATTTGAACTATTTAATTTTTATCTGAATCATCTACTCACAAGGGACTTCTTTTGGAGGAACATATTTATCTCAGTGATTGTGAAAATCATAGTTATTTAGAAAGTGTATTTTGATCATCAAAGAAAAATAAATTTGGGCATCACTGATATAGGAAGTTGAAGACTCAAGTATGTTGAAGATGAAAATCAAAGATTTATTGAGAACTGTACAAGTGACACCTGCATAGCTGATGAAGATTATCATAGAGATAGCAGTTGAAGTAAAAGTCGAGATAATGAAACAGATGAAAGTGAAGAATGAGGTGCTAGAGATCAAAGAATCGCTGGACCCTCAATGTGTACAGATGTACTGTGGTGATTGGTAAATCCCTCTTTCAAACAAAGAATTTCTGTTACTAACAAATGTATTCCTTCTATTTTTTGTCAGAAAGTTGATAGGTTTTCCAGTGACCTAGATTTGTTTCAGCAGATATTTCCTCATAGTTCTCTTATATCCATAACATATGGAGTCATACAACAAGGTTCCAAATTTCTCAAATTATTGGTCATATCATGCATCTTTGGGAAATAGGGCCATCAAATATTCTATTTTGCACAGTGGATGCCAGCTTATCCCATAAAATTTGTAGTTCAACTGATCAGAGAAACCAAGTTATGCATCAAAACCTTATATAGATGAAGATATTGTTTGCCTCAAGCAGCCATTTCAGAAAGCAAGAGAGGATAGTACATACCAAAGTGTTTCTGAACTGATGTTTAAGATCAAAGATAGCTCTGCCGAAACAATAACTGATACTGAAGAAGAACAAATGTAGAATAGAATTATGAGGATATTGTGACATGGAAAGTGGTCATGAATAAGATGTGGAAGTCTGTGGTGGTAGGGACAATGAAGGGAATATTTCATTGGCAACGAGGGAGAAAGTTTCTGAAAGAAGGGAACTAAAACAAAGACCTTATGTACCATGTGTAAATTTCCTTTGTGCAAAAATTATAATGTAAATAGATTGATAAAAAATGTGCTTACCAAGTGGTGGCAGTAGGAAGCCTGTACAAAAATTAAGAAATGTGCAATCTCAGGCTTTCAAATCTCAATAGGTACAGCCCACAGCAATCAATATTTCCTTCTCATTCCATCTTGCAAGACTTTCTTGACCTGGTGTTCTGGGCAACTTTTCTGAACTGTCCCTGTCTCCTAAACTTGACAGTCCTTTTCCTTCATCCCTCTTCCACCCTTTCAACCCTTCTGCCAGAAGGAGTCAGTTTCTCAGAAAGCTTTTTAATCTTCATATAAGTTTTCTCCTGCTGCTGGATGATGAGTAGAGTTTTTATATATGCAGTTACATCAATTTTTTAAACATTGATTATTTGTGCAAAAATTATTTTGTGCTGTATCAGAAGGAAGAGTAGCAGTGTGACTATCACATAAGGCACTTGAATTTGCACTTAATGGTAAAAAGTTTGTCACTTGGAATAATGTTCTGAAATGTCACATACCTGTAATTATACCACTAGGACATAGAGGTCGTATATCAAAATACCAGTGGGACACTTGGAAAATGAAATAACGAGATGTACTTTTTCATGGTGTTACTGCTGGTTATGACATTGATTAAAATAACCAGATGTTGTCTTTCACTCAAAATAAAAGTGATAGTGATAAGATTAATATGTACTTGTACTGCAGTTTCATAAAATGTTAATACATATAGATAAATAGAGATGACAGTTTTCTTCAAAGTGGTGTATTGTGACCTTCTGACATATGGGCTATAAACTATTCTTATATATTGGTGTAAATATTAAATTTCATTGTTACTTGCTTCTTGTTTGTAGCAAATTTTGTCTAACACAATAGTTCATAGTTGTTTGTAGTAATGCCTCAAATTGTAGTGCTGGTTGTTTTATTATTTCCTCTGTCTGATCTGTGCTGTATCCCTGGAGGTTGTCAGCTTGATACACTTACAAGGAGACCACACATCAGTTGGATTTTTATATTTTTTTATATTTGCGGTATGTGAATTTCAGAACTCAAGTGTCAGTATCCCAAAGTACTTTGATGCAACTCTATAAAATTCCCGAGAAAATGAACTTCAAAGTTTTCTGAGCATCTTGAACATCCTAAAGTGAGGTAATTTTTTTCAGTGGTCTGCATGGCTGTATGGTAGAATGCTTACCTGCCACAGGGGCAGTCTAGGTTTGTTTCCCAGCTGTGTAAATTTTTAAAGGTGCACGTTCTATCAGCATTCCCATGATGTGAAAGTATATAAAGACAAACAGAAATTTAAGTTGTAATGTTTTTTAACTGAAACAAGCTTTGTTAACAATCTTTTACGAAAGGTCAGTAATTGTGAATGTATATTTGCATTGAAAACTATAATTTTGTGTGCAATATGTAAGTAGTAAAAATGACATTTAGGTATATGTTAATTTATGAATTTTATATTTAAAATGATGTACGTATTTGAATGGGGACGGGTGGTTGGACGAAAAAGGATTATGACCAAAATCAGACTTGTACCAATGATTACCAGTCCTGAGTGCTACTGTTGTCCCTCTCCATCATTATGTATTGTATGCTTCATGGAAATGTTCATAGAACATGCACTGGTGTCCGCAAAATTGCATTGATCAGTAATTGAAACTCAGGGCCCCCACATAACGGACAAATATTCTACCACAAAGCCAGGCCACCTGTTGAAAAACCTACCTTACTTTACAGTGTTACAGGCCCATGGAAAACCTCAAAGTCAATTTACTTGAGAATTTTTGAGAGTTGCATCAAATTGTTTTCAGACACTGCTATTTGAGTTCTGAACTTCACTGCCATAACATAAAAAATTACAAAATGAATTTTCCATGTGATCACCTCTTAGTGATTTGAAGTAGGTTATGTTATACATTTTTTGAATAACTGTTTGCATTCTTGCTGTTTATATTGCAGAACCGGATGTACGACATTCGGTGATGGTACAAGGTCAGCGGAATTTACCTTCAAGAATGCCTACGAAACCACCGCCTAATTACCCTGCACCAGCCCTGCCTGCATCGGCAACACCAGCAACTAGGCGGCAAGCTCCGGCACGACCTCCTGCACCTACCCCAGCACCTTCTCAAGCCGCTACACCCATACGTGCACCTTTTCCTCTTCCTGTGTCAGCAGCCGCACAGAAAGTACCTGAAAATGCACAACAGACACGCCGGGCACAGATCAGACCACCTCCACCGCCAAGTGAGCCGGCTCCCCCAGACCAACCTATTGTACGGCCAGGCTCGAGGCTGCAAGCTGTCAGTAAGTATATAACTTTTTTGAGTCTCTATCACTGTTAAACATCAAATGCTGTTTTTCAGCTAAATTATGTGAATTGTTGATACACTTTGTCATGAAGAAGTTAATTTCAGAGCTTAGAATTGGAGTCTGAAATGAAAAAAAGGACATTCAATATGTATAGAGGGCGATTCATGTAAGATGTAACACCCCTTTTATCTTGTGACTGGTTTCACGTATCTAAACAAAGTTTTCTCCAATTGACAGTTTCCTGAGAGGCAGGGAAAGTTTTGTGTGTATAATGCTCTGAACTCTGGTATCAACCAAGGCATTGAAACAGGCATGTTTTTTAATGAAACTGTATATGATTCATAACTGTATTCAATAGCTTTTGGGAAGACAATTACATTTGTGTAGCATTTGTTAATATTGTCATTGAAATCTTTCACAAAAGAATCTGACAACTGTACTAAAACTGGAAAGTAGTGCAGCCAGCGTTGGCTGTTGTGGTGTGAACATTACCAAGCTGAACTCTCATGCCAGGCTGTGTTGTTATATGCAGCAAGACAGGCCTATGCTACTAAGATAAAACCTCAATTTTTTTTTTTTTAATGTCTATAGTTTCATCAGATAGTTTTCCCTTTAAATTCTCCTTGTTGCTGCTTACTTGTCAAAGCCAAAACAAAAACATTGGTCATTCATACTTCCTAGTCATAAACTACCCTATTCATAGAGAAAAAGAAACTGCAGCATTAACCTTCTTAGATTTGGAAAAACAACGTTGACCTCTCTTCGCCTGGAGGCAATTGAGTGCTTCTTGAAGGTAATACACCTGCTGTCAGACAAATATGCCTATAGGTACTATTTGAAATTGTAATTAGACTGAATACACTTTAAATAAATTAAATATGTTATTCAAAATGATGGACAACATGTCATCCAGAAAATAAATACTGTTCTGATAACATAGTTTTACACTTTACTTAAGCATGTGCTCAAAAATGTTTACCATCGACTGCAAGGCACATTTGCAATCACCATTTGAGAGATAGGTGAACAGATGAAGCTGCATAGGATGATATACCCTTGCATGCTGTGGCAATTTGACGGCATGTATCATCTGGCATAGTTGGGGTTTCATGATAGACTGCATCTTTCAAAGCTCCAATAGAAAGGAATCAAGAGCAGTCAAATCAGGGGACCTAGCTGGTCATTGTATTGCTGGATTCCATCCTATCCAACGATAAAGAAACATTTTATTAATTATTTGCATTGCAACACAGGAAGAGTGAGCTGGGAAGTCTTCGTGTTGGATCGACGTACACTTTTGCTTGTGAAGTTGTACCTCTTCTAGAACAGTGTGAATGTTCATAAGAAATTGTGCCTTTGAATTTCCATTTAACATGTGAGAGATCAAGTTAGGGTCCTGCAGTGGAATTCCATATGATGCTGCACTATACGTTTATGCTCCATAGTTGTTGGTGTTGTACTTGATAAAGCCAGTGTGGATATTTAGCTACCCACTTGTGCACATTGCGTAAATTTACATTACCGTGTTATGTAAATGTTGCATCATTAGTAAAGAGCACACATAAAAATGTCGTGTCACCTCTTGGGTGCTGCAGAGGAAACAGATGAAATCTTATATGATGTTTGAAATCATGTCCTCAGTGCCTGTGTGGTGATTGATGAAATAAGTGGCATTTATGTTGATGCAAGATGCGAAATACACTTATCTGGCTGATCGCATAGTCTATGGCAATACCTTATGCCACCGTGCGGATAAAAAAGCTTCATCGTGCGCTCTGTCAATTGCAGTCTTTATCCTCATCCTTTGTTTGATACTGAAGCTGCTTGTTTGTACTAACAAGCTAATAATTCCTGCACACGCCTGGCATGATGGACGGTAAAGATCAGTTTTTGACTTTCTTATGCTGCCATATATACCTACAAACAAATCGGGAATGGCCATGGGAACCAGAATGGCTCTGTCCTATGCCAACCTCTTCATGGGCCGCATGGAAGAGGCTTTCCTGAAGACCCAACAGCTGCTTCCCCTGGCCTGGTATAGGTTATTAGATGACAACTTTGTGGTCTGGACTCATTTTGAAGAAACACTCCTTAATTTCCTCCATAACCCCAACTCCTTTTCGAATCTGAATTTCACCTGTTCCTTCTCCAAAACCCAAGCCACCTTCCTGGATGTTGACCTTCATCTTGTTGAAGCTCACATCCACACCTCTGTCCACATCAAACCCACAAACAAACAACAGTACCTTCACTTTGATAGCTGCCATCCATTCCACATCAAACGCTCCCTTCCCTACAGCCTAGGTATTCGTGGCAAACATATCTGCTCTAGTGACGAATCCCTCAACAATTAAACCAATAACCTGACCAGTGCTTTCCTCTCCTGTAACTATCCTGCAGATCTTATCCACAAACAGATCTCCCGAGCAATACATTCCTCCCCGTCCAACAACAATGTTCCTACCCCCAGACCACACAGAAGCACCCCCTTGTCACCCAATATTATCTTGGCCTCGAATACATCAACAAATTACTCCACCAGGGATATGACTTTCTCAAGTCAAGCCCTTGACGATATTCTCCCCACACCACCCAGAGTTGTCTTTCATCGCCCCCATAACCTCCGTAACATCCTTGTCAAACCCTACAATATTCCCAGACCACCTTCTCTACCCAGCGGTTCCTACCCCAGTAACCGACTCCGCTGCAAAACCAGCCCCATACATCCCCCCAGAACCACCTCCTCCAGCCCCGTTACTGGTAAAACATACACAATTCAAGGCAGGGCCACATGTGAAACAACACATGTCATTTATCAGCTGACATGCCTGCACTGCACAGCCTTTTACATTGGTATGACGACAACTAAACTGGCTGAGCACATGAATGGGCACAGACGAACTGTCTGCCTAGGAAATGTCCAATGCCCAGTAGCAGAGCATACCCTCCAGCATAATTCTAGGGACCTAGGAACCTGCTACACCTTACGTGCCATTTGGCTTCTCCTACCCAACACCAGTCCCTCGGAACTGCGGAGATGGGAACTTGCACTCCAACACATCCTTTCATCCCGCCATCCCCCTGGACTGAACCTACGTTAACCAACCTCACTCCCATTTACTCTTCAGTCTTCTCCTCTTTCCCTTTCCTCTTTAGCCATTCACACATCTTTTCATCCTACATAGTTGTGTTTATCTTTATACCATATACCTCTTTACTTCTGTATGCATCCTCTTTGGTGTGAAACTGGCACAGTACTTACAGTAGAATGTCTTTGGCTTCCCTCTGACACCCATGCCTCCATCTTTGCTACCCTCCCTGTTTACCTTCCCCCTGTTGCTTAGTAACCTGAGTTATGAGCAACTGAATCCACTTTCCCTTCTTCCCCTTTTTTTCCCCTCTCTCCTCCCTGACGAAGGAACAAAGTTCCGAAAGCTAGGATACGTAAATTTTCTGTTCTGTCTTGTGTATCTATCGGCTGTACTGAGCTGAGGTAAGTACTGACCAGCCCCTCTATCTCTTTGTTAGTATTTGTTTCATATCCATAAGTTATTTATATATCCATAAGTTTATATAATGGTAAGACAGAGATTTAGGAACCAGGTTTTAAATTGTAAGACATTTCCAGGGGCAGATGTGGACTCTGACCACAATCTATTGGTTATGACCTGTAGATTAAAACTGAAGAAACTGCAAAAAGGTGGGAATTTAAGGAGATGGGACCTGGATAAACTGAAAGAACCAGAGGTTGTACAGAGTTTCAGGGAGAGCATAAGGGAGCAATTGACAGGAATGGGGGAAAGAAATTCAGTAGAAGAAGAATGGGTAGCTTTGAGGGATGGAGTAGTGAAGGCAGCAGAGGATCAAGTAGGTAAAAAGACAAGGGCTAGTAGAAATCCTTGGGTAACAGAAGAAAT
The DNA here is from genome assembly GCF_023898315.1 of Schistocerca nitens. NCBI lineage: Eukaryota > Metazoa > Arthropoda > Insecta > Orthoptera > Acrididae > Schistocerca > Schistocerca nitens. Next base: position 404,600,589 of record NC_064619.1, on the reverse strand, counting down.
ATTGAATTTAATTGATGAAAGGAGAAAATATAAAAATGCAGTAAATGAAGCAGGCAAAAAGGAATACAAACGTCTCAAAAATGATATCGACAGGAAGTGCAAAATGACTAAGCAGGGATGGGTAGAGGACAAGTGTAAGGATGTAGAGGCTTATCTCACTAGGGGTAAGATAGATACTGCCTACAGGAAAATTAAAGAGACCTTTGGAGATAAGAGAACGACTTGTATGAATATCAAGAGCTCAGATGGAAACCCAGTTCTAAGCAAAGAAGGGAAAGCAGAAAGGTGGAAGGAGTATATAGAGGGTCTATACAAGGGCGATGTGCTTGAGGACAATGTTATGGAAATGGAAGAGGATGTAGATGAAGATGAAATGGGAGATACGATACTGCGTGAAGAGTTTGACAGAGCACTGAAAGACCTGAGTCGAAACAAGGCCCCCGGAGTAGACAACATTCCATTGGAACTACTGACGGCCTTGGGAGAGCCAGTCCTGACAAAACTCTACCATCTGGTGAGCAAGATGTATGAGACAGGCGAAATTCCCTCAGACTTCAAGAAGAATATAATAATTCCAATCCCAAGAAAGCAGGTGTTGACAGATGTGAAAATTACCGAACTATCAGTTTAATAAGTCACAGCTGCAAAATACTAACATGAATTCTTTACAGACGAATGGAAAAACTAGTAGAAGCCAACCTCGGGGAAGATCAGTTTGGATTCCGTAGAAACACTGGAACACGTGAGGCAATACTGACCTTAAGACTTATCTTAGAAGAAAGATTAAGGAAAGGCAAACCTACGTTTCTAGCATTTGTAGACTTAGAGAAAGCTTTTGACAATGTTGACTGGAATACTCTCTTTCAAATTCTGACGGTGGCAGGGGTAAAATACAGGGAGCGAAAGGCTATTTACAATTTGTACAGAAACAAGATGGCAGTTATAAGAGTCGAGGGACATGAAAGGGAAGCAGTGGTTGGGAAGGGAGTAAGACAGGGTTTTAGCCTCTCCCCGATGTTGTTCAATCTGTATATTGAGCAAGCAGTAAAGGAAACGAAAGAAAAATTCGGAGTAGGTATTAAAATCCATGGAGAAGAAATAAAAACTTTGAGGTTCGCCGATGACAGTGTAATTCTGTCAGAGACGGCAAAGGACTTGGAAGAGCAGTTGAATGGAATGGACAGTGTCTTGAAAGGAGGATATAAGATGAACATCAACAAAAGCAAAACGAGGATAATGGAATGTAGTCGAATTAAATCGGGTGATGCTGAGGGAATTAGATTAGGAAATGAGACACTTAAAGTAGTAAAGCAGTTTTGCTATTTGGGGAGCAAAATAACTGATGATGGTCGAAGTAGAGAAGATATAAAATGTAGACTGGCAATGGCAAGGAAAGCTTTTCTGAAGAAGAGACATTTGTTAACATTGAGTATAGATTTAAGTGTCAGTAAGTCATTTCTGAAAGTATTTGTATGGAGTGTAGCCATGTATGGAAGTGAAACATGGACGATAAATAGTTTGGGCAAGAAGAGAATAGAAGCATTCGAAATGTGGTGCTACAGAAGAATGCTGAAGATTAGATGGGTAGATCACATAACTAATGAGGAAGTATTGAACAGGATTGGGGAGAAGAGAAGTTTGTGGCACAACTTGACCAGAAGACGGGATCGGTTGGTAGGACATGTTCTGAGGCATCAAGGGATCACCAATTTAGTATTGGAGGGCAGCGTGGAGGGTAAAAATCGTAGAGGGAGACCAAGAGATGAATACACTAAGCAGATTCAGAAGGATGTAGATTGCAGTAGGTACTGGGAGATGAAGAAGCTTGCACAGGATAGAGTAGCATGGAGAGCTGCATCAAACCAGTTTCAGGACTGAAGACCACAACAACAACAACAACAAGTTATTTTGTCTGTGAATCCAAGTGCTCACTTTAGAAATAACCAATGTCCGTACTATAGAGCAATCTTCTCTTTACTAATACAAGCCCTTAGTTTAGTTTTCTGATTGGACCCTTCTTTGTGAGTGATAAACATATGAGTCATCCATTACATACCTGATAATGTCCCCATGACAAATGGCCTTGGCTATGTGTTCCATTGTTTTGGGGAATATCCTGATACTTAACTAATGTACCTAACTGGAAACATGAAATCTTTTACATGTTGATAGGTCAGGGTTTTGGCCCATGGGAAATTGTGATAGCAAGTCTGTATCCACATATTGTACCATAGATATCTAATGAATATCGTAATGCAATGCCTGTAGAAATAGGGTCATATCTGTAGCCTTTGAAATGTTTCTTCTGAAAACTGTAAGTGTGGGCCAAAGTGCCAACAATGGCTGAGGATTGGTGACCAAGTGCAATTTATTCCTTTAGGGTAAACAGTGAACTCTTTATTTTATTTTAATTTTTTATGGCACAAATAGTTTAGCTGTGTGACTGTTAAAGTTTTGGAGGCTAAACTGTCTGCTGCTCTGACTCACTGGCATTTCTGTATGCTTCTATGACTCCAGTGCACTATTGCAATGCATCTGATTTGAGCACCAGTTGTTTTCCAGGATGCTATGAATGGAGGCCATGAATTTTCTGTAGTAGCTTATTTTATCGTAAAAGAGTTGTAGCTCTTTAATATTACACTACCTTGTTGGATTATGAATTACAGCAAAACACTGTTGCCTGAATTTTGTGTCTTTCTGTGGTAGAAAGTGCTTAAATATGTAATTTTAGTTTTAAAAGTATTTCTCGGTTCTAGGCGCTACAATCTGGAACTGAGCGACCGCTACGATTGCAGGTTCGAATCCTGCCTTGGGCATGGATGTGTGTGATGTCCTTAGGTTAGTTAGGTTTAATTAGTTCTAAGCTCTAGGTGACTGATGGCCTCAGAAGTTAAGTCGCATAGTGCTCAGAGCCATTTTAAAAATATTTCTGAACATTCATGGTGAAGACCACCCAAAACTCAGAAAGGCTAGTGAGATACTATATTGGTTGAATTTATAATTGTGAACCCAAAGAACTTGAAAGAAAGTCTAAGGATATTTTCATGTGTAGTTTTGTTTGAATCATGTGTCTTCTGACTGGTTTGATATGGCCTGCTACGAATTCCTCTCCTGTGCCAAACTTTCATCTGAATTGCAACCTATGTCCTCAGTTATTTTGTCTACATCTACATCATACTCCACAAGCCACCTAATGGTGTGTGGCAGAGAGTACTTTCGGCACCACTACTATCTGATCGCCCCAACCCTGTTCCACGCGCGAATAGTGCGGGGGAAGAACAATTGTTGGTAAGCCTCTGTATTGGGTTTACATTCTCGAATTTGCTCCACGGGGTCAATATTCGAGATGTATGTAGGGGGAAATAATATGTTATTCAATTCCTCCTGAAAAGTGCTGTATCGATATTTCAGTGGTAAATCTCTCCATGATGCACAACACCTCTCTTGTAACATCAACCAGTGGAATTTGATTAGCATTTTCATGTCACTCTCTTTCCAGCTAAAAGATCACATGGCAAAACGCATTGCTCTTCATTGGATCTTCTCTATCTCCTCTATCAGTTCTACCTGATAGGGATCTGAGATAGATTAACAATATTTGGGAATTGGGTGAACAAGTGCCTTATAAGCCACTTCTTTCGTGGATTAGCTATATTTCTTTAAGATTCTTCTGCTGAATCTGAATCTGGTACCTGCTTTTCCCACTAACTGTTTTATGCAGTCATGCCACTTAAGACTGCTCTGGGTGGTTACGCCTAGATATTTTACGGCAGGCACTGTCTCCAGCTGCTTGTCATCAATAGTGTAGCTGTACAGTAGTGTGTTTCTTTTCCTACGTATGTGCAATATGTTACATTTATTTATGTTCAGGATCAACTGCCAGAGCCTGCACCATTGATCAATTCTCTGCTGTGAAACTTCCTGGCAGATTAAAACTGTGTGCCCGACCGAGACTCGAACTCGGGACCTTTGCCTTTCGCGGGCAAGTGCTCTACCATCTGAGCTACCGAAGCACGACTCACGCCCGGTACTCACAGCTTTACTTCTGCCAGTACCTCGTCTCCTACCTTCCAAACTTTACAGAAGCTCTCCTGCGAACCTTGCAGAACAGTTCTGCAAGGTTCGCAGCAGAGCTTCTGTAAAGTTTGGAAGGTAGGAGACGAGGTACTGGCAGAAGTAAAGCTGTGAGTACCGGGCGTGAGTCGTGCTTCGGTAGCTCAGATGGTAGAGCACTTGCCCGCGAAAGGCAAAGGTCCCGAGTTCGAGTCTCGGTCGGGCACACAGTTTTAATCTGCCAGGAAGTTTCATATCAGCGCACACTCCGCTGCAGAGTGAAAATCTCATTCTGGAATTCTCTGCTGGTTGTTCTGCAAATTCTTATCATCTTCTGGCATTTCTACTTTTGTATAGACAACTGCATCATTTGCGAATAGTCTTAAAGAGCATTTGATGCTTTCTGCTAGATAATTTATTTGCATTGTAAACAGCAACAGTCCTATCACACTTCCCTGTGTTACTCCAGATATTACCTTTACATCTGTTGATTTTGTTCCTTTAAGAGCGACATGTTTAGTTCGATCTGCAAGAAAGTCTTGAATCCAATCGCAAGTCTGCTCCGATACTCTGTAAGCTTGCATTTTTTTCGTTAAACAGCAATGTGAGATGGTGTCAAATGCCTTACTGAAATCCAGGAACACGGCATCAACCTCAGCACCATTGTCCTCTCTGCACTGAGGGTCTCATGGAGCAACAGAGTGAGCTGAGCTTTGCAGGATCTCTGTTTACAGAATCTCTGTTTACAGAATCTATGTTGATTTTTATAGTGGAGATGTTCATTTTCCAAAAACGTAATAATTCTTTAGCGTAAAATATGTTCCATAATTCTACAACAGATTAATGTCAATGGTATAGATTTATAATTGTGTGGATCTGTCTTATTGCCTTTTCCAGTCATTAGCTGCCTTTTGTTGCTCAAGTGATTTACAATAGGCCTAAATTGCTGCTAGAAGGGGAGCAAGTTCTTTTGCATAATCTTCATAGAATCTTATAGGAATGTCATCTGGTCCTGACACCTTTCCACTACTAAGTGATTGTAGGTGCTTTTAAATTCCACAATCAGCTATCTAAATATTTGCCATTTTGATGTTTGTACAACGATTAAAAGGGGGAACTGTGTTACGATCTTCTGCAGTGAAACAACTTCAGAAGACCGAATTCAGTATTTCGGCCTTCTCTCTGTTATCTTCCATTTCTGTGCCAGTGTGGTTGCTGAGAGAATGAATAGATGATTTTGACCCACTTACTGATTTTAGATATGATCAAATTCTCTTAGGGTTTTTACTCAGGTCAGTTGACAACGTCTTACTTTCAAAATCATTGAACGCTTCTCTCATTGCTCTCCTTATGGTCATTTTTGCTGGATGTATTCAAAACTCTGTGTTCCTCTACAGTTTTCATCCTCGACAGCTCTGTCTAGTACCATGGAAGTTATTCCCTGATGTCTTAACAGATGCCCTATCATCCTGTTCCTTCTCCTTGTCAGTGCTTCGCAGTGATTTTGTGGAGAACGTCCTCAATCCTTACCTGATCAGTCCACCTAATTTTCAGCATTTTTCTATAGAATCACATCTGAAAGGCTTCAATTCTCTTCTGTTCCAGTAGATTTACAGTGGTGAATGTGGTGGAGCAAATGACTTGCTATAGATGATATTGATGATGAATTGACCCTTGAGTCAGATCAATTGCTTGTTGTACTGGACTAAATGACATTGGACAACTAACAGTGTTGGTGTTAACAAATAATTGTGTGCCTAATGATGGGTTCTGCATTAAATATTGCATCCGTGTTTTCATCAGATTAAGTTTACTTTTTCATTTTAGTAGTCAGAGAATTTTAACAGTTACATTATCAATAATTCAGTTATCTTTCCATGTAGGTAAAACAGCTGCTGCCAAAACTAATCAGGCGGGTGGAGTCAGGGTGTTCCCAGGTGCTGGTCAGCTGAAACAAGAGATGAAAAGTCCTGTACCAAATGAAAATGCTAGTTTCATGAGAACACCAGAAGCTGGAGTTGCTGGGTAAGTTCATCAATTTCACCCTGTGCTTTTATTTTATTACATTTTATTTTACAAATTAATTATACCTTGTGCATACAGCACTGACAGAGGGATGATGGTTCATAGTGCCATGCTGTGGATGGGTTACAAACCACCAAATGCTGAGTCTATAACAGTTATGTTTACCCATAAATGGTACAAATACAGAGACAAGCAGTGCCTTACCCAGTATGCTGGAAGTCTTGCGAAGGCCTTCAAAGACAGACATCACCCCTAAACCTAGTACTACACTCCAAGATTTCCCATACCATATCCATGTATGCACCTAATCTTCTGACCACCTCCAGGAACCAGATGCAGAGGTGTACCTCCATCAACAGTTAGTATCATCTTGGACTGGAACAACTTAATCATTGGTGACACCAGGGCTTCAACTATGTACCATCAATCCTGAAAATGAAAATGAGGAACATTGTACTTACACTCCTTCTCATACTTCCCAAAGTGGTATTGTGTCACAATTCAGTGTATACAAAATCTAAGCCCATTCTTATGCCACACTTACTCCCAGCTCCTGCTACACGGTTCATACACATGTGGGAGATTCACATGTGAGACTTGACCATTACACTCACCCAGCATATCCTACTCCAGTCCCATCACAAACTTATCCTATCCTATCAGAAGTGGATTGCCTGTGAAGGCAGTCATATCATATACCAGCTGTGCTATAATTTCTGCACAGCATTTTATGTGGGCATGATCTCCAACTAATTGTCCACCCAAATGAATGGCCACCAAAAAACTGTGGCCAAGAACGGAGTTGATGATCCATTGGTGCAACATGCTACTGAGCACAACCTGCTCAATTTCAGTAGCTGCTGCTTAATATGTGCCACCTGGATCCATTCCATGTGAGCAGCTTTTCTGTATTGCATAGGTTGAAGTTATCTCTGTAACACATCCTTCTACCCCATAATACTCAATCTCCATTTACCATTGCCTAATAACCACCTTCCCTCCTATGCCAGGACCCTAACTTATTTCATCCTGCACTCACCCCATCCTTTCTGGAGTCTTCCTATTCCTCTGTTCTGTCTCTCACTCCCAATTCACTACTCCACATTATTGTGTATTGCACACAATGTTCCTTGCCTGCTACCAGAATTATTTGACTGGTACCACATTTATATCCCATGCACATGTTGCACTTTCTGCCCAGTCATCAGCAATCCTTCCCAAAGTCTTCCTCCCTTGCCTGCTTCTTTTCTCCCCTCTCCGATTCCACCCACCAAAACTCTTCATCCCAGATGAAATGCATTTCCAGCATAATGTAGCCATGGTGTGTGTGTGTGTGTGTGTGTGTGTGTGTGTGTGTGTGTGTGTGTGGGTGGGCACACGCATGTGTGTGTGTGTTTAGTAATTACCTTAGTAATGAGGATTCATAAGTTACCACAAGCTGTATTTTGATGTTAGCATACTTCACAGGCGTAGTCTCTAGTGACTGCTTATGCCTCTGTCAATCTATAACTTGACTCCTGCACATTCCTGAAGGCTCTTCATCATCATGGCTTGTGTGTGAGTAAATGAATAAATGAAATTCATCATAATTATAAAACAGAAGACCAGATGAAAATATGAACTGCTGGGAGTGAAGGCAACATAGAAGTGCCCATTACTGATGTACTAGGGAAACATTAGCTGTAATGAGGTCATTATTTAATAAGAATGTAAAACAGCAATCAAGTATCCTGATGGAGAGGTTTTAGGTAAAAGACTAAGAGGAAACCTAAGAAAGTGCTGTGTAGATGCAGTTGTGGACTTACTGGCAAGTGCTAGTGCACCACACCTGGGAAACCACATTTGGGAAGAGGTAATGATTTTTTTTTTTCCTTCAATCCTCATGTTGTGTTTCATGGCATTCTCTAAGAAACATTATTGAGAATTCATTTCACCTTTGTGTTTAGTGTCATCCTAACTTTCATTTAATCACTGTTGTTGGCATCTATTACTACCCATTATGAATCAAACACTGGAAAATCCAGGATGAAATTTAACAGTTTTATGAAAAGGGAAGTTGCTACTCACCATATAGTGGAGATACTGAGTCGCAGATAGGCACAACAAAAAGACACTTACAATTAGAGCTTTCGGCCGTTAAGGCCTTCGTCAACAATAGATGACAGACCCTCACAGACCCACACACACACACACACACACACACACACACACACACACACACACACACCTGCAATCTCAGGCAACTGAAACCAAACTGCAAGCAGCAGCACCAGTGCATAATGGGAGTGGCGACTGAGTGGGGGTAAGGAGGAGGCTGGTGGCGGGGAGGGGGAGGGATAGTATGCTGGGATGGGAACGGGGAAGAGGCTGGATGGGTGAGGACAGTGACTAATGAAGATTGAGGCCAGGAGGGTAACGGGAACATAGGATGTATTGCAGGGAAAGTTCCCACCTGCACAATTCAGAAAAGCTGGTGTTAGTGGGAAGGATCCATATGTCCCAGGCTGTGAAGCAGTCATTGAAATGTATATCATATTAGGCAGTGTGTTCAGCAACAGGATGGTCCACTTGTTTCTTGGCCACAATTTGTCAGTGGCCATTCATGCAGACAGATAGTTTGTTGGCTGTCATGCCTACATAGGATGCAGCACAGTGATTGTAGCCTAGCTTGTAGACCACATGACTGGTTTCGTAGGTAGCCCTGCCTTTGATGGGGTAGATGATGTTAGTGACCAGACTGGAGTATGTGGTTATATGGATATAGTTCTGGCAACACCGACCATGACCTCCTCCTTCTGTGCGGGTGCACACATATTCCCCAAACTCTTATGGGACTTTGTAAGAATGTCTTCCATGAGTAATGAGTGTGTTGGGGTGGGACAATACGAGTGTAGTGTATGGACATACAAGGTGAGAATGTGGGTCTCGTGGGAGGCATGCGTGAGAGAGTCCCTGCAGTCACGCTATCCTCTGTGGCCTCAGTGGCTCACTCAGATGGATAGAGCATCTGCCATGTAAGCAGGAGATCCCGGGTTCGAGTCCCGGTCGGGCACACATTTTCACCTGTCCCATCAGCAGCTGAAAGTATTAATATAATTCTAATTTCGGAGTAGGTGGTGGTGGGAAGATGTATGGGACAGGTCTTGCATCTAGGTCTGTTACAGGGGTATGAGCCATGAGGTAAGGGATTGGGAGTAGAAGTTTTGTAAGGATGAACGAGTATATTGTGTAGGTTCGGTGGATGGCAGAATACCACTGTAGGGAGGTTGGGAAGAATGGTGGGCAGGACATTTTTCATTTCAGGGCATGATGAGAGGTAATTGTAAACCTGACAGAGAATGTAATTCAGTTGCTCCAATCCTGGGTGGTACTGAGTTATGAGGGGAATGCTCCTCTGTGGCCGGACGGTAGGACTTTGGAAGGTGGTGGGAGACTGGAAGGATAAGGCACGGGAGATTTGTTTTCGTACAAGGCTGGGAGGATAATTACAGTCATTGAAGGCTTCAGTGAAACCCTCGGCATATTTCAAGAGGGACTGCTTGTCACTGCAGATGTGACAACCACGGGTGGCTAGGCTGTATGGAAGGAACTTCTTGGTATGGAATGGGTGGCAGCTATCGAAGTGGAGATATTGCTGGTGGCTAGTAGGTTTAATATAAACAGATGTCTGATGTAGCAATCTGTGAGGTGGAGGTCAACATCTAGGATCCATATCCAGGGTACGGCTGTGGGAACCCTATGGCACCATTCTGTGCCAACCTATTCATGGGCCATCTAGAGGAATCTTTCCTAAAAATCCAGAATCCTAAACCCTTTCCCTGGTTCAGCTTCATTGATGACATCTTTGCTCTCTGGATCGAAGGTAAGGACACCCTATCCACATTTCTCCAGGACCTCAACTACTTCTCCCCCTTTTGCTTTACCTTGTGCTAGTCAGCCTCTATCACCCTTGTTGTGTAATACTTGAATCATCCTCTGTTTCTCTTACTGTATTGTTGTTATATTCCTGTTTCTCATATCTTTGGGCTCATTGTGTTTCCTGGCAGATTTTGTAGCATCCTACTTTCCTCAAATTTCTTCTCTCCAGCACTCTTTCTTTGCACTTTATGTTAAACCAAATTTTGTTGTATTCTATTCTTCTTAGTATATCTTCAGAAATTACTTCTCAAATAATGTTCTTCAGATGTCTCCATCTGCATTTGACATCTTCTTGTTCCATATTAGTCAGTCTAGTTTTTGTTAGCTTATTTTCCATTTCTTTTGTAAAGTTTTCTTTTGTATTTTTTCCACCACGTATCCTATGTTGTGCTTAGTAATTTCCAATTTATTTCTATTTAGTTTCCTTTTGAGTTTTATTTTCATTTTTAATATGATTAACATATGGTCTGTGTCACAATCTGTGCCCCAAGGACCGATTGTGTAAAGCATTTAACCTTAGGTTTAGACAGGAAATGACCTTAGATCAAACTTAACGTGGAAATCTGCATTGTATAAACATTAATCTTATATATATATCATTTGACTGGCGAAAATTTGCAGTTCAAAGTTAAGTTCAGCTCTAATCATCAGTTGATAGTGTAGGCACACTACGATTCATCACTTTTGTTTTTTGCAGATACCAATTGAAATAATAAAAAAAAATTGTTATTAACACAAAAAATGGCAAGCAAATATGTGACTACACCATTCCCACACTGCTAATGCTCAAAATACTTTTTTTGATCTGGAAGGTTATGTTAAGGATATTACCAGCTACCATGTGTATTTAATGATCAACCTCATAACAGCTCTTGGGAGACGACTCGTAATTTATGCAATTAGTTCAAAGGCATTTTATAGACACTTAGCAGTAGTGTAAGAAAGGAAAATTCGAAGTATTTGCAGTGAACAGTTAAGTATGGGAATTTTGGCAGCTGCCAATAATGATTCAACATCACTTATATATATTCTCTTTCCGCTTGGGGAGCAGTAACTATGAAATTCGTATTAAATTGTTGACTACCGAACACATCCTTAAACTGCTACAACAATTTCAGTTGTGTTCATAAAGAGAACTTAAGCAGTTATGTTGAAATATACAAACTACATAACTTTGTTTCATTCAGTTTGGTGGCTCAGAGGTTGTGTTGTGGATTGCAGTGCAGAAGATCGCATGAACCCATGTCAATTCCATAAATTTTTTTTCCATATGTTAATACTTTCTCTACATTACATTAAAGATAATTATAGCGGCATTACCATGCCATTCCATACAATTGAAACCATACCATTTATGAGCGTTCTGAATCACTGTTGGGCAAAATTCTGTGTGCAATAACCATATGTGATGTGAATTACATTATTTCCTTCCATTTACCACACAAACAACTGTGCATTCAGATGTGTCCACAGGGGTTGACGATGATGAGATCCAACGAGCTCTTCGCATGTTCCGTGAAAGGGAGAACCCACTCTTGGAATTCAATAATATATCATTTAAGCTGATGTTTCGCTTCGAGAAAAGTACTGTAGAGCAGTGGGAACTAAGGCTCAGAGATTACATGATGAAACCAATCAAAAGAAACAAACCACTGACTGCAATGTGTATGTTGTTGTTAACCTTAATATTTTACGCCACAGGAACCTTTCAAATAGTGTTTGCTGATCTGTTTAAAGCAGACATAGCTTAGCCTCTACCTTGTTGGCCACAGTGTCTTTTTCTTTTTTTCTGCACTCAGTTATATCATTATACTGGCCCAACATAGTTTCCAGCAGCAAATCTTTCTTGTATTGAGAAAAGTTTGATAATCATCTCTTTTCCTGTTTACTTGTTCCCACAGTTATACCACAACACCTTCGATAACAAGTACTGCGTATTTACAATAAATACCTGCGGTCTAAGCGCAATAAATGTGTCAATAGCCAGTTTTAGCAGTGTTGCCAAGCATGTTATGTGCTACCTAAAATCAAATCTGAACCTGGCTTGGTGATCCAAGTGTAGCGTTATACAATAATTCACTTTCTGATCTAATGTCAAATTTCATCTCCAGTCAGGGATGTTTGCGCAGTTGGCCTTAACTGTTCTAATGCTTTTAATACTGTTTTGGAATCTTTTTTGAATACCTACATGATTAATTTGATTCACTAATTCTCCATCTGGCGATATTCATGCCCCGAATGAATGTGTTTGTGTTGAAATTTTGCACTGCTTAGTGTGAGACCATTTGTCATTGCAAAGTATATAAATTGTACTCAATTATTCGAACTTCCCTTGTGTAACATGGAATTGCCAATGGTTGGTTTGTGAATTTCCTCCTTTCCTACTTTGGAGTTAAAATCTCCTAACATTACTTTTACATTATGTCTATATAATGAGTTGTATGTGTGTTTCTTTTGACTGTACAATTTTTCTTTCATATCATCATTCTTATCTCCTGTGTGCGCTTGTGCATTTAAAGATGTAATTTATAGCCACTGAGTCTGGATTATGGTGTATGATAGCGGATTATTGACTGTTTGAATTTCTTTATTAAGTCATTTATTGATTTATGAATGTAGAATCTTGTCCCAAATTCATAGTACTGATTTGAATATCTCTGCATTATTGTCCCATCTCATATTTTCAGTGACCCCATTCCTTGCCACCTTACTTTTAATTTGAGGAACATGATACAGTTGATGTACAAGTCACCAGCCCATCAGTAAATGAAAAATAGCAAGCAATAAAGAAATTAAAGAATAACATTGAATATGATGAAGACCAGATATACACGGAGAGGACCACAACTGGAATTAGAACTACATTCTTTAATAGATGCACTTTGGAAGACAGAAACCATATCTGCAGACCAGAAAGCCACAGTTATATACCCTGTATTTAAGAATAATGATCCTCTTACGTGCAATAATTTTGGATATCACATGCAAAATCCTAGCAACAGACTGATCCCAATAACTGAAGTACTAATTGGTGACTACCAATGTGATTTACACTCTTGGACAAATATATGAGAAGTTGTGGGAATGTAGTGTAGATGTCCACACATTATTTCTAGATTTCAAAAAGGTCTATGAGAGCATACACCAACACACAGTCCTAAATATAATGAAGGAATTTGAAATACAATCGAAGATATTCAGATTAGTTAAAATGTGTATAGACAGAACTTTGTTGTATAAGGACACCTGTAGTAGAAACTGAAAATTTTAAGGTGTTCATTGTACTGAGACAAGGAGGTGCCGTTTCATGTATTTTATTAAACAGAGTATGTAGTAAAGCTAAACCACAAAGGATCCAAATGCAGGAGGTAAACATTACTAGACTTGTCTTTGCAGATGATGTAGCATTAATAAGTAGTTCCAAATCAGAATTAATCTGAATGATACAAAATTATTACAAAATGGCTGAGGAAACAGGATTCTGCATTGTTAAAGAAAAGACAGAATATCTAATCATAAGCAAGAAAATCCACGTTTGGCTGTAGATGGATTCACTTTCATGACAGATGAACACTTCAAATACTTAGGGAGTCATTTTAGTAACAGTAGTGGAACAGATATTAAATAGATGCCCGTCTAGCAACAGTGACCAAGTCACTTTCTAGTTTTCTCAAAATCTTAAGGAAAAGATCACTTAGTACTAACTTCAGAATCCACTTGTCTCAATCGACTATCACACCAGCAACATTATACGGGTGTGAAGCATTGATATTTAGAAATAAAGAGGAAAAATAACTGTTAATATCCGAAAGAAAAATACTAAAAAAATTTTTTGGACCAGTATATGATGAAATAACATGGAATGGGCAATAAGAAAAATGAAGAATTAAGAGAACTGAATAAAAGCAATAATATCATCGACAATATAAAGAAGAGGAGGTTGACCTGGACAGGCCATTTAGCAAGAATCACGGAAAATAGACTGCCCATAATAGCATTTGACAGGACGATAGATGGAACTAAAGGATGAGGAAGGTCCAGAATTAAGTGGTAAGATAACATCCAGAAGGACACAGCTAGGATGAACAACAGCATCAAATGGACAAATACACTCGACAGAAAGAAATGTGAGAGGACCGTAGAGCAGTTGTGTGGTCGATAAGGCCCTTGCCACACGCAAAGTCAAGTGAAGAATATATACATACAATTTTTTGTCAGAATTAGAAATAATACACGTGTTACCCACATAATTAATATTTCTCATTATAGTATAGGTAAAAGTCAGTGTACCATAATGTATAAACTGTGAAATAAAACTAAGCGTACTTACTTCATTGGGACTGATGACCATAGATGTTAAGTCCCATAGTGCTCAGAGCCATTTACTTCATTGAGAGTCTGTCTCTAATCATCGCCTTCATCACAGCCTGTAGGCCAGCTTCCTCTGGATTCCATAACTTGTAGTAAAAACTGTAATCAGTGGTGAAATTTGGGAAAGAAATGAAATTTCAGGGAGAGGAAATAAAAACTTTGAAGTTTGCTGATGACAATGTAATTCTGTCAGAGATGACATAAAACTAGTAAGATGAGTTGAACAGAATGGGTAGTGTCTTGAAAAGATGATCTAAGCTGAGCATCAACAAAAGTAGAACAATGGTAATAGAATGTAGGTAAATTGACCAGATGTGGAATGAAGTAAGTTAGGAAATAAGACACTAAACATAGTAGATGAGTTTTGCAATTTGTCCACCAGAATAACTGATAATGGCCGAAGTAAGAAGTATATAAACTGCATACTGGTGATAGCAAGAAAAGCACTTCTGTAAAAGAGATATTTGCTAACATCAAATATAAATTTAAATGTTAAATCAAACAATGGAAACTTCAGTTGGAATATCAACAATGTACGGAAAAGGGTAGATTGCTACTTGCCATAAAGATTACACATTGAGTTGCAGACAGGCACAATGGGAAGACTGTTACATATTTAGCTTTTAGCCTAAGCCTTCTTCAAAAAGGACACGGACACACACACACACACACACACACACACACACACACACACACACACACACACACACACACAATGTTCATTCACATAAGCAAGCACACCTCATGTATGCATTTGATTGCCAACTCTGGTAGCTCGGACTCGAATGCAGTCTTTCCTGATGGGTGTTTGTCGGGAGTGTAGTCTTGTACAGAAGCAAAGTGTAGAAGATAAGCAGTTTGGACAGAAGATAAAAGAAGCTTTTGAAATGTTGTGCTGTAGAAGAATGCTAGATTAAATAACTGGTGAAGAGGTACTGCATCATATTGGAGAAAATAAAATTGATGGCACAACTCAACTAAAAGGAATCTGTTGATAGGACATTTCCTTGAGAAATCAAAGATTCATCAGTTTGGTAATGGAGGGAAGTGTGGGGTTTAAAGTTGTTGATGGAGGGCTAGGCATGATTACAGTAAGCAAGTTCAAGTGGATGTACGTTGAAATAGTTACCTGGAGATGAAGACGCTTGAAGAGGACAAGACTAGTGAGGAGAACAGCACCAGAGCAGTGTTTGGACTGACGACCACTACAATAATACATGCAGTAGTACGGCTGCTGTCATATTCCAACCTGCACAATGAGACAGGTGTTCTACTATGTCCATTCTTCAATTTTTGTGAAAACAATATTCATCATCCTATTCCAAGCCACAAAAACCACAGTACAGGAAAGATGATAACAAGTCAGTGACCTCTCATAGGCTATGCTTATAAGAAAGAGAGAGAGGTAGTCAATAAACACTATTGTAACTGCTGCAGATGGTTATATTTTCCAAAAGAAAGATAAAAAAGTAATGTTTCAGAAAGATGGTAACAGGATGACCAAAACAGGAACAGAATGACAGAACTTGAGTGTTCAGCAAATTAACCCTAATTGACAAACATCAAAGGGTAATTGAGACTACTTTAAAGCTTGTAGTTACTGACAGTCTCTTAGGCAGACCCACAGACATATATCTGTGAACTGTAGGTTGTATTAGATTACTGTAGATATAAGCTCCTTTTTAATAAGTGTTTTTTCTGTTTCCATTGGAATACATGTAACTCATATACCTCGAAAAATTATCTTTTCTGTTTCCATTGGAATACATGTTACTCATATACCTCAAAAAATTATCATTTGTGTAATTAAATCAAATATCATCATCATTCATTAATATGGGAGGAAAGGGTGTGTGAATCCTACAGCATGAATGTTGTATTGCTTTAAAGAGAACTATTTGCAGTTTTATAAAAATGCATGTATGTTGTGTTATTGTGTATGACAGTCGTAAGTAGTGACCAAGGATTTTGGGAAGGAAATATACTGACGGAAAAAATTGCAACACCAGTAGATAATTCTTGTAGGATATTGAAATTTCAGGAGTACATTTGTCTAGGTAACTTTTGTAAATGATTAACATTGCAGGATCATAGGTTAATGTAAGTTTGAGATAAGCCATTGCAGATGTGATATGCTGGTACGTTAATAGCTGGTGTAACTGTCAGAATGTTGAAAGCAAGCATGCAAACCTGCATGCATTGTGACTACAGGTGCCAGATGTCAGTTTGTGGGATGGAGTTCTATGCCTGTTGCACATGGTCAGTCAGTGCAGTTTGTGGATGATGCTGGAGCTATCATCCAATGACAATGTGCTCTAATGAAGACAGATCTGGTAATTGAGCAGGCCAAGGTAACATGTCAACAGTCTGTAGAGCATGTTGGGTTACAGCTATGCTATGTGGGCAAGCGTTACTCAGGTAGAAAACACCCTCAGCAGTTCTGTACATGAATGGCAACATGACAGGTTGAATCGTCACACAGACGTACAGTTTTGCTGTCAGGACATATGGGATAATAATGAGAGTGCTCCAGCTGTCATACGAAATTGCAACCCAGACCAGGTGTAGATCCAGTGTATCTAGCACATAGACAGATTGGATACAGGTCCTCAACTGGCCTCCTCCTAACCAACACATGTGGCCATCATTGTCACTTGTAGAGAGTGAGCTTTCATCAGGAAACACAACAGACCTACACCCTGTCCTCCAATGAGCTCTCATTTGGAACCATTGAAGTTGCAAATGATGGCGGTTTGGGGTCAGTGGAATGCACACTATGGGGCACCTGGCTCAAAGCTGTCCTTGAAGTAACCAATTTGTAACAGTTTGTTGCGTCACTGGGATGCCAACTGCTGGTTAAATTGCTACTGCAGATGCAGTACGATGAGGCACAGCCATATGCCAAAAACGATGGTCAACCCTCTCGGTAGTGCCATGTGGCCAGGGCCTTGTGGCCAGTGCCATGTGGCCAGTGCCATGTGGCCACTTGGAGCCCAGTCTTCTTGTGAACATACATTCTTGTGACCGTTGCTGCTGGCAGTCGTGTACAATAGCTACATTCTTTGCCAAGTCTTTCTGCATTATTGCAGAAAAAACATACAGCTTCTAGTAGCCCTGTTACATGACCTCATTCAAACTCAAAAGATAACTAATGCTCATGATACAGCATGTATTTAAAGCGAACCTGATGTGCATTCTCACACCACTCTTATGCATCTGGTGTGCAATCTGAATAAGAATTGTCTTTGAGATGTAGAAACATGACTTCCAACTTTTGTTTATGTCTCCCATTTCCTTCTTGGTGTCGTGATTTTTTTTCCACCCGTGTATATCTTACTGTAGAGTTAATAAGAAATTAGTAAGCGCTTCCGAAGAAAACACACTACTTGTACAGTAATACACTGGACTTCAGGCAATAGATGGAACCGAGTGATAACTGGCAGCTTCTGATGGTGTGAATCCATCAGTTCTTGAACATCATCCCCATCCCCCTCTATATTTAATTGTCTGGCAAGATCAACAACTTCTTCCTTCATATTATCAATTTGATCAGTATCTGTTGCTAATTTCTTCTAGGTTTCAGCAGTGGGAAAAAAAGAAATAGTTTTTTTCCAGATTCCATTTAAAATTTTTTTGTAAAATTTGTTTTCAAGATTGTCCAATAATTCTCATGACATCTAAAACAGTGAATTTCTTCCAGATGTTTTTAACAGAGAGCTTTCTTTTCTCATGGCTTCATGAAGATGTGCAAATGGTTATCTCGTGCAGTTGGCTTTAAAGGTTCTAATAACTCCCTGGTCCATCAGTTGAAGCAATCTAGATGTATTCAGTGATAAAATACAACTTTCACATGAGTCAAAATTAATTAAAGTAACTGGAGGATGACCTGGTGCATTGCCGATCAATAGCATGACTTGAAACAGGATTTGTTGTAATTTGTAATAATATTTAGTTTCAGATATGAAGTTATGACCAAGCTAGTCCTCAAAGAGAAAAGCTGTCATCCAAGCTCCAACATTCGACTTCCAAATCACAGCAACCCAGCTTTAGATGTATGCTTTAAAGTTCTTGGATTTTTTGAGTGATAAACTGAAGAAGGTTTCAGTTTACCATCAGCAGCTGTTCACAGCATCCATCACTGTCAATCTATCTTTGGTAGCTTTGAAACGTGAGAAAGTTTTTCCAGATGTGCTGCAGGATGAAATGGGAACCAGTGTGTTGGTCATTGTCTCTTGTAGATGAATGATTCAGGTACTTGTTCCCAGCTCATGAATGGTATCCTGTTAAGAAAAATGTGCGTATTGTGTACACTTACCTTGTCAATCCTGATGTACTTTGGATGACTGTTTCTTAGTCTAGAATCACCACTGCTCTTGTAAGACTTTCAATGTCTTGTGATATCCATACCATATCAAGAAGCTGTTGTCAAAGTGTTTCTATGAACATATCCCAACATATTTATCATAATAGACGAATTAAAGTTTCATGGTAGTTGACATCTGTCACTTGCTGCTACAGTGCTGCCACATCAGTAGCCAGCTACTATTCAGTTTTAGGTGACAAACAAACATGGAGGATCATTTCACAAATGCTGTTAAAGTGTAATTGCGGAGCATTGTTGGAAGTGGCAGCAGTGAGGTATGTCAGAAGTGTGAGATACTTTGTTGACCACTGATTTTAAGTGATCGATGACCAAACTGCGGCAGATGATGCCTTTTGTAGCCCTCCATTACTCGTGTTGTAAGCTAACCAGAACCTCATGATGTGCGATGTATCCAACAAAACTGTGGTCAACAAACAGCAGCAGAACTAAAATCATGATCGCTTTGTTTCTGCCGATTAAAGCTAACCTTTAAGAGCATACTCCATACAGAAAAAATTCAGTTTCAGCACTGAAAGCTAACTGTAATTTCTTGCTATCCTTACTCTGGCTATGAGCTGCCATGTTACCAATCAATGAGCAATCCTCTTTGGTTGCTCTTGGATGTGGATTATAGGGGACACAAGCAGATTCTGAATGAAAAAAGAATGACAGGAAGAAAAATAAGAGCAAATAAAGAAGTCAATATGATGATGAAAATGACATGGAAAAGTATTAGAAATAAAAAAAATGTTTAAACCAATTAATTGAATGAAAACAATTATCAAACTCTTTTGATTACATTTAGAAAAGAAAAAAAATCACTACATTTCATGAGTTTTGAACCTATGACATTCCACACATCAATCTTATAGATTGACCATTGCATTAGGCCACAGTTCTGGGCTACGTAGTAATAACTTTGGTGATCCAGTCACAATGATGAATTGGCTTCATGCAATGTTACGTGAAGCTTATCTGATGTAAGCCAGCCTCTTTGATTATGATAACTGTATACGTGACGCTGAATTGCAGAAGTATCCAGTAGAGTTTGGTTAGTGCTATGTATGAACATGTGTATTTCATTAACATTGTTGTGTGCACATGGAGGTGCGCATGTGTGTGTGTGTGTGTGTGTGTGTGTGTGTGTGTGTGTGTGTGTGTGTGTGGTTATCATATGTGATGAAATCTGAAATTAAAGTGGCAGACCCATGATTCGGGATGCGAATAAGGAACTGGAAGTGAACTGACCAATTGTTGTGGCAGTTTGGCAATGACAGATGGTTCGGATGTGATGGTGAGTGCTCCGATTACAGGAAACCAGCTCCAATGTATGAACTGTCAACTGTTAAGTAATTTTAATTGGACTGTAGTGCAGTACTTTTTTGCTAAAGACTTGTTCCTTATCCATTGTTAATTTCTATTTAATTGTATCGTGCCATATATGCCTTGGCTAGAGGGCCTGAGCAACGAACCTACCAGCCTTCTGAAAATGTTTCTGTGTATCCCTCTTTCCTTAATTTTTTATCATAAATCTCCAGAGCAGTCTTCATGGTTATTTGTGTGCAGTTGCAGCAGCCTTTCATGATGCCAAGATCTGTTGTCACCCTTCACTTTCTTTTTTAAATTTGTATGTTGTTTCCACTGACAGTTAACTTATTCTTCATTCATAAAATCTATTACTCTGGAAAAGAAGTTACTTTTGAGTGCAATCTGATTTTGAATAGTGTGTGTTGATTTATTTCTACTTACCTGTTTAGTTACATGTGTAATATATATTTAGTTGCAAAAGTGATATAACATTAAATGCAGAATTTATTAATAAAGAACTTGTCATATGAAAGTTATGTAGTTAATGAGGATGATCTCAAAACTATGCAGATGTATTGTTTCAAGAAATCTGACACTGGAAAACTGTTTGTCATTTCTTGTAGCCAGAAGAGAGCATCAGTCAAGCCTGTCCCTGGTGGGGGGAAACCAAAACCACCAGCCAAACCCAAGAAGCAAGTAAAAGCAATGTATGATTATTCAGCGCAGGATTTAGATGAGTTGTCATTCCAGGAAGGTGACATCATTGAAGTAATTAAAGAATGTAAGTGATTTAGTTTTTACAAGGTTTGAACAATTGTTATTTTTTGTAGATAGAGGGAGAGCTATTTTTTGTGTGTGTGTGTGTGTGTGTGTGTGTGTGTGTGTGTATGCACATGTGCGTATACGCAAGTGGCATTAAATCTGCCCCTTTGTTGTCTGATGAGGGAGAGGCAGGATTACAAGCAAAATTTAAGCAGAATCCCTTGTCTCTATTTATAAGGTCACTTGGTAATCCCCCCCACCCCCCTCCCATCGGAGGTTCGAGTCCTCCCTTGGACATGGGTGTGTGTGTGGTCTATAGTATAAGTCAGTTTAAGTTAGATTAAGTATTGTGTCGGCTTAGGGACCAGTGACCTCATAGGATGATGGAAACCAAGGCAATGTTCTGCAATAGCAAATTGGTAGCCTGTTGTAAGAGTGTGTGACACTTATACTCAATACATAGTTCTCCACATCCTTGATGGTTTGAACTCTGTATGCCATGTCACAACAACATGATAAGTGGCAGTATGCCACCTTAAATAAGGATTGCCCTTCACAGATAGTAAAGGTTCCCTCTTACATGGTAGTCAAAAAATATATTCCACACCATGTTTCCAGAGAACATGAGTAATCCTGTTGTAATACTTCCTGTGTAAGGCAAAAAGGCTTTAGAGGTCTGGGGATATGACCTCTCTGGTAGCAGGATTGAGTTGAAGCAGTGGGTTGTTGTCAGAATTATGACCAATGTTTGGTCAAGGAAACATCATTATTAGTCATATGATTTTTGAGCAAACAATCTACAACTCTCATAGCAACACTTTGCAACCCCTCTCCCTCCGGCATATGCTAACAGTAGTAAACACAGCGGGACTGATGCAACAGGTGGCTAGTGGCCAGCTTGAAACCAGCGGCTGGGCAGGAAAGCTGATGCATGGAAGTTCATGGCAGCATGAGTACTGTCTTTGTATGGTTGCAGTTTATGGTGAAACATGCTGGTAGACACCTATTTCCTGCCACGATTCTTGTAGCAGAAGTCAGCCCTCAGCAGTGGTGTCCATGCTTGTTAGAATAGGTGTACAGCATCAGTGCACTACTCAGGTATAGATAGCTGAGCAGTTGCGCTGCCCTGGTCTTGAGCTGCTGGCTGCAAGGGCTGATAGTGTCTGGAGAGAGCCCAGACCTGGAAACACTTAAGTCTGTGGTGATGGACTTAAAACCAGTAATAGAACCATCATTGGTGGAGGCCAAGTCTTGTGGTAGCCTGCCCTTCATAGTTGATGCTATCAGGCCTTTGGCTGGAAATGATGGGTGTTTATGCACGTTTGGTGTCTACTTGTATTGCCATAGCACCACTCCCAACCACATGCACCAGAAAAAGCCGTAGTTTGGATGTGGCTCCATCATTCTGCTGTATTGACAACACTGAGTTGCTGGCCCTGCTTAGGCCTCCTATGTGGAAATCAGCTAGGGTTTTACTGTCTTTAACATAAGGGTGCTTAGGTCAGCTTTTTTTCTTGCCAGCTTCTGTGGCCCTTTAGTAACAACCACTGCAGTGTCGCTACCTTATTCATTTGTGACCGAAAATGGCTGTGGCACTACACAGCTTCCCTCTCTGGTAGATACTGGTCGCTTTAAACCACAAGGTTCATTGACTGCATGAGTTTGAATTGGTGTAGAAATTGTCAGAAATGCTCATATACAATTTTCCAGATACAACAACACAAACCTACTTACACCAAATATCTCAGAGACACAAGTATGCGCTTTTCATATGAGAAACAGAGAGCCTAGTTGCAAATTAAAGATCATGTGGTTAGGTATCAGACTGTACCAGTGTGAGACCCCAAAATATCTAGGAGTTCTCTTCATTGATCTCTTACTTTCAAGAAGTAGTTCATGAACTGCAGGTCAAAACTTTCCACCAGAAACAATCTTCTATGGAAACTAGCCAGATTGTAGAGGGGTAGTCAGTCTGAAACTATGTGAACTTCTGCAGTGGCAATAAGCTGTTCTGTGGCAGAGTATGCATGTCCTGTTTGGTATAATTCAACAAATGTAAACAGATGGACATGGCTCTCAGTGACACATAAAGAATCATAACAGGTCGCTTGAAATCCTGTCCATTCGAAAGGCTTTACCAACTCACAGGAACAGCACTACCCCAGATCAAAGAAAAATTGTTGTAAATGAGGAAAGAATGACAGTGGAGAAGCAGAGAATCCACCCCCTGTATGGGTATTAGCTGCAGTTGTAATGCCTGAAGTCAAGGAGGAATTTCCTTAGAACATTAAAGGCACTTAGAACCACTCCTGAAAAAGCTAGATTGTGACTGAGGAGGGCTACGACCTACCTTCCCCCTGTCTGGAAAACACTTTCTGAAACCTTACATCCTGACAGTATGAGCTAACAAGTAATGTTAACAAATTTCCCTTTCACGTTGGACAATCCCATGTAACCATTGGCAAATCTTCGACATGCTGTAAATCGTTTACATCCCTTATTAAGTAACACACAAAAAAATCACTTAAAGGACAATATTATTAATCCCATCGGTGCATTATAATGCAATTAAAGAATCTACTAACATCATAATCCGTGAGAAACACATTTTACCATCTGACATGGCCCTGCAGGCATTAGCAGGGATAGATACCAGGGAAAACACCAGACAACAGCCGAAGGACAATGCTTTGAATATTTGAAAGTTGTGGGGGGTACAGGCAAACACCATGTCTGTAATAAATGCCTTTTTTTTCTTACCTTCAAAATTTTACAACATTATTAACTTGATTTTAAAATAGTAAGTGAACATTCATTATCATGAACAACAAGATCCTCAATATAGTTTGTTAATGGAAGTTTCTGAAGTATTATTTCCACAGATCAAAGAACAGTTCTCAGAATCAATTTACAATGCTTAAAACTCAAAATCCCTTTCCAAGCAAAGGAAAAAAAAATACAAATTGCATAATGCAAGGTTAAATAAAAGATTCTAATGCAACATGGCAACACCAAAATTTTCGTAGATATCACCTGTGATATCTAAAGGCAATAAAATATTGATCAAAAAATTTTTAATTGAAACAACTTAAATGCAATAAAATCTGATTACTGTCAATGTACACTCAAACCCCGTAGCCACTACGATGTGCGCTGTATCACAAAATATTTTCCTTTCTTTTAAACACTTTACACCATAAACCTCCCTACATGTGATTTATACTACACCCAATGAATTAGGACAAATAATTAAGCATAGATGTTATAATTAACCAGGTATGTAATCTTTTTCTTTCAAATAAATAAAAAAACCACAAATCAACTCTTAATGTCAGTGATTACATCTGTTAAAGAAATATACAATACATGTCTTTTGATTTCCTCATGGTCATGCATTGTTGTGCACCGTGCTCTCCTTCAGGATCACATGCGGCATGGGAAAGATTTTGTACAATGTACAAAATGTTAACAAGGTGCAACCAACTTACACAAATTGCATACTGGGATTGTACGTCGATGTGGATGCGACTCACAAATCTCAAAACGGTTGAGGGAGTAGATGTGGAACTGCTGAACACTTCGACTATACCGCACCGCACCAAATAGCAGTATGGTGGGGTAGAAAAGAGACAAATCAACAACTGTTTGCAAGACAACCTCAGCAAGGCAGTAAGAAAATATTTGGAACTTTAAACTCTTGGGAGGGCCACACCAAACCACAGAATGACATCCCAAGCTAAATTATGAAAGTACTATCGGCGATTTCATCACAACAAGTAGAACTGTAAAATACCATTAGAAGTGAACTGCAAATACTGCAATTCATAAGCGTCTGACTGAAAAGCTCTACAGTCAATCTTTCCCTTACTACAAACACTTAACAGTACCTCCAAAATTGTCTCGTAGACACTACCAGAGTGTCAATTACTTGTTATAACTGTAGATAACAGAGTTTAACAAGCTGGGGCCAACTGAGATTCCTTACATACATACATACGTACATACATTAATCCTTGTTCCATAGATCATGAATATGATATTGCGTACTGATGTTGCACATGTTACTTTGACATAAGTTCTCTTTACACAAAATAATTAATTAATTAATTAATTTAAAAAAAACAGTTACTAAGTCATATCTAAGAATTCATCTATTGAGTAGGAGGAGTTGTCATTCAGAAATTATTTTAATTTGCTTTTAAATGTTGATTGGCTATCTGTCAGACTTTTAATACTATTTGGCAAATGACCAAAGATTTTTTTGTGGCAGCATAATTCACCCCTTTCTGTGCCAAAGTGAGATTTAGTTCCAGAATAGTGTATATCATCCTTTCTTCCAGTGTTGTAGCTGTGCACCTTGCTGTTATTTTTGAATTGGGATGGATTACTAATGACAAATTTCATAAGTGAATATATGTATTGCGAAGGTACTGTGAATATCCTGAGTTCCTTAGATAAATGTCTGCAAAGTGATCTTGGGTGGGCTCCAGCTATTATTCTGATTACATGCTTTTGTGCAATGAATACTTTCTCTCTTAATTACAAATTGCCCCAAAATATGATGCCATATGGAAGCAGTGAATGAGAATAGGCATAGTAGGCTACTTTACTGATATGTTTATCACCAAAATTTGCAATAACCCTTATAGCAAAAGTAGCTGAACCTAACCGTTTCAGCAGATCATCAATGTGTTTCTTCCAATTCAATTTCTCATCAATGCACACACCCAGAAATTTTGAGTATTCTGCCTTAGCAACAGGCTTCTGTTCATAGTCTCTCTTTATCAATGGTGTTATGCCATTTACTATACAGAATTGTATAAAATGTGTTTTCTCAAAATTTAGTGAGAGTCCATTTGCAAAGAACCACTTAATAATTTTCTGAAAGACTTTATTTGCAAATTTCTTCAGCTGATTCTTGCTTCTTGGGTGTGATTACTGTACTTGTATCATCAGCAAAAACAACTAGCTTTGCATCTTCATGAATATAGAGTGGCAACTCATTAATATATATTAAGAACAATAAAGGACCCAAGACAGAACCCTGTGGGACACCATTCTTGATACCTCCCCAGTTAGAGGACTCTGCTGCTTTTTGCAGACTATCTGTACCGTTAATTTCAACCTTCTGCATTCTTCCGGTTAAGTATGAATTGAACGGTTTGTGCACTGCCCCACTCATACCACAATACTTAAGATTATCTAGAAGAATTTCATGATTCACACAATCAAAAGCCTTTGAGAGATCACAAAATATCCCAATGGGTGATATTTGGTTATTCAGTGCTTTTAATATTTGATCAGTGAAAGCACATATAGCATTTTATGTTGAAAAGCCTTTCTGAAAACCAAATTGACATTCTGTTAGTACTTCATTTTTACAAATATGTGATGCTACTCAGAAGTGAGGTTGGGCAGTAGTTGTTAGCATCAGATCCGTCCCCTTTTTTATGCAATAAGACAAGCAATGATTCGGTTCTTCACTTGGTTCCACCTTCGGTCCAAACAGTTATTTAGTTTAAAGCAGCTAAACAGATGACAATGCCGATATCAATGCTCGCCTCCCAAGCTGCGCTCTAACTGGAGACTGTAGTACCAAAGCAAAGCCTACACCACTCACAAGTCTGATATATGCGCCACCAATGTGCACCATTTTAGAATTATTATGTTTGGTTCATACACCAAACTTGCGTAATTCTTCATTGGAATCCAAGGGCAGAACCAGGAAATCACTTTTCAGCCCTTGAATGACCACACGATATCACCATTGGGTAAACACTGGCCCTCCACACTAGGATCTTTGAGCCCATGGCGTTCTGTCCCCAACCGACAGCTTCTGCAGGGCCCACTGACAAAGCGGACTTGCCCTCCATCACCGACGTCGCTCCTCACACACAGTCCTGAATTAACTCACAGCAAGCCTCTTCTTCCTCCTTCTGTCCACCTCCCAGTGCGCAGGAAGCCAACTCCCAAAAGATATGTGATGGCCAGAGACTCCAATCCGATCTCGATATTGACACCATGGTGAGCATTGAAAAGGCGGGTGGTTTAAGAAAACAAAAAAATTTAAATAGCGAGCTGTACCGGCTCACCGTCAGTCACAACAAATGTTCACCTGAAATGATGAACCCTCTAATACCATTGCCAACAGATACAGAACAAGCTGAATGTGATACTGGAAAATTCTGTCATCTCTTAACAAGTCATTTTCAACAGTACATAGTCAGACTCCATTGATCCTTTATCCCGCATCTGGCCATCCTGATTTAGGTTTTCCGTGATTTCCCTAAATCGCTCCAGGCAAATGCCGGGATGGTTCCTGTGAAAGCGCACGGCCAACTTCCTTCCCTGTCCGATGAGACTGATGACCTCGCTGTCTGGTCTCCTCCCCAAAACAACCCATCCCATTGATCCTTTATGGCCAGTATTTCTGTTAGTCTATCCAGTGGTTTCTTAGCCTGTTGTTTCAGCACATCTTTCAGAACTCTATCTCTGCAACAACGGTTCCTCTCACATTTTCCTAGAAAGAACACCCCTAAGGCTATGCTTGCACAAAACTTGTGTACGGTACAACCACCTACAATACGCTGACAGGTAGTTCCACTTATTTCCCTCACTGTAAAGCTAATCACAGATGGAATTCTTCTCACAATGCTAGACTTTCTTGTACCGTTGCTCACCTAAAGCTACTTCCTGGTGCCTTGCAGCACTGTACTAAGTGACTTAATAAAGGCTTCTAAGTGATATTGTCTGCAGCTAACTGGCTTGTCCATCAAGATAGACAAACCTTGAAACAGTATTTCACTGGTGATAGTTTCCTCCAGGCGGAACAATGTTCCCCTGACTTCTCCTGTATATTGATGAAGGTCAGCTTTAGCATGATACTTAAACAGAAAGACTAATCTTTTGGTTACACTGTACCCTTTACCTGCATTACACCCATCATGCACAATGAAGTGCAGCTGTGTTGTAAGCTGCTTCCATCTGCATCAGCAACCTGTGCTTTCTACCACTCTGGAAGCCTGTGATCTAGCACTCGCATTACCATAACCTTTGAAATAAACGTATCTGTGCCACTTCATTCCTTACCCACAATATCTGCAACAATGTCAATCTTATCAACAGCTTCTTGTGCATCCCCTGCTGTATCTAGAACAAAATTAGCTCGTGAAATTCCACTCTGCTTGTCACAAAGAAGATAGACACATGTACTTCTGGCTCAGACTCCATGGCCTCTAAACAACACCCATCACCACCCATTGTGGCAGATACTACTGCACTACTGTCACCCATGTTACTATCTGCACACTTATTTACTTCAGTACAGCCCACACTTACTTCATCCAGCACACACTTACTTCATCCAGCACACACTTACTTCATCCAGCACACACTTACTTCATCCAGCACACACTTACTTCATCCAGCACACACTTACTTCATCCAGCACACACTTACTTCATCCAGCACACACTTACTTCATCCAGCACACACTTACTTCATCCAGCACACACTTACTTCATCCAGCACACACTTACTTCATCCAGCACACACTTACTTTGTCCAGCATGCAGATGATTCAAACTTCCCAAAAACAAGATCTTGGACCTGGTAATTCTACATTACTACCCTTAAATTCTACAGCATTAGTACTCTGTGCATCAATAATACTTACTCTTTTGACTACCTTTTCCTTACTTTTTACTCCTGTGCAAGTCCTACCCTATTTCTTTCTTTAAAGCCTGTCCAACATCCTCATATTCCTTTCCAGCGGAAGCCTGTTTTCAGCTAACCACTCATCAGATTCCATCTGCCTCTTCTCTGCATGCTCTGCACAAAGTTATGTTTCAGTCCTCATTCTTGATTTCCTCAGACAAATATGCATTGTCTGCTTGCAACTGAGCCATTTGGATTGCAAAAAATTGCAATGTTTCATCCAGGGTAGTCTCCCCATGGTGTTGCAAACATGGCTGACCCTCTACCAATTAAAAAAAACTGCCCATGCTTAAATTTACATAATCGATCTGTTTAAAACAAAGCACATTGCCCATTCTAAATGACATTCCCTACAGTTCTTAGACCCTGATATTGTGGGGAATTTGCTCAATCAGTTAGAATGTGCTAAGTAGACTTAAAACAAGCAGTAGTCCTGGTGTGGTTGGGGCAAAATTTGTGGTGCTCACTTGCAGAAGCATGCTGCCCCATTGCACAGCATAGACCTCCCTTCGTAGTTGGTGCTGTCAGACTGGGATGCCTTTGACTAGAAATACTGGGTACTTACGAGATGTAATCAGAAAGTAATGAGAATTTTTGTTGTTATCTGCTTATGATCTTCAGAAGTCCGTATAATCGAAGGGGAGCAATACATTAAGAGGTAAGATTCTTGTTAGTCTGCAAGAGGTTGGTAATCTCTTTCTCAACCCTGTTTGTTGAGTCAGCATTGAGCCTGCGATACGCTGAATCAGATAGCTAACTCTACATCTTTTGAATGTACTCCTTTGTGTCCCACACAACCATGGCTTTGCCCTTTTCCACATCTAAGATAAAAATTTCAGGAGACTGGTAGAACCTGACCACTAGGAAGATTAGTTCAGGTTTCATAGGAACATGTAAGGCAGTGTGAGCTACCACAGAATATGGACAGAAGCAAGCAACCCTACATTTGTAGATTTAGAGAAAGCTTTTGAGAATATGGTGTGGAATACACTGTGAAATTCTGAAGGTAGCAGGGATAAAATACAGGGAGTGAAAGGTTATATACAAGCTGGAAATAAAACAAACTGAAACTCTAAGAAGCAAAGAACATCAAATTGGGGCAATTATTCAGAAGAGAGCAAGGCAGAGTTGTGTCATGTTCTCCACATTGTACAATCTGTACACAGAACAAGCTGTAAAGGAAAATAAAGGAGAATTGGAAAATAAATTGAATTTCAGATACAAGTGATAAGAACTTCAAGATGTGCCGATGACGTTTTAGTTCAGTCAGAGATGGTAGGAAACAGAAAATCACTTAAAATGGAATGGGTAGTATCATGATAAAAAGTGTAACATAAGTGTCAACAAAATTAAAATGATGAGAAATGAAATGTAGATGAATTAAATCAGGTGATGCTGGGGGTGGGGGGAGATTAGATTAGGAAATAAGACACTATAAGTAATAGATGAGGTTTACTATTTGGGCAGAAAAATGACTTGTGATGGCCAATCAAGAGAAGATAGAAGATGCAAAGTAGCAGTAGCAAGAGTTTGTTTGAATACAAATTCAAGTATTAGGATGACTTTTCTAATAAGCAAGCAAAACGTGGATAATAAACTGCGTAGACAAGAGCAGAATATGATGCTTTTTAAATGTAGTACTAGAGGAGAATACTGGAGATTATACAGGTAGATTGGATAACTAATGAAGAGAAATTGAATTGAATTAAAGAGAAAACTGTGTTATCACTTGACTTTACTGAAAGAGGGGAGTGGTTGATACGGAGATATTCTGAGGCCACAAGGAATAGTCATCTGGTCTTGTGTGCATGTGTCTGCATTTGTGTGTGGGTGGATGGAGGGGAGGGGGAGAATCTGTACAGGAGGCTAAAGCGTGACCTCTGTAATACAGTTTAAGTGAGTGTAGGTTGCAGTAGTTATGCAGAAGTGAATAGGCTAGTGTGGCATGATGAGCTTCATTTACTGTAGTTGACCAGCTCTAATCAGAACTTAAAAGTAGACTTCAATAATAATACAGCATAATTCCTCACATTTCCATCCAAATACTAAAATCATGCATTGAGAATTATAAGATCAAATTAAAGTGTACTTGGATCATTATTAGTTGTGAAATGTAAGTTAAATGATGACTGTTGTTTATATGTTATGTTCAGTAAGTTGGAAATTTAATAATGTGCATTTGTTTATATCATGTGTTTATTTTGTTCTGGTCTCATTTCCAAGCCTAACTGGAGTGTAGTTTGTAAAATAAAGCAAAATCTATCCATACATGAATCTAACACCTTGCTCTACTCTAGTTGAAGTGGTCTCTGCTATTCCTTAAGCATGAGTTTATTCAGATAATGAAATGGCTGACAACATTTCTTGAATTCCTTAAAGTGTTTATTAGTGATTCTGTCTACAGTTGCATTATTTATATTAAGTGAATAGTTTCAAACCTTACAGATGTATTTTCAAGCCTGGCCTATTGAGGCTGCACTGACTGTGCTTGTTCTTAATAATAAACACCAAAGTGGCAACACGTACTTCATACAAATGTTTGCAGAATGAATGCTACAACCCACGCATATCTCTTACCAAGACAAAATCCAAACTTTTGACTTGTTAAGAGGCATGTGTGGATTGTGGCATTCATTCTACAAACATTTATAAAGTACATGTTGCCACTTTGATGTTTATTAATAAGAACAGGCACAGTCGGCGCAGCCTCAGTAGGTCAGGCTTAAAAATGAAGGTGTGAGGTTCAAAATTAGTCACCTAACATCAATACTACAGTTCTTGACAGAATCGTTAATAAATGCTGTAAGGAATTTAATAAAGTTGCTGGTTCTCTGTCAACAAAATGTTGAAACTGAAGAATTGTTTGAATTTTCAGTTGATGGAGGTTGGTGGCTGGGGCGGCTAGGTGAACTCCAAGGACTGTTCCCTGCTAATTATGTTGAAAAAATGTGATGTTTGACTGTTTGTTAGTATTAACACATGCAAGCTGAATACTGAAGTAACAATTTTCCCTGCTGCTTGGAAAAATATTCGCTTTATGCACTGTTGTGATTGTGTGAAAGTCATTACCTTATTGATATGCAAAGTAACTGACATTTATTGTGATGATGTATTAGGCATGTGAATGATTTTTGAATGTGGGACTCTTCACAGTAGCTAAATAGTATTAAAATTTTATTCAGTATGTTTGTCCCAACGGGAGTTGTTTCCAGCAGGCGAACAGGCAATTGTGTTTACTGTCTACAGGAACATTATCAATCACTGCCATTTTATGTAAGATTTATTCAGTATTCTAGTTAAGAATTCCAGTGAAAATGGATAGTAATATTCCAATCTAATGTTTCTAACATTGGAAAATAGCAAAATTTTTTCTGTGATGATGAATGTTTACAAAAATGAGAACATTTTCTGATTATCAGAAGCTGTTCATAAAAAGATATAAAAAAGTGTGATTCTGATTATAGCTCATCATTACAACTTTTGGTAATTTCATCTCTTTACACCCACTGGAAGTGTTTCCTGTGGCTCAACAAATAAGTTTATCTGACTGCAGCAATCATTTTGGATCTTGTGAAATCTAAGCATTATGCACAGTTTATTTAGTAAAACATATTCAATTGTGTAACACAGATTGAATATGGCTTAGTGTGTTACATCACACTTATTTGGTAACAACAGGTTGTGATTAGAGACTGTGATGATCTTCCTTCCTCCTACTCCTCCTCCCCCTCTCTCTGCCTCCCCCTTGCCCCCCTTTTTTTAAAGGAGTATACATGAACATTCCTTCTCTGCATTTGCCTGTTCTGCCAAATGCCATTCATAAGAAGCAGCATTCATGCACATGCCTAATGCTCAAGTTTGAAGGGTGTGGAAAATATATTTTATACACATATGTTGTTCTTTCTTTCAGCTACGTCTTAGCTGAAATCAGAAAGTGATAAATTGTGGCTGTTTTCCTTGTAGTTATGTTGATAATGTGATACAGTATAAGTGTTTTAAAAATTATATTTTAAACTGCAAATAATTATGTCTTTAACATATTGCTAAAGATGGTAGGTTCCATTTTATACACAGTGTGGTTATTCACATGCATTGAGTACAAAGGAAGTACTTGTAGAACATATTAATGTTGTCCATATTTTCAGAGTTAGTAGAATTTGTGATTATATTGTTTTTTACATGTTGTATACAATGTTTCATTGTATTCATCAAAGAAGCTGTCACAGCAACATATGCAAGAGCTTCAACAAGTACCAAAAAGAAAGTGAGATGTTTGTATACAATTATTGTTAGATTTTTGTATAAAGCTGTTACCTATTATGTGAAAGGATTTGTAGCAAAAAGATGTAGGCTAAAATAATCAGAAAAAGTGTGTGTGTGTGTGTGTGTGTGTGTGTGTGTGTGAGAGAGAGAGAGAGAGAGAGAGAGAGAGAGAGAGAGAGAGAGATGAGGTGGGGGAGTTTATACTTTACCTTTTTGGGTATGGAATTTGTTACTGAAAAATGACTGATGAAAAATTTCCAGTTTCTCTCCTCTCTGAAATTGGTATTTACTTAACAAAACTATGGTATTTTATCTTCAAGGTATCTGTTTTCCTATCCAAATGCTAGGAATTTTACACTCCTTATTTTCAGATGGAATGTTTAAACAATAAGGTCATGAATTTTTGTATAATTTTTGTACGTCTGAACTTAACTTATTTTTTATTTTTACAGTATGTCACCAGAAACATAGTTGTGCTTTTATTGTGACTTCATTCTTATTTTTTTTTTATTAGTAGTTTTGTCTGTTCCACAAAACTGTGTTTATATTGAATGTGCTGAGAAAAGACATTATTGCCATATTGATTATTTATTAAATTATTTCGTAAGTGCTTTATGTGTGTCTCCAAAGTATTACCTGTATGTGTTACTCTGGTACTGTTTGTGAAATTTCCATCCTAGTTTTGTATATAACCTGGCTACTTTTATATGTGTTACATTTACAGTTCATTTACTTGTATTTACATTTGTCTTAATGTTATCAGTAATGCAAGGTACTGGGGTATCATTCATCAGTGCAGACAGAAATTAAATGTGTGTGTGAGAAAGAGAGATTGAAAGGGGGAGAGGGGCAAGACAGATAATCATTTTCATTATAATGATAATGGACTAATTGCATAGAAATGTTTGCACTCCGCACCTGTGCGAGATAAAGGGAAAATTTAGTTAGTATCCCAATTTGAGATATTGTCCTGTATCACCATAGTTCCTTTTCCTCGTCTTCTGTTGTTTAGTAACTTCTTGTTCTCTCTCTTAATTTTGGACCTATTTGGTCTTTCGTTTTAAATTTTGGACCAATTTGGTCTTTCGTTTATGTCTGATTCATTGTAGTCCTGCCTATGGCAAGCTTCTTTATTTTAATTTCTGTTACTAGGGAGCAGAAGCGTACCACACTTCTTTTTGATAAACCGTTTGTAAATATTTGTGCTCTGCTGATCTCAGAGTGTTCTTACTCTCTTTTTAAAAACAATTTAATGAAAGTTCCTGTGTCTCACAAATCTTTGCTATGTGCCAATGTCTTTATTGGTTCTATGTTGAAGTGCCGTCTGTCTTTTTTTAGCTGTAATTCTTATATTAGAAAGTAGCCTTGTGTTAATTCCAAGAAATTTTACAGTACAGACGAATATTCATAGTTCTCTGTCTGTTTGTAAACAAATCAGTTGCTCATGTTTTAGTAGCAGAAGCCCATGTATTTCTCTCTTTGTTTCTAGTTGATTTTTGAGTCATTCATGTGGCATATTTTGTAACATTAATGTCACAGCTTTAAGTTAAACTTTCGTATTTCATCATGCTAGATTTTACAGTTATTTGAAATATATTTGAATATAATGTGATACTTGAAAAATATGTGGAATAAAGTTTAATATATAACACATTTTATGTTTTTGTCAGAATTAGGATTACATGCCACAATGAGTTCATTTATAGTAAAAATAAAATAAAATTCAGGATAAACACTGTGCCTTTAAGACAATCAGTTGTGTGAAGTTTTGGAAATTCATATGACAATTAGCTTGTTTTACGTAGTAAATATACTGTCCGCCTGTGTACCCTGCCAGATTTGCTCACGAGAACAGTATATTTAAGAGTAGGTTTATATGAATGAAATAAAATGTTTATTACAGACCCATAATGTGTAATGTATTGTTGTGCTTATTTTCCATGTAATAACTCACTTTTATTTCATAATTGTTGTTGAGTAGGTTAGAGCAAGTTATCACACAGTACTGCAGCTGTCACTTTTGAAGTTGAAGAGTTTTGTTGTGCCAAGATTGGATGTTGTGTTACCATTAATGAAAAAAAATGTGCAGTTAAAACAATTTTCTATAACATAAACAACTAATTTGTAAAAATGAAGAAATATACAATAAATAATAAGAAAGAAATTTTAAAATTGTGTAATATAATTCGTACATATTATAAAAATGGATATTATGATTGTGTGTGTGTGTGTGTGTGTGTGTGTGTGTGTGTTTTTTGAGAGCCCAATAAAGCCAAGAATGGCAAGTGAAGATGGCAAAGCACATTAACCAGTTCATTAAGTGTGCCATGCGTGTGCAGTGTATGAATTTCAACCAAACTTGGTACAAATACCCCTTAAGCCATCCTCACATGGTATGAGGCAGCTAAAGTTGACATGGATGTGGATAGGAAATCCAACCTCACAACAGACTGTGCCATCAGTACACAGGATGAGCTGGTTAGTGTGCTTTGCACTCTCAGTGCTCTCCAGTGCCCAATGGCTTTATTGGCACAAAACAGCTGTGTTAACTCTGTTAGAGATTGTCAAGAAGAGCAGAGGAAATCACGAAGAAGATTTTGGACCCATCATTGGTGTGGAAAGAAACTGCTGGTAGAGGAAACCTACATAATGTTGTATAATAATCTGAGACACACATGAGTAGAAGCTATTCATTAACTCAATTGAATTTTCATTGTACTTTAAATTTTAAATTAAATGTAGTCAAGGTATAATGCCTAATTTGCAGATGCATAATATTCATTTTGTCGATGTTGCATTAACTACCAACACTCTGAAATAATGTACTTCATCCCATAGATTTCAAAATCGAGATTTGTTTCATAATTTCATTCTTCAAATAAATGAGGAAATCTTTTTTGAAGCTGCTCACGATATTTGTAAAAGATATTTACTGGCAGGATACAAAAATGAGCCAGTCCAGAAACCCAGAGACAGGTATATATACAGGCATCAGAAAAAGTTTTGCATCACCTCAGTTCCGAGAGTTCCGGAACCTGTACAGAAAATTGGAATAGAGATCAACATAAACATCATTTTCGCCCTTTTTATTGCTCGTGAAAACCACACATTGCATGTTGTACCACCATATAGCGAGACCTTCAGAGGTGGTGTTCCAGGTTGCTGTACACACCGGTACCTCTAATATCCAGTAGCACGTCCTCTTGCATTGATGCATGCCTGTATTCATCGTGGCATACTATCCACAAGTTCATTGAGCCACTGTTGGCCCAGATTGTCCCACTCCTCAACAGTGATTCAGTGTAGATCCCTCAGATTGGTTGGTGGGTCATGTCATCCATAACTAGCCCTTTTCACTCTATCCCAGGCACGTTCGATAGACTTCATGCCTGGAGAACATGATGGCCACTCTAGTCGAGTGATGTCGTTTCCCTGAAGGAAGTCATTCACAAGATGTTCACAATGGGGGTGCGAATTGTCATCCATGAAGACAAATGCCTTGCCAATATGCTGCCGATATGGTTGCACTATCAGACGGAGGACGGCATTCACGTATCGTACAACGGTTACAGCACCTTCCATGACCACCAGTGGCGTACGTCGGCTCCGCATAATGCCATCTCCAAAACATCAGGGAACCTCCACCTAGCTGCACTCGCTGGACAGTGTGTCTAAGGCGTTCAGCCTGACCGGATTGTCTCCAAACACGTCTCTGCCGGTTGTCTGGTTGAAGGCATATGTGACACTCATCGGTGAAGAGCACATCATGCCAATCCTGAGCAGTCCATTCGGCATGTTGTTGGTCCCATCTGTACCGCACTACATGGTGTCATGGTTGCAAAGATGGGCCTCGCTGTGGACGTCGGGACGGAAGTTGTGTATCGTGCAGCCTATTGCGCACAGTTTGAGTCATAACACGACATCCTGTGGCTGCACGAAAAGCATTATTCAACATGGTGGCGTTGCTGTCAGGGTTTTTCTGAGCCATAATCCATAAGTAGCGGTCATCCAATGCAGTAGTAGCGTTTGGACGGCCTGAGCGAGGCATGTCATCGACAGTTCTTGTCTCTTCTGTATCTCCTCCATGTCAGAACATCATCATTTTGGTTCACTCGGAAACGCCTGTACACTTGCCTTGTTCAGAGCACTTCCTGGCACAAAGTAACAATGCGGACATGATCGAACCGCGGTATTGACCGTCTAGGTATGGCTGAACTACAGACAACACGAGCTGTGTACCTCCTTCGTGGTGGAATGACTGGAACTGATTGGCTGTCAGACCGCTCCATCTAGTAGATGCTGCTCATGCATGGTTGTTTACATCTTTGGGCGGGTTTCGTTACATCTCTGAACAGTCAAAGGGACTGTCTCTGTGGTAAAATATCCACAGTCAACAGCTATCTTCAGGACTTCTGGGAATTGGGGCAATGCAAAACTTTTTTTTTGTGTATGTATTTTACAGGAAGTTTCATAATAGAAAAAACTTCCAGTGTGTAACTTGTGTTTAATTTTCAATGTAGACCGGTAGTCACATTAAGATTTCCGGCCACTGGGGAAACATTCCAGTTGTTGGCCATTGCAGCAAATACATTATTTATAATAAATAACATCAACTTTTGAGATAGTGCATCTATTAAATAAATAAGAAAGACCCAGAATTTTTTATATAGCAAAAGGTGAAGAAATAGAAAATGGTGGTCACAAACCTGCTACTTTTCTCTTCACAGCTCAGAACTCACCACGCTATCGGCTGCATTACAGATTCTACATAGTAACTGGGCCTTCTTAAATGATATACACAATCTAAAGACTGTGCTTACATATGTCATTATTCAATATTTAATAAGTAAATTGTATCAAAAGAAGTGCTTTTGATAGATCAGCATTGTGCTGTAGCATTGAAACGGTATACTTTTGTAGCGCATAAGTCGTAACACTGAAAACATCAGCTACAGGAAGCCTTCACCTACGAATAGTTAAATGACGTGTTTTCTAGAATCCTCAATTTGCTGATGCTTTGAATCAGCTTACATTCATAACACTTACTCCATTAAAAGGAAAATCCACCAAGTACAGTGTTTTAACACAAAACAATATGGCAGCTCGTATGTTTTGCTTGTAACGTAAAACAATGTCACATCTGACTGGCCACGTTCCTCTCCATGTGGCAAAAATCTGACACGAGAGTCTTTATGTGATGCTCCACATTGTAGTGGAACATGGAATTCCATATTGTGACATCAACAGCTCCTCGTTCATACGTGTTTTCACATCCCTTGAGTGGATGGCGTTATGGTCTGGCAGCAACCGCTGTAGGGGTAAGGATCACTTACATGTCATAATTTAGGAGATATATCATCATAAACACTAAGATACCTAAAAAACTGCTGCATTGTGCATGATGTTTAAATGTATTACTTCTTTGCTACTATAATCTGTTCATCATAAGAATAAACCTGATGTAAACATTGTAATTTGTATTCTTCCGCATTTGCTGGAACCTCATTGGATTTCTGTTTCACGTGGGACTGCAGCCCAGCTGTCTCGAGTACTGTCAAGTATGATAATAAGGTTGTTTTGTGCTGTGCATTGCATGCACATCGACTTAGCGATAATACGGGACAACAGCTTTACCGGCGCATTTAACTTGGACAGCACTGGCTGGTCAGCTGGTACAGCTAGCCTGCAGTGACATGGCCAGCTGCAGTACACATGTAAAAAGAGACAAGCGGAGGAGTAATACAGCTTCAAATGTCATTTAATTTTTAAGCAGAATAAAATAATACATTGCATATCTCCCACAATTTGCTCCTTAGACAACTAGACAAAACAACTGCAACATGTTATCGTTTTTAGCTAATGTACTATTGTAATTAAAAACAAGAGTGATGAAAATTCCTGACTTAACCAGAGGGTAATTTTTCTGCATAAGCTGTGCGTAGTGTAAGAGAGTATTGAAGGATTTCACTGTATCAGTCAGTCGTCTGGTAATCTCTTAGTTTCTTCCTTATCTGAATCCGAGAAATACACTTCAGTTCTGGAAGTGTCACCTGAAACATTGATAATGAGCCTATCAGCAACAGAATCCACGAAGCCAGCCAGGCACAGCATTTTCTCTTCTTCTTTTATGACAAGCCGTTCTATATCCCGCCAGTGTTTGGCAGCGACGTGTGAAAAAGCTGTGTGCGTTAGTTCCAGCAAGTATGGCAGCTTAACAGTCTTGTTACTTCTCGAGCCAAATCCCACAGCTTGGCTCCAGATCAGTTCTATTGGGTTCATATTGTAATGATACAGTAGCTAATGTAAAAATGCAGCATTTGTATGATGTTCTCGATGCTGTGAAAATGATTGTTTTTCATGTTTCTACGATACTTATCTACCTCTGTGGTATAAAACAATGGACATAGTCCAAACAAAGAGGATTTGGTTTTTTATTTTTGCCTTAAAAATTAAATTGTTGTCTTTTCTTAATTTAAACCACTTTTATGAACAGACTTTCATAAAACATCAATAATTAAGAATTTGTATTTAAAATGGAAACAGGAATTTCACGTCTAATATACAATTAGAAATAAGAAGTAGTGCATTGTTCATAAAAAATGATGAGTATTATAAATATGAGATGTAGGTATTTCAAATTGTCGAGGGGGGGGAAGAAATACTCAGAAGATTTGATCCAACACACGAATAACCGTATTTTGTTCACATACCATTACCCTACTGACTGCGCTACGTGTTTAACATACATTTCTATATCAACTGCGTTATATTGTACAACACTGGGAAATCTTCAAAATCGATTATCTCCGTAAATTTATGAAAATCGTAAGAACAGCCTATGTCTCGGTACTTTTTAATCATGTTACAGGTGTATGTTTCACTATGGAACAGAAAGCAGCCTCAGCCATTCTCATACTGTGCATTAACTGCGCGACAGTCAGAGCACAATGCTGCAGAGGCTGTGACTGTACACGATTTTTGAAATAAAAACTACGTAGCTAAAGCGTGATTAAGAAAAATGTTGATTGCTGTTAATACATTTGAATATCTCAAAGTTTCATTAAATTTAACTTAGTAATAAGATATCTAATACATAAGTAGGACCTACTTCCAAGAGCGTAACAACACCAGTGTAAGTGTGCTACAGCTTGTCACCAATCGTCGTGTTTGTGTTTGTTTGCATCAGGATTATTCTTATGATGAATGGATTAGAACTCTATTTGCAAAATATTTTGCAGACAGTAGCCACATATGATGCTGAACGAGTCTACTCAAATATATCATTGTCAGGCACAAAATTCAAGAGATATGCGATCATAAGCACTGAGACGTGTGAAAAATGCCACAACATGTGTGATGCTTATTTATTTACTAGCTTTGCCTCACAGTGTTGCAGTTAAACAGTTATTTATAAAGAGACGTAAATGCTGAAACTCATTATCCACATGGATGCACCATCACAAAAGTTACCTCTTGTAGCTATTGAAGTGTGAGCCACCTCTGACCCAGCAGACCCGTGACATTGGGGAGGGGGAGCACCAAATATTGAGATGATGGGAGAAGCTGGGAGAATACATCTTGCTCACACTCACTTGTTTACTTAAGGAAAAATATTTTTTTGTGAGCAAGTTGTGAGTTACAAAATGTGCCAGGAAAGGGAGTAAATAATTTCATTACAGTTTGCAATGATATCTGGATTGGGAAGATCATAATTGTCTTGATTATATGACATCTCAAAATTTTATTAGAAATGTGCCTTTGCTCTAGTAATACCTGGGGCTCAGTTTCGTGGAACTTGAGCACCCTAGCATCTCTGCTGCTCACTTGTCAACCAGTTCTAATCAACTGCATTTCACCTCTTAGGTCAATATTAGTATAGCCTTGCTGTTGCACAATAAATATTGCCAAGTCACTGCCTTTGTTTATGTACTTGCAGATGTATTTAGTTGCCTGAACTGAGTTATAACAAACCTCCACATTAATGTGAGCATTGAAAATTTTGGAAAGGAGTGGTGAGTGCAGAACCACCCAGCTGCTGTCCTCTACATCTTATGCAGTACTTCTCACTTTAACTATGTCAATACATCCCCCATCCTCGGGCGCTCTGCACCTGGCATAGTCCATATCAGTTCAGACAGACTAGGAAAAAATCTTACCTTCATAGTCTTGAATGTTATTGAAGTTAGCAAATGTTAAAATGAAGGACTAAGTAAGGAACACGAATTTTTTTGTTTTCTCCAAAAAGATTTCTGCTCCGAGATACAGCTCTCCAAAGATAATACTGCGCATACCATTTGGAAGATGCAAATGTTGGAAAAAATTTTAAAATGCTGTATCTCTAGAACAGTTCTAGATATGTTGTTGGTTTTTTTTTTAATTTGAAACATAATTGCTTTATGATTACGAAGAAATCCTCCATTTGGATTTATCTGTCAAAGCTCTTTTAGTACAGCATTCTGAAATTTTTTATAATGTATGGGAAAAATTTTTTTTTTAAAAAATGCCAATCCATAAAATTTTTATTTTTTTCTGTTGATTAGTACCATGTAGTTCTGAATTAGCTGAAAAGGAGAGCTTCCACTTTTATGTTGAACAGGTTTTATAAACAATTGAATTTTTTGCCATACATAAAACCTGTTTTATTACCACATTATCACATAACAGGCTCATAAAAAAATGTATGTGAAAGGTCCAAAGACTTAAAGGTTTCAACTTCTACAACTTCTGTGCACTCTGTTTTGTACTGAAATTAGCCTGTCAATGAACTAAAAATTTGTTCCACTGCTTCAGAAGCTTGCTTTGATCTTCCTGTTGAACCAATAAGAACTGGAGCACTTACAATCTTCAAAACATTGTGAACAAGGAGTGAGCACTGATGCCGTTGTTGCCGTCCTTCAGCTCGAAATCTATATCCAGCAGCTGGTTCACAGGAATAGTTTTTTCGATCATTCGTCTTTTTTCTGCTCACTGAATTCTTCGATTAGCAAAGCATGTGCTGAGTCATGTCCTGTGTCATCACTTACAACTGCAACACTTGTGGTCTTGTTTTGAAAATATGTCACTCCTGTAAAAATTGAACCCTGGTAATTACTCCAATGATATCCTTATACTTATTGTGGGAGAGTTACAGACCAATTCTTAGCAAAATTACAGTGAAGCACTAAACATAGTTCTTCAGACTGTACACACCCTTTTTCTTTTGCAATGTGTTGTTACAATATCTTCAGATGCTGGTGTTTTACTGCCTTCACTGACCATTTACCAAGTTCATCAATGAAACTGTCAAAGGCAACAGTTTTTTTAATTAGTTTATTTTCCTCCTATGTCGCATGTGTAATTTCTGCAGAGTTATCTGCTATGCCTTCCAGGCCAAGTGTCTGTAAAGACAGTCCTCCCTTTCCAGGGCAGTCACCACATTCTTGAAACAAACAAGTCTCTCGCTTTATGTCACAGGCTACTAATGACTTCACTCGCCCTACCAAGGTGTCATATGTCACGTGCTCCAGTAAGTTCTAAAAAAGTTACCACACAAAAACAGTCATCTCTAGGCGGGTGTCGAACTAACTACCCACTTAGTTCATAGTGCATAAAATTTTGATCTTCCAATATGTGAAGTTGTCTAGTTGCTCTTATAAATTGCAAAAGTTTCTTTGATACTGCGAGTCATGTACATTTTCACTTTCACAACTTTT
Source organism: Schistocerca nitens (assembly GCF_023898315.1). Lineage (NCBI taxonomy): Eukaryota > Metazoa > Arthropoda > Insecta > Orthoptera > Acrididae > Schistocerca > Schistocerca nitens. The sequence continues at coordinate 404,558,118 of NC_064619.1, read as the reverse complement.
TGACCTTCAGCTGTTACAGTTATAGTGTCTTTTTTGTTGACACTCTGGCAAGAACAGTCTCATTTATCTTCCAGATAAAATGACTGCAGTAGGTGCTTCTACAGGATGACCATAATAGGGATCTGGTCTTTCAAAGACTCCTTTTACAGACATCACATGTCTTGATTTGTCTACCATGTACTTTGATACTGATGGAATGTGGTTCAAAATTGTTTTCTTTGAAAATGTATCTGGAATAATAATTAAAACTTGCACCTTTCCTCTGTAGGATGCACAATATTCAACATCTGAATTGATATTTGTGAAAAATTCCTGGCAAGAGGTGCAAGAGTGCTTTGGTTCATTTTCTTCTGAAGATGGAATTTCTACTTTGAAGAGTGTGGTCAGTTTTGCTGTAGTATATTCATCCATAGCTTTAGTAATTTCTCTGCGCTTTCTGACACGACATCACTGACCATGGTTTCTTAACAGGACTAATGGCTACCTCTGTAGTTGACTGATTCAGGGTATTTAATTCTTCCTCTATTGATGCAAAATCTGCATCATCAGCACCATGGGAGGCTTCAGCTTGTTCAGATACTATCATTGTTGCTATTCCGTCAAAACATTTAGAACACAAAAAGTTATCACTGGAAACATCTTCACTTTGAAACAGAGTCTTCAAATGAGAACACTTATTCCCAACCTGAACAATGTCTGGTTTTTTTGTCTTATATATCACTCTTTTTATGGATATGCAAGTAGTCAGCACACTTCACTCTCCTGTGACCCCATTCAGAAGACGTTTCAAACAATCCTTTTCACAAAACACACAGCAACTGTGTCAACTGGCAAATTCCTCACGAAAACACTGAACTCACTGGATGGTCTCAGATTTCTTAGAAGCCTCTTCAGTAAACAAATTAGCACTGATCAACTACAGTACAGAAACCTGCAATGAACAGCCACGACAAAGAAACTACAACGAAGTGTAAGAAATATCTGCAACAATGCAAGTAACAAATAACTGCAACAAAGAAAGTGATAAGAAATAACTGCAACAAAGACAATAGAAATAAACATTGTAAAAAAGAAATTAGTAAGAAACAACTTCAATGAAGACACACATTACCCTTGAAAGTTAAAAAAATGATTTTTAAAAATAAAACCTGTCCAACTTAGAAGTGGAAGCTCTCCTTTACAGAGAATATAGTACTACGAGGGCCGTTCAGAAAGTAACCTCCGGTTGATTTAAAAAAAATACACCAAGTTAAATAAAAATATTTTAATATATACATCTTACAACTACATCTTTGCACTATTTTTCTACATAGTCTCCATAGCGATTGAGGCACTTATCGTATCTCTTCACAAGCTTTGAAATTCCTTCTGCATAAAAATCACCCGCTTGTGCCTGGAGCCAGCCTGTGACCGCATCTTTGAGCTCTTCGCCGTCATCAAACCGCTGTGACCTGAGCCATTTCTTCAAATGCATGAAGAGGTGATAATCACTTGGCGCCAGGTCTGGGCTGTAAGGTGGATGGTTGATAACGTCCCACTTGAAGGACTCAAGAAGGGCCGTTGTTCTGTGAGCAGAGTGAGGACGGGCGTTATCGTGCAAAAAAACGATACCGGAAGTCAGCATACCACGGCGTTTGTTCTGTATAGCCCGTCGTAACTTTTTTATTGTTTCACAGTACACGTCTTGATTAATGGTCGTACCACGTTCCATGAATTCAACCAACAACACCCCTTTGGCATCCCAAAACACCATTGCCATCAGTTTTCTGGCAGAAAAATCTTGCGAGGCTTTTCTTGGTTTGGTAGGCGAATTTGAATGTGCCCACATCTTTGATTGTTCTTTTGTCTCAGGGTTCACGTACTTAATCCAGGTTTCGTCACCGGTCACAATTCTGTTTAACAATGGTTCTCCTTCGTCCTCATAACGTGACAGAAAGTCTAATGCAGAGGCCATTCTTTGAGTTTTGTAGATACTGTAGAGCACTGTAGATGTGGTGCATGTCCGCAATCTTGGCAAGAAAGTCATCATGCTTGTGCAGGATGAGGTCCCTTCGGGTGGTGGGTTGAAGCCTGCGACCTTAGATGCATCCGGCGCATTGTAGTGGCGCACGTGCTGCCCACTTGGCACATGATCTGTGTGTATCACCACCCAGCAGCTCTTGTCGAATGTGCTCTCAATCACTGTTTTAAACTTGTGCAACACGTTGTGATTGTGCAGAACTTTTTGTATTTTCAGCAAAGTCGCATGTTCAGCACTCTGAATAATTTGACACTGCCTATCATTCTCCATCTCAACATCTCTCATAAAGTAAACTTGCAAAAATTGTGCTTGACCATTAGTCATGCCCACATAAAATACTGTGCAGTCCTTACAGGACAGCTGGTATATGATGTGGCTGCTTTCACAAGAGGACCTGCGTCTGCTATAATGGGCTAAGCCTGAGTGGGACTGGAGTAGTATATGCTGGGTGGATGAATTGGGCAGTCTTGCAACTTCATCTTCGACTGGGATGTGACTGTTGTGGCAAGGGGTTGGGAGTGGGAGGGGCATAAGGATGGACCAGGATGTTGTGTAGGATGAATGGGTGACAGAATACCACTCTAAGGGGAGTAGGGAGGATCTTGAGTCAGATGTCCATTATTTCTTAGCATGATGATAGACAATCAGAGTCCTGGTGTAGGGTATGGTTCAGTTGATCCAGTTCAGGGTGATATAAGGTGCAATGTTCCACTGGTTCTTTACTGTTATGGTGGGTCATGAAGTAAAGACTAATCTGGTTACACTCGTAGAATTCTATTATTCAATCTTGCTCACCTTATTATTTGTGCACACTCATCAATATCTTCTGACTGAACTTCATATCTCGAAGTGTTGCAGTTACTGCTGGAAGTTAGAGAGTGCAAATCCAACATCCAATTCTTGAAATAAATACAATCCTTCTTGTAAACAATGTATATTGTACTCTTGTTAACAATGACCATGTATTACAAGGTTTCTTCCTTATTCAGAACATCATAGTTACATTAATAAGGACTAAGTCCTAAAATGTTCCATCTTATTTAACAGATTCCAATTGAGTAAATGTATAACAAGTTTTCTCTTGTACCCATGACATCCTAGGCATTGTCACAGCCACTCCTTCTCCACAGTTTGCATCATATCTCCAAGGCTGGACCTGACAACGTGGACTAAAGTGCCCTATTTGCAGGTAACACAAATGCAGTATGCTGTGTATTGTCATTCCAGTTTGCAGGTATGCTGCATCCACCCATTTCATAATACAAGTACAAAAGTGAAACATACATCCAGACAGAACGCTACATTAATTCATTATGAAAATAATTTTTTATAGTGGCGACTGTCTTTTGTTGGTTTGGAAAATGCTTGTGCAACACTTACTTCACTATATAAAATGCAAAAAAAAAAAAAAAAAGATTTGAAGTTCAAAACTAGTTTTACCCCTCTCAGCTACAAGTATCAATATATTGTGTCTATTTTATATACAATCACAGTTGTAATTGCATCTCGCTTTGTAAGAAACATATTTATTCATGTCTGTTACATGTGGAATGCCCCACATCATAGGCATTTATTTGCTTCAACTTTACTTTGATCAAGTTTCGTATAATTTCTACCAGGTAATCATTTTTTACTATGGGTATGGGACCCCAGATAACAAATATTTTTTACCAATCCAGATCATTAAACTGTTTTACAGTTTACAGGATCTTGTTTACAGGATCTAAGTCCACTAGCCATTTTGTCTAATTGTCTGTATTTCATTTAATAAAATATATTTCTTCCAGAACTCAAGCTTTTCCAGCCATGCTCATAACATTTTTGGAAACCACTGTGTGTGTGTGCTACACCTCTGGCAAGGCAAACTTTTAGTAAACTGAATTAACACTACTTTTTAGGAACAGTATATGAAATTCTGGAAAACTTACAGGGCTTCTTTGGATATTGTCTTGTATAGTTGTTACAGAGAACAGAACCTTTCTTATTATGAGGCCAGTTTACTCAGCAGACATTTTCCACAGTCATAAAACTGCCACCTGAACCAGAGAAGTTACATATTTTAACAATTGACAAACATTTGTTGTTGAGCATTCTATAGTCAGTTATCTGTCTTTCCAAACCTGAAGATTAGGAAACAGTACTCAGGCATTTGTCTCTTTAATATGTCATCATTAAATCAGCATATGGAACGGATTAGCAAACTCAGATAAGATTATGGGAGAGATATTGCATTAGTAATGCTCTAGGATGCCTCTACCCTCCTCCAGGATCGGGAACATAAATTTCTCTTAAGCATGCTTCCCAACTATTTTTACAATGCAGTGTGTCAAGATACTCAAGCGTCAATTTTTCTTGAGTATTAGGAGACCAGTACTTGTTTTGAAACTTTTCCTGAAAATTGATTCAAGATGTAATTTCTTCGGCATGAGCATTTCCCAACTCCACCATGTCACTCTATAAATAAATTAATGCAAAATCAATCTTCTTTGCATCATCACATCGCTTGGGTTTAAGATTTAGTAATAATCTTAAAAATACATGAGGTGAACCTTCCCACCTGGCTTAAATTTTGGAAATTGTTTGGATGGTCTAGTACCATTTCCTAATACATCTCCTCTATCAGCTCGGGTGATGGTTCACTTATTTCTATTAAACTTTCTTTTATTTAATTTCCCCTTAGTCTTAGTTAATTCACCCCAATTTTCTGTGATTCATTCTCTGTTCTGTTTCTTTATCAAATGAGGTGTATTTAGAGATGATTCAATCTTTTCATGCAGTTTGTGATTGACTAAAGCAATTACAGTCCCTCTCTGTTAACATGGAAAGTGTCATCTGCAGTTGTGATACTAATTAATGCTGTTTATATCTCATTTTTTAATTCTGATTTAGTCTTCTCTATACTGCCAGTTAACTATTTTATGTTATTTCTCAGTTTCACACTAAATGTTCTGAACCAAGCTGACACATATGCATTCATTCTTCTCATCATCATGGGCACTCAACATTTATAATAACATTTCTTTAATTAAACTCAGCTTAATACTGTAACATGCTGCTGTAGTATACGCAAAAACCCTTGGTTGCAAAATCGCTTGCGCCTTATGCCACAACACAAACACCAGCACCAAAAAAACTTTTGGACACTTACCATCTTAGATTTTATACAGCTCAACAGAATCTCGCAGTGACCAGATGTTGACAAGAAGCTGGACAAGTGTGTAGATAATGCTGCGTCACACAAGTGAGTGTGACATAGGCTTTGCCACCACTGCAGGTTGACAAACTGCACCTGCGAACTGCGGTGACTGTTGTAGACTCATTGAGAGTTTAATACAATTGAAGCTCTCCGTAATTGTCAAAAATCTTCCTGTTCATGGAAAGTTATTTTTTTTCTCCTTCATAATTGTGCTCAAAGGATTTAATAATTGTTCAGCTACTACATAAACCACCTCAAAATTCTTAATTTGCAGTGCTATAAATTGATTTTGTACTGCAACGTAATTATGGCTGTTGACATTTGTTGCTACGGACAACAGGTACCAGCTTCAGGAAATCTTCATATTCAAGAATCATTAATTCTCTTCAAAGTATCAAATTTCTGGTTACTACTCTTGTTCCTTATCAATTTTATTTATTCCCAGATGTATTTGTTCTGGGTCATTGTCATCAGTTGCCACATTCTTGTTCTGCTGGGTGACAAAGTGACGTCTGATTGGGATTGCTCACCTTATTGTTTCTGCACACTCGCCAATATCTTGTGATTGAACTTCATTTCTCAGTGTGTGCAATTAATGCTGGAAGTTAAGAATACAGATCCAAGACTCAATTCTCCAAATAAATATAATTCATCTCATACACAGTATATTGTACATTGCACTCTTGTTTACAGTGTCCGTGCATTACAAGGTTTTGTCCTTATTTGGAACATCACAATCATGTTGATAATTACTAGGTCCAAAAATGGTCTTTCTTATTTAATATTTAATTAGTTACATGTTCCATAGATCAGGATATGTATACATGATTAATGTTAACATTAATCAACACATTGTCATTTTATTCCTACTCATACGACTACATTTAAAAACAAGTGCTTTTTTTTCCAGTTGAGGAAGTATGTAACAATCTTGTCCCCATGACATCATAGGCATTGTCATGGCCACTCTTCCTCCATGGCATGCACCATATCTTTAATGCACAACCCAATGACTCAGAATACCAGCATGTACTGCAAACATTGTACAACATTTATCGTCATCCTGGTTTGTAGATATGTTGTATCCATCCATTTCATAATTCATGCACACAAATAAACTATACTTTCGAACAGTAGTCTATACTAATTCAATACAAAAATAAACTTAAAATAGTGGTAACATTATCATTTGTCAATTTGTAAAATGCTTATTCAACACATCACACCAAAGTGATTTGCTGCACTACAAGGGCGCTCCTCACAGCTGATTCTTGGGAGTTGTGGGAGGATTAGAAGAGTATGAGGATGTTGCATGTAAATGTGTTTGCATACTAGGTTTTGGGGGGGGGGGGAGGGCTACTGCCTGCCTGTGAAGGCCTTTGTGAGACCTTAGCATACTCAACAAAGGAATTCTTGTCACAACAGTCATGCCATTCACACGTGTGCAAGCTGTATGAAAGCAATTTTTATATGTGCAAGTGGTGACAGCTGCCCAAATGCAGGTATCATTCATGGTTTGTGAGTTTAATATGGAGAGAGGTGTGGATGGAGCCATCAGAGAGATGGAGATATTGTCCAGAAAAATGTCATGTTGGGTTGAGAAGGATGGGGTGAAAAAGATAGGAGAGAAGGTGTTGAGTTTTTCGAGAAATGAGGAGAGGGTGTCTTGGCCCTGGATCTAGATCGTGAAGATGTTGTCATTGAACCTGAACAAGACAGGGGGTATAGGGTTTCAGTAGACAAGGGAGATTTCATCTAGATGGCCCATAAACAGGTTGGCTTAGGATGCCTATGGCTGTGTTGTGGCTTTGTGTATATACTCCCCTCAGTGCAGAAGTTACTTGTGAGGATATAGTTGGTAAGATATACCAGGTATGAGGTAGTGGGTTTGGAGTCAGAAGAACTTTGGAAGAGATAGTGTTTGATAGTGGCAAGGCCATGTGCATGAAGGATGTTGGTATATAGGGAGGTGATATGAACCATAACGAGTAGGGATCTAGGTGAAGTCACTGCTATGTGACACTTGGAAGAGCACTCCGGACACCACCACCATAAATGATCAAACCTGCTGGCATCACACTCCCAGTGTAGAGCAGCTACCCAAAGTAAACACTGTTGTCAACTCCTTAAAGCAACCAGACCTTTCCTTGCTGAGATTTTCAGTTTGCCACATCGTCTAAAACTCCATCACACTGCTCCATTAATTCAAGAACCCAAACAAAGCCAAAGCAGTGTTATTAATCTTTCCACCAAAAACTTCAACTCTACAGAAATCTCAGCCCTATTCAAAGGCCTTGGAAACATTTCTTTGTTACCAATCCTTCCAATCAATGGCAACCTAATCTTTGCATTGAACTTTACCTCTCGCAATTCATATCACCATCTAATAATGATCCTCCCTGCAACCTCCACCCCCCTCCCCCGCCCCATCCCACCTAACCAACCC